>NC_135536.1:168741750-169050281 GCF_045843805.1 Urocitellus parryii | reverse complement strand
TAAAAGTTAACTAAGCAGAAACAGCTCAAAGCAAAACTCAACTGAAAGTACAAATGCTTGCTTATGCATAAGTCAAAATACATTCTTCTATTCTAATTGTAACTATGTAATATTTTGTTTCTTTGAATAATGATTACTGTTTTGTAACCACAAAATACTGTAAGCCTGCCAAAATGAAAAGTATATATGATCAACTTCACAAGTAAAGATTGGGATCAACACCTTCACTTTGGTGTCTGTGTTGTTTCTCCACCCCCTCTTTCGCCGACTCCTCACCATCCGTTCGTCTCCTGAGACCCCCTGTTGGAGCTGGTCTCCGACAGGGTAGTATGTCTATTTTTTTGTATTTTCTAAGAGTTGCTTTGTGGCATAATATATGGCATATTTTAGAGAAGGATCCATGTGCTGTTGAGATTAAAGTGTATTCAATAGTTGAAGGATGAAAAATGGTCAATATATGTCTGTTAAGTCTAAGTTATTTATTGTATTATTGAGTTCTATAGTTTCTTTGTTTAGCTTTTATTTGGAAGGTACATCCAGTGGTGAAAAGAGGTGTGTTAAAGTCACCCAGAATTATTGTGTTGTGGTCTATTTGACTCTTGAACTTAAGAAGAGTTTGTTTGATGAACTTGAGAAGAGTTTGTTAGATGCTCCATTGTTTGGGGCATATTTATAATTGTTATATCTTGTTGATGTATGTTTCCCTTAAGCAGTATGAAATGTACTTCTTTATCCCTTTTGATTAACTTTGGCTTGAAGTCTACTTTATTTGATATGAGGATGGAAATCCCTATTTGCTTCTGTAGTCCATGTGAGTGGTATGTTTTTTCCCAACCTTTCACTTCTAGCCTGTGGATGTCTTTTCCTATGACTTGAGTTTCTTGAAGGCAGCATATTGTTGGGTCATTTTTTAAAAATCCAATCTGCCAGTCTGTCTTTTGATTGGTGAGTTTAGGCCATCAACGTTCAGGGTTATTACTGAGACATGATTTGTATTCCCAGCCATTTTTGTTTATTTTTGATATCTGACTTGACTTGGTTTCTCCGTTGATTGGTATTTCCTTGAGTGTAATATCTCCCTTTGCTGATTTTCATTGTTGTTTTTCATTCCTCCTCATGGAATATTTTGCCTAAGGTGTTCTGTAGTGCAGGCTTTCTAGTTGTAAATTATTTTAACTCTTATTTATCAAACAAAAGGCTTTTATTTCATCATCAAATCTAAAGCTTAATTTTGCCGGATATAAGATTCTTGGTTGGCATCCATTTTCTTTCAGAGGTTGGTGTATGTTGTTCCAGGATCTTCTAGCTTTCAGGGTCTGGGTTGAAAAATCTGCAGATATCCTAATTGGTCCCCCCCCCCCCCCGGTTCCTTTCTCTTGTGGCTTTTAAAATTCTCTCCTTCTTTTGTATGCTAGGCATTTTCATTATAATGTGACTTGGTGTGGATCTGTTGTGATTTTATACATTTGGTATCCTGTAAGTATCTTGTATTTGATTTTCCAATTCATTCTTCATGTTTGGAAAATTTTCTGATATTATTTCATTGAATAGATTGCTCGTTACTTTGGTTTGGAACTCTATGCCTTCCTCTATACCAATAATTCTTAAATTTGGCCTTTTTATTTTATCCCATAATTCTTGAATGTTCTGCTCATGATTTCTTACCATCTTCACTCTGTGGTCAACATTATTTTCAAGATTATATATTTTATCTTCATTGTCTGAGGTCCTGTCTTTCAAATGATCTAATCTGTTGGTGATGCTTTCATTTGAGCTTTTAATTTGGTTTATTGTTTCTTTCATTTCAAGGATTTCTGGGTTTTTTTTTTTCAGAACCTCTATCTCCTTATTGAAGTAATCTTTTGCTTCCTGTATTTGCTCTCTTATATCATCCTTTAATTCACAGAACATTTTAATTATGTACACCCTGAACTCCTTCTCTGTGATTTCTTCTGTTGTGCTGGCCATGGATTCTAATAATGTAATATCTTAGTTTGTGGGGGCACTTTCTTTCCTAGTTTTTTCATGTTGTTTGCGTGTCTTCTGGTCTAGCACTGTGATCAGAGGAGTTACCGTTTTTACCCTGTAGGTTTTATAGGTCCCCTGCAGGATTTCAATACCTCTCCTTTAAGGGGGAGAACATTGTAAACAGATCCCAATACAAACAATATACAACCTTAAACCAAATAGCTGCTATTAAGACATTTACAGTTTTGTCACAGTATACAGAAATGGTGAGTTCAATTCTTATCTACAATATAAACAGTAGGTTTGCAAAAGGGTTTACAGTTTCTGATGGTGGACAAAGAACCAGGAGTGAGGTGTAGGATGAGATGTTCAGGGGGTAGGAGGTGAGGATATAGAGTTATTAGATCTTAGATAGCATGAAAGAGGAATCTAAAGAAGTTGGTTAGTAGCAGGAAAAGAGAAAGAGAGTGATTTGGGGGAGACAAGCAAGTGGGAAAACAATAGAGAGAGTACAAAAAACAAACATAAATATTAAGAAAAATAAAAAATGTAAAAATAGGAGATAAAAGAATATACAACACAACTGTAATATAATATTCAGACATCCCAGTCCTCAATAGCCTAATTCATGAAAAGTACTTGGTTTCACAGATGTTTGGGCTGTGAGGGCAGGAGAAAAGAGAGAGAGAGAGAGAGAGAGAGAGAAGAAAAAAATCTCTAAGTAAGATACAAAGATTTTGTTGGACTTCAGTAACTGTTCTGCTTCCATTCTCATACAATAGGTAGAGTTTCTGTTGTCTGCTGGTATCTCAATTTTCAGGATGGTGAAGGTTATTAGGGTGGGAGGATTGGTATTGGGGGTATTGCTCCTGGAAGTAGGTTATAGTACTTGCAGGTCCCTGATGAGAGACTGCACCCCATGGATCTCCTTTGGGGCCCACTTGTGTGATGTGGGCGCCTGGTCTTATCTCCTTAAATCACTTGCAGACCTCTCAAATCCTGGTCTCTAATTTAGTCTCTAAACTGTATCTTATTCACCCCCTCCCTTTCTACTTCCCCATCAGGAACCTTTCTCTCCGGAGGGCTTCTGGGCTAGACACCTATCCCAGTGAGCTATTTTATATTGGGCAGTTCAGGACCCGGTTTTTCGAGCTATGGACCAGCAGGGGTAGCTGCAAGCACTGTGCCAGGTTAGTGGCTATTGCAGAGAGTGGGGAGCTGGGGACTTTTGTTACCTTGATATTGTTTCTAAGCCCCAGTTGGTGTCCCAAGCTGGGAGTCGCCCCAACTAAAGATGGCGACAAAGGTGTCCCAAGATCAAGGTGGCTGCTTTCAGTGATGGGTGTCAGGTTGGGTGGGGCTGGGTGCTGGCATTGAGCAGCATGTTCAGAGATGCAGCTCTGTGGCATGCAGTGTTGTGACTGGTGGTTGTCTCTGGACCTAGTGTGGTGTCCCTAGATGGGACTATGGCAGTGTTGCAGTGTCCCAAGATGGAGGCAACAGGGGGAGCCCCAGGTTGGTAGGTGGGAGTCCGCACAGGAGTGGCGGCCAGAGTTCCTGTGCAGATGGGTGGCCAGAAGTCCTGCACAGTACTAGTGCTGGTGGTGCTACTTGAACACCCCAGGTCCTGCGTGGATGAGTGGCTGGGAGTCCTGTGCTAACACCGAAGCCAGGAGACCTACATGGCACGGGGGCCCTGATTCCTGCACGGGAGCATCTATTAGGGGTCCTCTAATCACTCTCAGAGAAAGAGTATTCCCTCTACTTGAATCCTTGGTCCCGAAGAGACACAGAATGCAGCCTCCCTCTAGCCTGCCATCTTGGATCCTGCTGAATGTCACTTTAAAAGGTATTTTCACCTCAAAGAGTAAGGAAGTAGGGGCTGGGGTTGTGGCTCGGCAGTAAAGCGCTGGCCTAGCACAGGTGAGGCTCTGGGTTCGAGCCTCAGTACCACATAAAAATAAATTAAAGATATTGTATCCAACCACAACTAAAAAAAATATTTTTAGAAAAGAATAAGGAAATATATATGTGTATACAAACACATGTATATGTACATATTATGAATATTCCAGAATGTAACATTCTATATGTTAAGTGAAATGTGAGTCCACACTGATGTCCTCAACTCTGATCCATCATGACATGGATCATTCTATCTTCCTAACCACTCTGCTAATCTGTAAAACTGTGAAAAGAAGACATCCAGCTCCCACCATTTATCACCCATGTAAAAGTCCAGTCCCAATATACATGAACTGCAGTGTCAGAATTATTGACCTGTACTCCTTTTGGGAAACAACCTTATCAAGCTATGGTACCGGACTTATGTACAGTTATTTTCCCTTTTAGTGTCACAGATTCTACTCATTTCTGAAGCTAATTAGTTTAGCATCTCCTCCAACTAATTCAGTAAGGCTGGACATTGTAATCTTTTTAATCATTAGTCCAACAATTCAATGCTGTATCAATAATGAAGGAACTTCATATACATAAGACCATACCTATGAACACACATCTCACTTATGAAGAATCAAAGTAAGTTATGGAAAATAAAAGTTGAAATTTTGTATAAATATAAGATCTATTACAAATTGTCATTAATAAAATTTCCATATCCTACCTATTTTTGGCACATTTTTATTAACCTTGTCTGATACCATTCATGCACTCTATTAACTGTAGTTCACCCTAAGCCCTGATGCCTAGCAAAATTTTCTGTTTTCTGACGACTGTGTTTTGAATCTCCACATGACTTTCTTCTGGGAAGTAAAACTTGAGATGCTTGAACCACTCCAAGCCTTGAACCTAGCCTGGAATAGATCAAGCTAATTTGTTGAGCCTTTGGCTGACTCTTCCCTCTGGGTATGTGCATTGCTTTTAAAAATTTGCACACTAAACTAAAATTTCCTACCTTGCCACCGGTATCCTTATATTTCTACCTATACCATCCACACTTAAACAAATCCCACTGAACCCTGAATTGTAAGAGAATGCTGTCAACGTTAAAATAAAATTCTATTGAGGATTTCTGGCATATATTTCAGCAATGAAAAAGAAGGTCAAAATTCAGGAAGTTTTAGTGCCTAACAGTTTAAACAAGGAGAAACATTAAACAGATTTTTAAAAAGTCATCTCTTGCCGGGTGTGGTGGCATGCACCTATAACACCAACTACTCAGGAGGCTGAGGCAAGAGGATTGCAAATTTGAGGATAGCCTTTGAAACTTAGCCAAACCATGTCTCAAAAAAAAATAGCTCCCAGTGGTGGAATCCAGTACCAATAAACAGACAGTCATCTCTCTGGTGGCCTGGACCAACCTATATGTTTTTCTGAAAACAGAATACTCAAGGTTACATAAAAGTATGCTTGAAAATAAACTCTTAAATTTCTAAAAGAGTGAACTATGCAGCACCGACGCAGGTTGACAATTACCTCCATTCTTTAAAGGGGAATTTCTGAGGCAGTTTTAATGAAGTAGCAATTTTGCAGACAATGTAAAATCCAAAGCCACTAAGGAGCTGTTAGGTACAAACATGGGGAGCACATAAAGCAGCATCTGGCGGTTTCCCTTTGGAGGCCTCCTGTGCCAGCATTTCACTTGGATAAGAAAAAAAAGTCCTCTTTTCAGCAATTTTCTTAAATGCCTTAATTTGACACTATCTGAAAGTGATACTTAAGTTGTGGTAAAATCACATTTAATTGCAGTGCTCTGTTCTCTGTTATTTTACTATTGCTTCTATTTCTCTCCAAGCTTTCAAAGACCCCAAGGAAAATAAAGTCATCCTTAATTCAAATGCTTTCATTCTTAATGACGTTTTGCCCATCTCAGGTAAACTATTTTGACGTGTGCTCAAGGTGTAGCAGTCATTTTTAAAGGTCAAGGAAAGCTAACAATTACAGCTGAGTTCTTAGATTTCAGCATTTGATTGTCTGTGTGATGATCTCACCTGTTCAGATGTAACTTGCTGGAGAGTCCACATCTTGTTCCAGCCACTCTGTAGTCACAGTTTCTAGTTGTGTATCTCACAATGTTTGAGTAATGAGTTCATGGAGCAGGTGCTAGGCACGAGACTCTGGACTAGGGATTGGAGGTACAGATAGAGAAGATTCCAGAAGGAAAGATGGGCAGTTCAACCAGTGATCACAAGACAGGTGGCCAGGTGACTGAAGCTTCTGTTTACTGAGGAGCTATGTATGGTTGACGCTATAATGGGTCTCCATATTCATTATCAACAGCAACTCCATGCATGCAGGAAAAGATGAAGAGACGGGGGTTCAGAGGAGTAAGTGACTTGCTCAGATTTTCACAGCTAGTTGAGACTGCGTGTTGAGTCTCTCCAGACCACGACAGTGGTTACTACAGAGATGAAGAGAAGAAGGGAGTAGAAATCACAATGGTGGATAGAACTAGGTGGGGAGGTTGGTAAGATAGAATACACACCCTCAAAATGATTAGAAATCATAAATTTTATTCATAAAATTGACAATTGTCTTCTTTCTTGGTAGTCAAAGTTTTCTTCAGATTGGAAGGAATCTTTAAAGTTACCTAGACCAACTTCCTTGCCTCGAAAAACTGGCAGAGGGCAACAGACATGCCTTGGTCAACTTCAGAGACAGGGTTCATCTGCTAATAGAGCTGGGACCCTCAATAAATTCTGACCAATGGGGAGTTACTTCTCAAAATTATCCTCAGAAAGGAACCAGGCCCCTCCTAGTTGCCCATGTATGTATATATATATATATATATATATATATATATATTTTTTTTTTTTTGGAGGAAAGATTTGAGCTCACAGTTTCAGAGGTTTCAGTTCATAGTTCCTTGTCCCCATCACTGTGCGGCTGTGGTAAGGAAGAGGTATGGGGGGTGTAGGGAGCAAAACTGCTTACTTCATGGCAACCGGGAAGTGGAGAGAAAGGGACTAGTATTGTCCCCAGTGGCATACCCTCTAGGACCCCACTCTCTTCAACTGGGTTTCACCTTCTGCAGTTGCCACCACTTCCCAACAGTCTATCCAGCTACGATTCCATCAATGGATTAATCCATTGATGAGCTTAGAGTCCTTATGACCCAATTACTTCCCAAATCCCCATCTTTAAGCATTACTGCCTTGGGGATCAAGCCTCGAATACATGAGTCCTTAGAGGCCATGTATGTAACTTTTAACACAGCTCAGGGAAATTAGATATTCTAGATGGCATCACTCAAAGCAGGATGCCATGATGAGTTGGCAGGGTCACGTGAAAGAGCCCTCGCAGATGCCTGTCTGCAAGGAAGCAGTGGATATTGAAACTTGGCCTGGGAACGGAAAGAACAGGGGATACAGAAACGATGCCAGATTGGGTGGGCCAATATTGGCTTTGGGGGAAAGAAGTGCCAGGTGGTCTGTAAAGCTCAGAAAACCAATATCCTGAGAGTACGAGAGGAATAGTATTCAACAACATCCATGAGGGCAGAGGGAAGTAGGGAAAGGCCACACACAGTCGTGACTCAGCAGGCTGGGGCTCACTTCTGGTTCTAATTTCTTCATCGGTAGGAGGACTTGTCACAGATCTTGTTAATATTCCATAGTGGTTTTTAATTTTATATTACATTATTTGGTGAAAGAAATCACCACTTTTTTTTTCTTTCTCCCCTGAATCTGATACTGCTATTCTAACTCTCCATTCTCCTGGCTACAGGAATGGGGTTTTTTGGGTCATGTTTTCTAGGAACCTGTGGGTCTCATGCACCTCAAGCATTCAGTTAAGGATGGCCTGAACGTCTAAACACCTTGGTCTCCCCATAGGTTCATAATTCAGGCCACCTTAAAGAGGCAACTGGGCTGTTCTCCCACCTAAGATTAGAGACAGGATTATTTTGAAAAGTAACAGTCAGGACTCTCGAGGTCCTGGTTCCCTGTCTACTCTATTTGAGGTCCAGCTACCCTCAGGAGATCAGGAAAGAGAGGGATTTAATCTCTGCAATTCCTAGAGCTGAGTCCCATTCTTGAAGAGTCAGAGGAGCCTCTTTCCTCTGGCCCATTTATACCTCTCCCAATGTTTGGTTTCTCCCTCCCCACCACCCCCTGCATTGAATCCACTGCCATCATCTGAATCTTCTCTCACATGAAGGCCTGGGTGAAGAGTGTCTTCCAGGTGGCTGAAAAATGTGGCTTTTATCCTTGAGCCACTTACCCTTTGGTTCCATGATGGATATAGAATTTTTAAAATAACTCTTGAAATAATTTGAGACCCTCCTGGGAAAAGGACCACCTTGGAGCACTAGCAATCCAAGATTACACAAATCCAAATGCGAGGCTCTCTAATAAATAGTATAGAAATATTTAACTACTTAACAACGGATACAGCTGTATAAATACCTCCCAAATGAATATTATCCCTGGATGCCCCTGAAACTTAGAAAGGTTAAGTTCTTGTTCATAGGGTATTTAACATGTTACTACCTAATTTAGGTTTAAAAACAACAATTGTCATTGTCTCATGGTTTTGCTAGGTGGGGAATTCAGAAGCAGCAAAGCTGGTTCCAATGGAGAGTCCCTCGGACACTCAGATGTCAGTTGGAGGCTCCTGTGGGCTGAAAGCTGCTTACAAGGTTGCCAAGTTGGGGCTGGTGTTGTCAGGAGGCTCCCGGTGTTCTCCAGGTGGCTCTCCCTACAGAGCTGCTTGGGAGTGTCCTCAGAGTGTGCAATCCCCGGGGAGAGTAATCCAAGTAGACAAGATGGAAGCAGTAATGCTCACTGTGGCCTAACCTTGAAATTCAGACGCCATCACTTCCACCATATTCTATTGACCATTCAGGACCAATCCTGATTCCATGTGCAAGGAAATGACAAAGGTATGAATAGCAGGAGGCAGGGGTCATTGTGGATGGTCTTGGAGTCTATCATGTGTAGATGTTGGGACTCAAATCCAAGTCTGTCTGATGGCAGAACTCTTGTATCTCACTACACTGCCCTCCCCAAGCCACTTTTTGGATTCTGAGGTCCTTCTGACATGAATATTCTTAAGCATCAAACCTGTAACAGCGTGGAGTGGATAAGGTGCTCATATTAAGAATGCAAAGACAGGCTAAGAAGTGTTGGGTCCTTAGGCATGGATAAGGCAAGAGGAATGGGGGCCACTGAGCAGTGGACAGGTCCAAGAAGAGTGGGAGGTACCTGGGTGGGAGGTACCAGGTTAAATGCCACCCACTGTGCATTTGGGTTTTGGCTGCACCTGGCATCCGTCTCTATGGGTGCATTTCTGAACACTCTTTTATAGCCCTAACAATTCTCCTGCAAAGCTTCTATTTGATGGCTTAAATTTTTTCTTAGGCAGTGCTAGGTTTTCAGAATAGAAATTGACTTTTTCTTGTCCCAGAAAGTCTGCAACCCACTGAGTTTAACCTGAACCTTAAGGAACCATCCAATTCATGCTGATCCCCGGGGTTTATAGAGCAGGATCTCGGTTGGAAGCACTGCACTGAGCAGCTTAGTGTTTCTCTGCTTTTTTCTTCTAGTTTATTCCCTATTGATACTTAATAAATGTGACTTTGGTGCTGTCTCCAGGCCCATGATTCAAACTATGAAAACTGAAGCCCTGTGTCCCCCATAGAAAAGAACTTTTGACTCACCATGGAAAGCCATATAAATATCAATCTGCATTCTAATGACAATGATAATAGGAATTATTCTTCACAAACTATAATTTCCATTACTTTGAAAGACAGCCCTTGACTCCGGATCTTGGAAGAGCAACGATTTTCTTGGGTTTTGTCAGTAAGTCTTCCTCTTGTCTTCATTTTTCCTTCTCTCTCTACTCCTTTGCCTACTCTCCCTTTCTCCCTTTGCTGTTCTTGCTACTAATGTTGCTAATAAATGAGGCCTCAGGAGTCATCCCTTGGCAACCATGAGTCCATGTTTCACATGCTTGCATCTTTGGGTTGTTATTTTCAAGATATTTGTTATTTTTCACAAATATCACCTCGTATGATGCATATTATAACACGGTGAAGTAGACAGGAGAAGCTTTCTCTCCATTTAAAGCCCCAAAGTTTTGAGAAACTGTAGGGCTGGTTAAAGCCAGGGCAGGAGCTGGGACTCCTCCCCAGAGCAGGTCTCCCTCTTTTAGGATTAACCTATTCTGCCTGGGCTTAGGAAATCTAAAGTCCTTCATGAATATACCTCATCTATGTAAAGTTTTGTTACCTAAAGAAGCTTCCCTAGATCAACCTGTGCTCTGAAAGGCTGGTGAGCTCTCCTGTAGTTTGTTAAATTTCTTGAATAGTTATTATTTTCAATCAAAAAATGGGTCAAACACAGAAAGGATGACAAAAAGCAATTTAAGAACCCAAACAGTTACATCTGACATTTAGTTGATATCTTGCCACGGCGTATCTTGAAGTCCACCTATGTCTGTCTCTTATGAAATACCATAGAAACTGTTGTTCTCTTTCTTCTTCCTTCCTTGTCTTCCTTCCAAGATTACCCAGTTCTGAATGGTACCTCATTCAGTTACATGTTGCCCTACTCTTATACACAAGAATGAATCATAAATCATATGCCATAATCTTTGTGTTTTGCAAGAATTTGCATAACTATCATCTATTTTTAGACTCATGTCTGAACAGACTTGGCTTCTTTTTCTTTATCTAAATGTCTCACTCATATGTGAGTGACCTGGGAAGAATATGGGAAATGTCCAGGACATCAGCAGTTCTTACTGCAGAAAGGGCTGCTTTCCATAATTGTGGTTCCTTAAAAGAGGCAGAAAAGTAGGGGTCAGGCTTCCTCTGTGGACTAAATTGCATGACCACAGCCCAGGCTGCAAGGGCCGATGAGCTGGAACTTAAACCCAGACTTTGGTAGAGGGCAAGCAGGCCCATGAGAGAGTATGACCTTCCTAGTGTTACACTTCCAGAAATTGGTAAAGCTGAGACCAGCTTAGGACTCATGAGACCTTTGCAATAACTGCATTGCATTTACCCAGTCTTGTTCTTAGTCCAGCAAACAGCAGACCATTGATTTGGTGATTTTCTTGCTTCAGCTCACCCAATGTCAGAAAGCTGTAAACATCAAGTCCGTAAGATCCAGGCTTTTTTTTACATCAGACTATGTGCCCACCGTGCCCACCCTGTCTTTGGGATGTAGCTCAGTGGTGGAGTGTCCCTGAGATTTGAGGGGTGGAGTGTGTGTGTGTGTGTGTATATGTGTCAAGGAGGTAGCCTCAGTATCTTTTACCTGGAGTGCCCTCTGGTGGCCAACTGAATAAAAACCGTTCTAATTCACCATCTGATGTAAAGTGATTGCAGTCAAAGTTCTTTTCACAGCTCCTCTTAGGACTTGTTCTTCCCTCATTAGTGTACTCCTCTGCCCATTATATTCAAGGAATACGCATTTGCTTTGAACCGCATCCATTAAATAATTAACTCAAAACTAATATTGTTTCTGTGTATCACTGGAATGGGTGCTGTGGGAATGCAAAATAAGAAGAAAACATGTTCTTGTTTCCAAGGATCTGAAAGTTAACTGGGTGAGACAGGCTCATGAGACGCAGACCAGACTCAGAGTAGCCAAGACGACAAAAGTAAGCAAAAGGCTAGGAATACAGAGACAGGGAGAATGAGTGTCAGCCACAGAGACCCTGATGGCCTTGCTGAGAAGCCAGCGTCTGAGTTCTCAAGGAGAAATGGGATTCTGAAGGGGTCAAGGATAAAGGCATTGAGGGTAGAGGGGAGGGGGAAACCAGGTTCTCCCTGTGTGTTTCTCACCTCTCTCTGGGTTCTGTTCTTTCCCTCCCTCTTGACTCACTGCAGTCACAATAACTCTTCAAGACCTGACTACCCCACATGCCCACTTTCCAGGCCCCTACACCTTGAGAGTGAACAACTGAATTCCTGACACCTGCACTAACTTGTGTACAATTTGGTACCTGTGTGAAGAAAAAGGTGAGAGCCATTTCAAGGTAAAGTAATGGAAAAAAATCCTCAAAAAAGATGGAAGAGAACTTTCCTGTGGATCAAATAGGAGATGCTGTCCATTACTGCTTCGGAACTACTCTAGGAGAAGTCAGAAGAGGGACTGAGAAGTTCCTCTGAGTCTCTGGTTGAGTAAACTATTTTTGTTGCCATAATCAAAAGAACTGACAAGGACAATTTTAGAGGAAAAGTTTATTTGGGGTTCAGTTTTAGGGGTCTCTGTCCATAGATAACCGACTCTGTAGGTCTGGGCCTGAGGTGGGCAGCACATCATGGCTGAAGGTGTGGCCAAGGGAAGCAAATCTGGGTGTGACTATCAGGAAGCAAAGAGAGAGAGCCCTACTCATCAGGTTCAAAATATAAACCCTTGCCCCCAGCTGGATGCCGTGGCGCACCTCTGTAATCCCAAAGGCTCCAGAGGCTGAGACAAGAGGATAGAGGGTTCAAAGCCAGCCTCCTCAAAAGTGAGGTGCTAAGCAACTCAGTGAAACCCTGTCTGTAAATAAAATACAAAATAGGGCTAGGGATGTGGCTCAGTGGTCGAGAGCCCCTGAAATCAATCCCCAGTACCCCTCTCCAAAGAAAAATAAACCCTAAAAGTAAGCCCACAGAGATCTACCTCTAGCCACACCCTACCTGCCTACAACTACCACCCGGTTAATCCATTCAAGTGGATTCATACATGGATTAGGTTAAGGTTTTTATAATCCAATCCTTTCACCTCTAAACTTACTTGCATAGTCTCACACATGAGCTCTTGGGAGATACCTCACATCTAAACAGTCTCAGTGGCAAGTAAAAGCTGGATGGAGGAGGATACAGAATCCTAGTGGCAATGATAATAAAAACAAGGAAGGTGGTAGGGAGATGCTGGGAACAAAGACAGAGTACTTGGACATATTTAAAGAAGAGCACTTGGTCTGTCTTTCCTGGATTGAAGGGCTTAGGTAGCTTTGTTTTTTTTAGGAGGCCTGAAGATGATTTTTCTTAGGCCATTGAGAGTTCGGGAGCAGGAGAATGGCCAGATGAAAGGTATCTTTGCATAGATACCACAAACAGATGCTTCTTTCCCACTGTAGTTTCTGTGACAAAGTACTAGCTGTTCCAAATACTCCTGCAAGAGCCCCGCATGCCTGCCTGGGCACCACCGGGTATGAACAGGAGCTGCCCCTCCTGCCCACAGTGCCTGCCTGCGCTGTCAGACTTTCTGTTCCCCCCAGGGCAAGTGAGGAAGCTGGATTTGAGCTTCACTCAAAGGAAAGGAATATGGGTCCAGTGGGCACTGGAGGGGAGGAGACTCTCAGTGGAACATAGGCTCCTGGGCTTTACATGAACCTGCCACCTGCCAGTGAGGGGGTCTTTAAGCAAGCCCTGTATTCTCTCAGTTTTGACACCTGTAATAGTCAGTCCATTCTCTCCTTGTCATCACAGCAGCTTAGACTTTCAGCTGTCTTCCCGAGGGGAAGGCAGAATTTGAGGGAGACTTGTACTCTGAGAACTCCGAGTGGCTCTTGGGGCTCTCATTTCCAGCTTGGTTCATTTCCATCATTAAGAACAATAAGCAGGAGGGAAATGGATGGCATTAGAGCAGATTATGCTAAGTGAAGCTAGTCAATCTTTAAAAAACAAATACCAAATGACTCCTTTGATATAAGGGGAGTCAACAAGGACAGGGTAGGGACGAAGAGCTTGAGAAGAAGATGTACATTAAACAGGGATGAGAGGTGGGAGGGAAAGGGAGTGAGAAGGGGAATCGCATGGAAATGGAAGGCGATCCCCAGGGTTATACAAAATGACATATAAGAGGAAAGGAGGGGTAAGACAAGATAATACAAATGGAAGAAATGATTTACAGTAGAAGGGGTAGAGAGAGAAAAGGGGAGGGGAGGGGAGGGGAGGGGGGATAATAGAAAATAGGACAGACAGCAGAATACATCAGACACTAGAAAGGCAATATGTCAATCAATGGAAGGGTAACTGATGTGATTCAGCAATCTGTATACGGGGTAAAATTGGGAGTTCATAACCCACTTGAACCAAACCGTGTAATATGATGTATTAAGAACTATGTAATATTTTGAAAGACCAATAATAAAAAAAATTTTAAAAAAGGAAAAAAAAAAGAACAATAAGCAGTAGCCTACACCTATAATCCCAGCAACCCAAGAGGCTGAGGAAGGAGGATTACAAATTTAAGGTCAGCTTCAGCAACTTAGTGAGGCCCTGTCTCAAAATAAAAAGGGCTGGGGTCGTGGCTCCATGGTTAAGCATTCCTGGGTTCCATCCTCAGCACCTACCCACCCCCCCAAAACCAGAACAGTGACAACAATAATAAAGCCATCCCTGAAGCACTTGGTACATGCAAGGCACACCCCCAAGCCTGTCAAGTATACTATTTTAATCTTATAATAAACCCATATAGGTATTATGATGCCAATCTTGTAGATAAGGAAGTTCAGACAAAGATCCAGTGACTTGTCCAAGAATTTCCCAACTAACTAAGTCCAGAACCCAAACCCAGGAGGCAGTGATTCTAAGGAGTCACCCAGTGATCTTGCATTAGAGCCTCATACTGAAAGTACAGATTCCCAGGGCTCCCCCTGACAAATTTAATGGGACTTTCCTATGGCTGTGGCGCAGGAGGCTGCATTCTCAGTTATCCCCTTCCCCTTTTGTCTCCATCTCCCTCCCCACATGGGGATTCAAAACACAGCTGGGCCAAGATGGCCATATCTATATGCAGATGTGCCTAGATTTGTAATGGGGTTTCTTCCTGATAAACCCATCCTAAATTGAAAGTATCTTAAGTTGAAAATGCATTTAATATGCTCCACCTCCTGAATGTCCTTCCTTAGCAGCACAGCACACGGTGGCATATCAGTGATTTCTCCTTGGGATCTTATGGCTGACTGGAAGCTGTGGCTTGCAGCATTGCCCAATATGCAAGAGAGCATCATGCAGCCTATCACTAGCCCAGGAAGAGAGATCAAAACTCAACAATGTGATTGCAGAGTATTTATAGAAAAACGGAGCTGAGAAATGGAAAATAACTAAGTATGGTTTCTACTGAATGTGTATTGGTTTTGCACCATCAAACTTTCCAGAAAGTGTAAATCGAACCATCATAAATTGAGGACTGTCTGTAATCACATCATCCTCTTAACTCTCAAGAGAAACCCGACTGCCAGGGCACCAGCGTACTCTGCTGCCCTCTAGTGGTGGCTCTTTTTTCTCCCACTCCCTGAGTGGACATGGCTGGGCTCAGATTCTTGAGATGCATCTTTCTTGTCCTTGCTGCTTTCATAGATTAAAAGAGAAATTCCCTCGACCAGTTAAACTTAGTAAAGTTTATTTGAGCAAAGGAAAACAAATTAAAGTAAAAAAATATTCTCAAATCAGGCAGCTCCTAGATCCAGAGCAGGTTCGGAGGACAGCCAACAATATAATTGGGTAGTATTTATAGAAAAATAGAGCTGAGAAGTAGAAAATAACTTAATGGGCTAGAGCTCAGTCAATAAACCAATCAATTGGTTACAAGCTTAATTAGCTAATTGGCTACAGGGCCTCCTGCAACCAACCAAGGCTCAGTTACTGTGATTAAACTCTATATTGGTCTTAAAGTGCTTGATGCAGGAACTTAGTCCAAGTCAATAGCCTCCCACAAATTTTATTTAAAACCCAGAATATTTCCTCTCCTTTTTCCCTAAAATCCCCAACTCTTCATCTCATGTGATCAGAGTATATAACTCACCACCCATCAGACCAAACTTGAGGCAGAGATCAGAGGGAACAAGGCCTTAATCACCAAGCTTTCATCTATTAAAAGAATAGTATGCAGAAAAGATGGAAGAGGGGAGTGTTTAAGCTCCTAATCTGTTATTTCTTCCTCATCTCTACTTCTTTCCTACATACTTTAATCTTTTTTTAAAAAAAAATATCTTTCTAGTTATAGATGCACACAATACCTTTCCTTTATTTTTATGTGGTCCTGAGGATCAAACTACAACCCCAGCCCATACTTCAATCTTATCGCAAGGCAAGTACACCAACATATTGGTGCCATAATGTCTCCAAGAATAAACTAAATTATATTGACTTGTATCTTTCACAAGAAAGAAATTTCTTGAAAAAAAAAATCATGACCAGTGGAAAATTACCAGACCCTAGCCCAGCCCAGCACCAGGATAAGAAATGGGCCCTGTCCCTTGTTCAGGAAGCAGCCTGATCTCTATCGGCACTATCATCTCCCCTCTTCTTGAGGTAACTCCCCCATTAAAGCTTTGCCTGGGTGTTCATGCTCCTTGGCTCTGTTTTCATTTCTATTTTCTCCGGGTCAGAAGTTTCTCTGACTGTGGCTTCAAGCCTACACAGCCATCTGCCCGCTCCTGTGGGTGGCCTTCCCTGTGGATTTCAGCTCCTGGCTCTCTGCCTTCTCCTTGACACTGTTCCTGTCATGAGGCTGGGTGGTTTCAATATCCACATCCATAGAAACCGTGTATATCATCTTTCTAACACCTTGGCCACTCATCTCTGTCTTTATTCCTCTAGTGACCTTCACCTCTTCCCTTTCCCAGGCATGTGCTCCCTTGGTCACAACACAGGAATTATTCTGTGCCTGCAAATCTTTCAATATCTCTGATCTAAGTGTCCCACCTATAGGATGCAAGCTCCTACTCATCTAATTCCCCAAAGTTCTTCAACATAAGCCAGGCCCGTGTCCTCTAATTACACCTCAGTTTTCCCCATCGTGCCCCATCCTGTTCTCACTTCTTTGTCCAATTTGCATTTCATGGTCTTCCACTATGGTCACCTGGGTTGGTGGGAGGCCAGGAAAGTGCCTGGGACACAAAATCAAAGGAGGTCTTCACTATGCTCCTGCATGACCCAAGGAAGGCCTTCTTCAGTTTTACACCCTGAATGTTTCAGAACCTGGCCAACTCCTCCTCTTCAGGCTGGGAAAAATTCATGGCCCTTCTTGTCACGAGCCATCCATGGGCTGTGTGTGGACTGTTGCTCCCAGTAGCCTCATGAGAGGATAGGTTTGGCATTGGGAACTTCCCATGGCACCCCCAACAGGGATTTACTGCCTGATGTGGGTGAACTACCCTCTCAAGCTCTGCCAGAGATCCCACACAGCACCTGAGAGGGGTGTGGCCTGCCATGATGTCAATCATTCTGCTGACTGCAAGACACCATGAAGCAAGACTCTATGCCCTTGAAACCCTATCCCTGCCTTTGAGGTACCCTCTTAAATAAACCACTGGAGCCAATTTTCTTTGTCTAGTTCCAGAACCCATGTGGATTAGATCTATCAGGAGCTTTGTCTTTTGTAAATATATTTCTGAGTATTTGTATGTTGTTATTTGCTGCTGAGAGCCACAGCCAGTCTGTATGGCCCCTGGGCATTTTGCCAACAGTATTGATTGACAGGCGAGGCATTAATATCCGCCTCTGCCGCTACTTTTGAGTTCTCGCGCTATTTTGGAGTTCTCATGGGGATTTCCGGGGATTCCCCGAGAGTTCCCATTGGTTGGGGAAGTGCAGGAGGAGGGATTTCCCGGAGAGATATTTCCGGTTGGGGGTTCCTGCAGGAGCCGTGTGGCTATCGGGAGAATTCTCCAGGAGCGTGTGTGAGGTTTTTACTTGCAGTTCAAAAATAAAGTTTGTTCCTGCTTCAGTGGCTTGTGATTTGTGCCCAGCCAGACTGCGGCAATTTGCTAACTATTTGAGATTTTAAGTTTTAGGGTGGCTTGGATTCCCCTTCACTAGAAGAACCACCAGTGAGATACTGGCGGTCGATCCCCCCATAAGACCTACTGGAACTTCACAAGGACAAATCTCAGGTGCACTGCAGTTGGCCTGGCCATCCACCTGCTTTTCCCTAGCTAGCTCAACATTCCCACTCCCCCACAAGACCTTATCAGTCATCCTCCCTCCCCTCAAATCACACCTCCTCACTAACCCCCCTGTCAGCTGATGTCAGGCTTCCTGCCTCTCTGAGATCACAGAAGCAATGGAGGAGAACTTGCTTCTACCTCCTGAGTGCAGCTCAGCCAGTGTCAGAGCCTGCTTGCTGGGGAGCAGCCCCACCCTCTGGTGCAAACCCCCTGGAGTCTATTCTCTCAGGCCAGCCCTCCACCAGCTCCAGTGCTTCTCTAGACAGCAAGCCTTTTCCCTGGTCCCTCTCCATTCCAAACCCCATGGGGTCCAGCCATGCTGCTGACTCCCCCCAGGGACGGCCATTGGACCACCACTGGGGCATGAAGAAAACCCCAGTTAGGCTGAATGCTCAACAGAGATGAGTAGAGAGGAGACTCGGGCAAATTCCCTGCACTTTAGGTCCTTGAGAACTATTCCAGCCAACAGTGCTGCCCTTGGCCCACAATTTAGCCAGAGAAGAACCCACCATCAAGGATAAATACCACTTGTTGAAGGATCTTCTGTGAAGTTGGGCATCGCAATTTCTGCTTATGCTCTCTGCACTCTCTGAGGAGAGTTAAAGCAAAGAAGTGTTTGTGAACTGGGCTGAAAGTTCCATCCTTGAAAGACTTGGTCAGGAAGTCCACGTTAGAGTGTGCATCCCGACTTGCCCAGGGCAGAACTGGCGTTCAAACTGTAAAGCCACATGCCAGGAAACTCCCTGAATCTTGAGTAACCCAGTCACCCTAGGTCCTACAGGTGTTCTGCGGAGGGTGGTGGCAGGTGGTGATAAGGATGCCACTAGAAGGGTGACAAATTGGTGCAGAGATCTTAACCATGATTGCTCATTACAATAATGGGGGGGGGAGGTTGAAACTATTGACATTCAGAGGCTGGGGATGCAGCTCTTAGTGGGAGTGAGCTTGCTTAGCACATACAAGGTCCTGGGTTCCATTCCCAGCACTGAAAAAACAAAAAAGCTACCAACACTCACCACTGCAGGGCAGTTGTCACAAGCTGGAGAAGCAGGGTCCATGTTGTTATGGGAAACAGACGGATCCAGAAGCCACAAGCAGCACTTGGAGAGGAGAGCTCCAAATTTTATTTTCTCTGGTGGGCCCCCAAAAGGTATAAACTCCGAATTCTGAGCCCTGATCCACATTTCCTTGCCACATTTATAGGTGATTTGGTGTCATCTTAGATCCATCCTATTATTGGGGGCTTTCCCCTCTTTTCAAAAAAATTCCTAATCTATGTGGCTGGAGGCCTTGTGCAGGGTCTCTAACAAACAAACAAAAAAACATGCTTACAGAAACACATAAGAAGAAATGGCTCTTTTCACAGGCATCTGTTAAATGTTAGCCTTGAAAACCTGGAACAGGGATATTCACATTTCAAGAGGGAGTAGTCAGACTACTCCAGTCGTTTACAATCCAAAAAGCAGGGACCCCGTGGTTAATTAGTATTTCTGAAGAAAGGCTGACAGAGGGGAGGGGAACTGAACCTTTCCCCAGGCACTGGTTTCCTACCAGTCTGATCTTGCCGTCACAAAGTGGCAGTAACTTGGGCAACTCTTGGGTCTTAGGAGCAGCTAGAATGACACCCACATGGTTGAAGAGAAAGACCCTGCCCCTAAATTCCAACTCACAAAGGCAATAGCCCTCCCTGCCGGCCCCAGTGGCCAGTGTGGGGTGGATTCTCACACAGAGGGCCTCTACCTCACTGCCTGACTGGATTCTTCAGGGGGTGAGTAGTTCCAAGGACCTTGTTACCAGAGCACCTGGCACCTGTCCCTCCCAGTAAATGAATGGTCATGGGCAGGAGGCCACAAAGAGCCTTTGGGGAAGGAAGGCAGATGTGGGCAGTCTGGAGCCCTAACTCTGTGCAGTAATGCGGTACGTTCCCAGGGATCCACACAGCCGCCAGGAACACGGATGCTCTGCGGTGTGAACTGTGTCCTGTGGGGGGAACTTCCAGAGATTCTACTTCTCCACATATACACAGCATTCCCTGCCCCAAACAGCAGGTCAGAATGAGGAGCTTCCGTCCTGAGCTGGGTGTCTCCGACACCCCTCTGTGTGGGGACTGCTCTGGAGAGTCTGAGAGAGGGGCACTGAGTCCCAGCTGGAACTCAGGTAGCCACACAGGTGATGTCCTTCCCCCAACACTGTCACTTATAGCCCAGGCCTTAGCATCCCCCTCAAGTGCCTCCAAGCCACTTTGAGCTTCTAGGAGCAGGAGTGACATAGAGCTGACATGAATCTTTTTTGAGATTTGTTCTAGCTCTTTTCTGAGCTTCCAGTAGGTTTCCACAAAGGGCGCCTCCCAACATTTTTTAATTCTATGTTGGCCATCATTGAGAGATGGAGAATTGCCATTATGTCCTCTCCTCACACAAAAGTTCAGGAGCCTAGTGGTCTCTATGAAACTTGATGGGCCTCACATCAAGAAACTTCCAGAAATAGTTCAGCCTCTGAACAATAGGTCCATGCAGAGAAGACCAATAGGAACACTAACTCTGGAGAGTGATGAGCCTGTGGACGAGGCACCAAGCATCCGCCATCCGGCCTTCCCTCTCTTGCCTTTGTCCATATCCCATAAGTCTCTCTGTTTGACAGGCTGTTGGTGACCAGCTGGAAGGCCACTGAGGTGGTCATGGGACATGTTGCTCAGCCAATCAGAATCATGCAGCACTTGGTTCCACAGAGACAGATTCAGTTAAACTGTCAAAGGTTCAGTCTCAACGACTCAAGACAACTTGGCCATTTGGGCCAGTCAACTGGACCCTATACTGACCTGTCCTGGTCGTTCAGTCAGGGTGGAGTTGGTGGAATAGTAAAAGTCAGGAAGATGGCCAGTGGTCAGCAGGGTCAGGCCATCCAAGGACAAAGTGTGAGCCTGCCTGGGTCCTAGAGAAGGACAAACGTGGCTGCTGGTAGAGGAGCTTCTATGGATAAGAAAGTCACCTTCTGTCTGGTAAGAAGGGATGCCCCATGGTGGGGTCTGGGCATGAGACCCCTACCAGGTCAGGCCATGTCCCAGGGATGGACATCCTCTGTGTGACCTGCCTCCTTCAGAGCAGCTGGGGACAGGCTGGGGATGGGGAGGAGGTGGTACAGTAGCTCTCAGGATCAGGGCAGATCCTAGACTTGAGGATTCAGGAGGAGACAGGCCCCCTGTCTCCAGAGAATGAGGGTAGCATCTACTATGGCTGACGTCAGAGCTCATGGTCTAAACCTTGACTTGGGTTTTACCAGATTCCTTCCAGCAGCACAGATGTCATGGGAACCATGGTCTGGAGGGGAGGGACGCCTGGTCCTGAGCTCAGGTTCAGCCTTGAGAGTGCACTACACAGAGATGCATGCAGACAGACAGAAGGTGCACAGGCACAAACTAGTGTCCGCACCCTCCCTCTCTCCCTCCCTCCCCTTTGCAAGCAAGAAACACTGAGTGGCAGGCAGGGCCTCAGGCAGCATTTCCAGGAGGAGGGACCCACAGGGGCAGTGAGCTCCCTGTAGGCACCACTGGCCCAACAGAAGGAGCCCCTGGGAGCCAGGCAATGAGGCTGAAAAAGGCAGTGTGAGAACCAGTCTAGAATTCCCTCAGAGAAAGACCAGGCCTCCAGGAACAAACACAGGGCTAGGCATGAGGTGACACAGGCCTGCAATCCCAGCTATTCAGGAGCCTGAGGCAGGAGGATGACAAGTTCAAGTCCAGCCTGGGGAACTTAGTGAGACCCTGTCTCAAAATAAATTTTAAGGGCTGGGGTTATGGCTCAGTAGCACAGCGCTTGCCTCGTACATGTGAAGGCACTGGGTTGGATCCTTATCGCCACATAAAGATAAACAAAATAAAAAATATTAAAATTTTTTTAAAAGGCTGGGGGTGCAGCTCAGTGGTAGAGGGCTTCTCTAGAATATGTGACGACCTGTCTTCACTCCCCAGAATTTCAAAATTAAAAAAAAAATTAGCACATATGGGGAAGTCAGATCCAAATGGGGGAAGAAAGGGGACCCCACTTGAAAATGGGGCTCACAACCTACCGCCATCAGAGCACTGAGGACATATTAATTGGAAAGCCTGCCCAGCACTGAGGATGGAGTGCACATGATGCACCCTAACAGCACAATCCCTTGAGTCTGTGCTTCCCGAGGGCTGACATCTTGCTCATCTTTTCCTCTAGCAATCAGCCACAGCTGCCTGGCACTGCCCACGCTCAGTCTCCTGCCTCAGGGGCTGCTGCCCTGAGCAAAGCCACTGGAGGGACTGGGGACGAGGACCAGGACACTGTCACCTGCACCTAGGCCTCTGGATCAGCACAGAAAGGACAGAGGTCCAAACCACAGATGCTGAAGGAGGACGGTGGCCACAGGGGAAAGGAGGATGCAACCACCAGGTGTACCTGGGCTGAGGGACTCAGGGGAGGTGGCCAGGACCAGAGGACACCTCGCTCCCCCATGGTCCAGGCGGGAAAGCCACTTCTGCTTTAGGGGCTAAGTGTCCCATAGAAATCACCTTATTTGGGCTCTCCAAGCTGCAGAGGCTGCACGGCTCCCCACCCAGCCCAGCTGGGCTGCAGCCATACAGTTCAGGTGCAGGAATATGGTCATTTGCTTTTCTTCCCCTTGGGGACCAGACTAAGGGGAACAAAGTGATACTGATTACCTGTTGGTGGTCATATGCGTTCCTGTAATTCTCAAAATGTTTGAAAATTGCACTTCTCAGAAGAAGGCGGAATAATTACAAACATCAGACCCCTGCTGGACCTCACGTTGACCCTACCCCACCCGGAACTGGGCCCTGCTGCAAGCATCATGTGGTCAGATTCAAGAGGGACTATCAGGATCAGCATTCTGGAGGCTAGACCTCATGTGACTCCTGCCCAGACCCTGGCCCTGACCGCTGTGGCTTGGAGGGGAGGAGACAAGGCTGGCCATGGGCCTGCGCTCCTATCCGCCTTGACCTTCTCTAGACTCCAGTTTGGAACCAAACAGGATGAACACAGAGGAACCCTGAGAGCACCAACACAGAAAGTGCGCCACAGAAACCTGGGGCCTTTGGCTCTCTCCCTTCTCCAGCCCCTGCATGCTCCATGCTGTCTGGGTGCTGTGGGTCCTGAAGGAGGGGCCCGGCGCTCTCCAGGTTGGGCCGGCTCCTCCTGGAACAGGGCCCACAGCTCTCAGTGGCCCTTCAGGCTCAGTCTTCTGCACTGAGGAGGCTGTGCCAGGAGCCAGCCCTCCCTGGAGCAGGCCAGGACCTGGCAGACACCCTGGGGAGACCCTGCACACTGGGGGCTCCCCCAGGAGACTTCTGCCCAGCAGCACCCCTCTGCTGCCACACCTGCCAGCAGAGGCCAGACTCGGGGACTGGAATCTGGACACAGCCCTGTGGTTCTGGCTGGCTCCATGTCATGGCTCTCACCAAAGCCTCCTCTTCCTGCACAGGAAGGTAGAGGGGGGTTCTGAGAGCAGGCCATGGGCCAGGGAGGGAAGGAGCAAAAGAAAACCAGGTGGCCCCAGAGCGCTGAGTGGAGCTCCATGTGCGAAGGCCAGCTGGCTGTGTGATTTGGGGCAGGTTCAATGAATCTCTGTGCTTTTGTTCTCTTCAAAATGGTGAGGAGAACCCATGCTACTGACGTGTTGGGGTTTCCAGTGAGTTTCTTGTGCAAAGACCCGGGGCAGCACTGGGACATCAGCAAGGGCTGTGGCCATTCTTGTGTGCTGCCAGGTCACCACTGAGCAAGGAGCACCTCAGAGCCCTGGCAGTCCCTGGCCACCCCTGCCTCTGGCTTGAGGCTCGGGGGAGGGACAGGCCAGGACAAGCTTTCTTCAACAGCCACCAGCTGGGCACATTTCAGTTCCCTCCAGAGTCTAAAATCAGAGTCCTTTTGATGTGGCCAGTGGCCCCAGTGCCCAGAGAGAATAGCTTGGTGAAGTTATTGGTGTGGCGTTTTGGTGTTGTCTTCATAGAAAACCAAAGGGCTTAAACATTTACATTTGCCCTGAAGTTGTAAGCAAGTTCTGACCCCCTGAAGATGAGACAGAGCCACCTTGACAGTCAAGTTCAAGTCTAGGCCCCCCTCCCCCACCCCACTGCAGGGGAAGGTCATTGCGTGTGTGAGGGTGGTTGGAGCAGTCAGGCCCCTCAACCAGTTCCTGTGCTGGGCCTGATGGGTCCATTTGGATTTGAGGACCTCTCTCTGGAAGCATTTCATGACCAGATCGTCCTGGAGATGGTATCATAGACCTTGGTCTTCCCAATATTTCTTTTGCTGATGCCTGACTTTTACCTCATTTCTTCTCCTCAGCCTTTCCAGTTTTCTTTTGGGGTTCCATTGCAGATAGTCCATTTGGTAGCACACGCTACTGTGATCTAGTGTTTCACTCTCCGTCAAAACTTCTGCTTCACCTCCCAAAATTTCTTTTCTGGAATCTGCTTCTTTGTATGAGGCATGCTGATGTTTTCAAAACGAGTCCTGATAGTTCTTACCCTCTCTTTGTAATTAGGGAAAATGCCAATCCTTTTTGGCAGTTGGATTTGTATTCCTTCTGTTTTTGAATCAGTGCCTTCTCTTCATGGAGAAAGCTCAAAAAAAGGAGTGGTGGTGGACCTCCATCTCAGAACTCCTCAAGCAAATCTGCCCACATCTTAGGTGTTCAGGCGAGAGAGCCCTGAGCACTGTGTTTTTTAAAAAGAACTGCCCCCCTCCACTTTCTCACAGAGGTTCACTCAGTCTTTGGTGTTTCTTAGCTCAAAGGGCATCAGAAAGGCCACCCCTCTTAACTCGTCTGAACTTTCTTTAGGCACTTTCCTGGTGTTCTTTTTTCTCCAACAGGCAATGGAGGTGATTTATTTGGTACATTGCTGATGATGTTAATTCTTGTGGACACTGTCTTCTTGGTCAATGGGTGTCATCAAGGCTTTTCATCCAGGTGTTAGTGGTAGGCACAGTGGGAGTCAGTAAGGACACTGACCTCTGCCGAGGAGGGTTTGTCCTGTTTTTTTAGTGCTTCACACTCTGGCACTGACCTGCCACCTTCCTCGTCCCCAGAGCTGCTCCTCTTCCTGAAGCAGCTGTTTCCACTCTGTCTACCTCAATGTTGCCACTGTCTGAGACAGGAGAGTTAGATTTGAAGGGTTCTGGGGTGGGGGATGTCTCCAGAAGTATCAGGAGCTAGAGAGCCACCTCTTTAAGCACAGGTTGTTCTTTTGGTCTCAAAGGTGACAATCCAAACTTAAATCCCCTTCTCCATAACTACCTGGCCCATTTTGAATATGCCTGCCACGTTTTGACTCATTCAGACCTTTGCACCCTCTCTACCCCACCTATCCTTGAAATCTCCTGTGGGCTACATGTTCTCCTGTTCCAAAGGAAATCATCCCAACAATATTGCTCTTTCTCATACCAACTCACCTCTGCACTGACCTCTGTGGAGTCAGAAGGTATCCCACATTACACAGATGAAAGAATTGTTTGCTCCCAGGGGTGTTCTTCAGAGTTTGAAATGGGGTAGAGCTTTGAAACGGGGCTCCACAGGGATAGCCTCTTTCAGGAATTCCTCACGTCCCAAAGTGAACTGTAGTGAACAAGGGCTGTCTGGCCCTCCATCTCCAAAGCCCCACCAAGTACACATGGCCTGAGATTTCCATGGTGATGGTAAATAAGCCTCACCTGCAGCCTCTCTGATCACTACTGCATGTCCCCTCTCCTCCAGGTCTGTGCTAAGTGCCCGGATGTGATAAGACTCGGGAAATGGAGCTTGACCCAAGAGTGGAGGCCTTGAAGTCACACTAGGACTGGGAGCTCTGAAGCTCTGAGTTCAAGGGCTTCAAACCTTGGAAACTGGACAGCAATGCCCAGTGGAGGGACAGGTGATTAGGGTCCACATTTATATGTGAAAGTAAGAATACAGGCATGGTGTGTCCATACGGCAGATCTAGAACTAGCTGGAGGGAAGACGGGTGCTGGAAGTTTTGCCTTGAGAGCAGAACAGATAGGATAAATATGGTATTTCCCAGGCAGTGGAGGTATTTGAACAGAGGCCCAAACACTGTCACAGGGACAGTGTTGGGAATGATTCAGTTATGAGGAAGGGGTAGAAAAGACACTCATCAGTTTGAAAATATGACAATTGTACATTTGCATATTTTGAATATCAAAAAATCCCTCTTTGGCTGGGGTTGTAGCTCAGTGGTAGAGCGCTTGCCTCACACGTGTGAGGCTCTGGGTTTGATCCTCAGCACTACATAAAAACAAAACAAAATAAAGGTAATGTGTCCATCTACAACTAAAGAGAAAATATTAAATGTGTGCACTACTGCACCCGGATTTTAAAAAAAAAAAATCCCTTCTCTATATTCACCCTACACAAAAATCAACTCAAAGTGGATCAAAGACCTGGGAATTAGACCAGAAACACTGCAACTGACAGAAAACAAAGTCAACACTCCAATATACTGGCACAGGCAGCAGCTGAAGACTCCAAAAGCTCAAGAACTAAAACCGAGAATCAGTACATGGGATGGCATCAAATTAAAAGCTTCCACAAAGCAAGGGAATCAAGCATGAAGAGAGCCTTCAGAATGGGAGAAGATCTTTACTGGCTACTTTGCCAACAGAGGATTAATATCCAGAATATATAAAGGACTCAAAAACTTAACACCCTTCCCCACAAAAAAAAAAGAAATACCCCAATAAATAAATGGTCAAATAAACTATAGACAATTCTCAGAAGAAGGAATAGAAGCCCAGTGTGACAACACACACCCATAATCCCCGTGGCTTGGAAGGCTGAGGCAGGAGGATTGCGAGTTCAAAGCCAGCCTCGGCAATTTAGTGAGGCCCTAAACAACTCATTGAGACCCTGTCTCTAAATAAAATACAAAAAAGGGTTAGAGATGTGGCTCAGTGGTTAAGTACCCCTGAATTCAATCCCCGGTACCAAAAAAAAAAAAAAGCTCAACATTCTTAGAAATTAGGAAAATTAGGGAAATGCAATTCAAGTCTACACTCCAGTTAAAATGACAACCATCAAGAATACAAATAATTGCTGGCAAGGATGTTGGAGGAAAGTATACTCATACATTGTTGGTAGAACTGCACATTAATACAACCACTTTCAAGAGCAGTATGGAGATTCCTCAAATGACTAGTAATGAAACCATATGACTTGGCTATCCCACTTATTGGTATTTATCCAAAAGACTTTAAACTAATGACTGTGATACATGCATACCATTGTTTATAGCAATGCAATTCACTAGAGCCAAGTCATGGAAACAGCTTAAGTGCCTGTCAACAAATGAACGAAAAAAAAAAGAAAATATGGCACCTATAATGGAGTTTCGTCAAGTCATAAAGAAAAATGACGTCATTTGCTGGTAAATGGAAATAAGCCAGACTCAGAAGGTCAAAGGTTGAACATTTTCTCTCATATGTGAAAACTACACAGAGAGGGAAAGAGAGGGAAGAGGGGAGAGAAATTTTTAAAAAGGGGAGGGGATATCACAGAAATAGAAGGGAGACCAATAGAGTAAAGGATTAAGAGGGAGAGGAGGGCATGGAGAAGTATTGGGGAATCAGATGATGCTATGTCCATGTATGAATATATTACAATGAATCCTCCGTGTGTATAATAATGCACTAATTTAAAAATAATAATAGAAAGTAGAATATTAGGATAGAGCAAGCAGATCAGGGGAGGAAGGAGGGAATGAAAAAGGAATGGGGAATGAGATTGGTCAAACTTTTATGTAACTATATAAATACAGCATATTGAATCCCACTATTGTGTATAGTTATAATGCACCAGTTAAAAAAAAAAAAAAACCTTCTCTCCACTCTGCCTGTTCCCAGAAGAAACTATTTGCAATGATTTAAGCTTCCCCCACTTCCTGAGCATCACCAGTTTTCTTTTTATGCTTTTGCCCTCCTCTCTCCTCCCCAAGTTCTTGTATCTCTATGTTTGATATTTAATCCATTACGTTTTAAATCTAATTGAAACTTTTTCCAACTTTTAAGGGTTACTTGTGAACTTGCTTTTCCAATGAGTTCTTCCTTGGTCATTTGTTTTTACTTTATTTTAGTAATTTTGATTATATTTTCATTCTCTTTATTTTTTGATGGCTCATATTCATCCCTATTTGTAAGAGTCATATGAAGGAGGTCCCAGTGGTATGTGTCATGCTTTTACATGTCTTATTAAAGTTTTTGACTATAGTTGCTATTCCCTAATTTAAATGAAATATGTATTGTAAATGAGATGTTTTATAAAGTTTATATATAGCTGGAAAGTACTAATAAACACCAGTGTACCCATCTCTTAGCTTGAGAAATTCAATACAAATATTATCTTTGAGTCATCTGTGTGTCCTCAGCAATCATTTCCCCTTCCCTGATATTGTTATAGATTGCTTTCTTTTTTAAAAAATAGATTTTGTTTACACTTGTTTGTTTGCTCAAAAAGTAGTTTTGCATGTCCTTGAATATAATGCTATGTAAACATTATAGCACAATGTAGTTGTTCTAGCTAACTATTGCCCAATGTTGTTCTACAACTAATGATCTCAAAATTCATTAGCATAAAATGATAATCAATCCTCATTTGTGTATTTATTGGGGTCCATTGTATTGAACTGAGGTAGGTTCAGCTGGTTTGTGGTGTGAGTCCAGGCTTGGTTCACCTGGCTTTCAAGGCAGTCTCTTCTCATGGAAAAAGACCAGAGCACCAGAGAGCAAACCCAGCCATGCAAATGTATATTTAGCATTCACTTGTGTCATGCCTGCCTGCATCTCAATGGATAAAGCAAGTCAGAAGGCTTAATCTAAAATCAATATGAGGGGATTTCATCTCTACCCTCCAGGAGGATGGGGTAATGGTGTGGATCTATAACACAATAGTAAGTCACACATCAAGTCTGTCATTCAATCTCTCACGATAGTACAGATTATATTTGTTAAATGCTTCCATGTAGGAATATGTAGCTGTACTTGATTCATTTTAACTCATGTAGTATTCCATTCTAATGACTAATTTTTCCATAATTCTCCCATGGACATTTAAATTTTGCCAATACAATGCTGCTTTGGACAAGCTGTGCATCCCTCCTGGGGCAAGTGTCTGAGAACTGCTGAAGATTAAATCACAGGATAGCAAATTACCCAGAACTTTGAAGTAAAGCAAAAAAGATAATCTTTAAAAAGTAAAAAGCATTCTAGGAGAACTTTTATTAAGCCTCCAGAGGGTTATACAACTCAGGGATATAACCTTGTTGACTTATTAAGGATTATATAAAGCTCTATAAGTCAATGAATTTAGAGATGAACTTGTAGAAAAATGACAAATTTTTGTACTTGATAAAGATAATGAAAAGTTAGTTTTCTTGCCTATAGCACAAGAACATTTTGAATTTAGCAATTTTTACTCTGATTTTATAAATTCTGGTTTCTCATATCCTTATTAATTTGCTATTCTTCTGCTTCCTTTATTAAAGGATAAATAAAATTTTGACATATGCTCATCATCTATTTGTATAAGAATTATGTTTTTTTTTTTTGATACATTTTCCCAATAAACTCTTTAAAAATTAAAAAAAAAAAAAAAAAAAAAAGAATTATGTTTTTAATAATTTGAGAATGCAACTGGAGTAGAATCATTGACTCATGGGATAAATCCATATTTATCACTAATTAAAAGATCAAATTGTATTCCAAAGAGATTGAGTAAAAGAGCTTCCACTACTACAAGTCCTTGCCATACTTGATAATTTTTATTTTTATATATCATGACTTCTCCTCTAGTCAGTTGTAAGCTGGTTCTCAAAGTTCCTCATTTTTCTCCTTTACTGGCTTCCACCTTGCTGGTGGACCCTCATTTGATCCAGGAAAGCTCCCACCAGCCTGTGTGTCATGATTTGGATATGAATTGTCCTCCCAAAGTTCCTGTGTTAATGCAGAAATGTTTGGAGGTGAAACGTGAGAGCTGTAACCTAATTGGTCCATCCTAGCTTAGTGGGCTGACTGGGTGGTAACTGTAGGCAGGTGGGGTGTGGCTGGGGTCTCCCAGGAAGGGTTCATTTTCCTTGTGATCTCTTTTTCTCTCCCTGTCTTTGCTTCCTGGCCACCATGAATGGAGTAGTGCACCTCCACCATGTCTTTTCACCACAATGTTATGCCTCACTTTGAACTGGGCCCAGAGAAATGGAGTCAGCCCACCATGGAGTAGACCTCTGAAACTATGAGCCAAAATAAACTTTTCTTCCTCTATGCCAGTCTTGTCAGGGATTTGGATCATGGCAATGAAAAGTTGACTAACACACTTTGCAACCCATACCACATCTTGCAAGGAAAGAGACTGGCTTTGCAACTCAGGATGCCTCTCTTTTGAGAAGTGCATCTGCCAGCTCCTTCTGCAGTCTGCATCTTCGCTTTTCCCCACATCTGTGCTCAATCTCTGCAGTGGGTACCTCTTCTACTTATTTTCTAGTTAGTGTTTTAGTTTTCCAGTTTATTTGAAAATGTGTTTTACATGTATTTCCGTGTGTATCAAAAAAGGAGTAGAGGAAATGCTCAGAACTGGAGGCAATTAGCTGAGCAACTAAATGCAATGTGTACACATATGCACAGGCAAATAAAACCCAAGAGCATGCACAAGCATACCTTTTTTAAGCCATGTAGAGGGATATTGTAGGGCAGAGGTAACAGTTTGGTGGATGTGGTACAGGATTTCAGGGTTTCCCAGGAAGGCCATACTGCAATAGAGGCCCTTTCCCAAGGGATCCTGCCCCTTCTATTCCATCATGAGTCTTTTGGTACTGGTTCCTGGAGGCAGAGTATTCAGATTTCTCCTCCTGCTTTCACAGAGGGATAACCTGAGATCCTAGAGCCAACGCTGATGATGGAAGAGAGCAGAGGAGTGAGTTATCATTCCTGTAAGTTGCTATGCCAGAATATCATTGACGGGTTGCTTAAACAACAAACATCTATTTCTCAAATTCTGGAGGCTGGAAGTTTTGGATCAGGTGCCAAAATGGTCAGGTTCTCAGTGAGGGCCTTCCTGCTAGCAGATTGATGGCTGTCTTTTTGTATTCTCGTATGGTAGTGAGAGAAGTTGTTTGTCTCATAAGTGCACAAACTCATTCCTGAGGACCCCATCTTCATGACCTGGTCACCTCCCAAAGGCCATATGTCCTAATGCCATGAAGTTGGGAGGTTAGGATTTCAACACAGGAACTTGGGGGAACACATTCAATTCACAATATCACATCTTTACTTGGGTCATCTAGACCCCTCTTCTCTGAGGGTATCTCTTGTCCTTCAGAGATGTCAGACCCAGAATAAGCTCTGACCAGAGAGTCAAGCCCCATTTATGCATAAATATTCAGGCTCAGGGAAGAAAGTTATGACATTGGTCACACAAAAGGTTAATGTGGCCACCTGTCTTGATCCTTTTCGAAGACCTGAGCCCAAGCCAGACAAATCATAAATCTAATATTTTTAACATACTGTATGTGAGTTAGATAATGAGACTTGGGGAGCCTGAGTTCAAAGAGGGGAGAGAATCCCAAATCCTTGACTACCTGGAGAGATCAGAACAGCTCTACAACAAACCAAGGCTGAGAGTGAGACCCTAGCAACAAAAATTCACTCACTTCGAGGGCTGCTGTCTTGGGAGTTGACCAACTTGCTGGGTAAGCTTGGCCAAGTTGTTTTCCTTCTTTGGGGCTCAGCATTTTAATTAATGCGTGTAATGTTTGGTCTCAAAACTGTCGCACCCTTCCATACTCTTGTGCTTCATGAGATTACCCATCCTACAGATTTGAGGTCACTCTGGGTGATCATTCCTTTGGAATGTATCAGGAAAAATTGGTGAAGAAATTATGGTTAAGTGCCTCACTCCCTGCCTTTAAAAAAAATTTGAGACAGGATCTTGCCAATTTGCTTAGGGATCTCACTAAGTTGCTGAAGCTGGCTTTGAACTTGCAATCTTCCTGCCTCAGCCTCCTAAGGCACTGGGATTGCAGTCCTGTGTCACCACACCTAGAAGCACTGTGATCTTATGCTTGGTGAAGGGCAAGTGGATGATCAAGTTTTAGCTTCTACGGGGACAAACATTATGGCAGCATATTGCACAGATCCCCTGTTTGCAACCTGTGTAGATAAAGAGAAAGGACTCTTCAAGGATGGGCATCACAGAATCCACGGCTGATCAGACCATTACTTTCTATGTGGCAGGTGCCAGTGAAGGAGGGGATAGGGAGAAGCTAATAAAGGTAACTGACAGTGGAGTTTCCTAAAGGCACTTTGGGTCCTAAATATGGCAGTCCCCAGAAATAGTACCTTCTATTTAAATAGAATGTTCATTAGATTGTGGGATGGGCAGAGGAGACCCAGTGCCTGTAAGATTCCCAAACCACATCACCAAATCTCCCTTGTACTACCTCCAAGGCCTACATCTGGGAAATGGGGCTACTGGAATTTCAGAATAGGGCTGCATTGTCCACCTTTCTTATCACATCCAATGTATCTGGAGTATCATTCTTGATAGGATGAAATTAGATTGGAAGTGTATGGGATCATGGCCAAGGGTGGAAGTCCAAGAAGTAGAGGCTTGCTTTCTGTAGCTATGAAAACCCCAAGTGTCCAGCATGGAAAGGTGTTTTTAAATGGAGGGATCATTTAAGTGTGGTGGTGCACATTTATAATCCCAGTGACTCAAGAGGATGCGACTGGCAGGAGGATCACAAGCTCAAAGCCAGCCTGGGCAACTTAAAAGAAACTGTCTCAATAATAATAATAATAAGAAGAAGAAGAAGAAGAAGATGAAGAAGAAGAAGAAATAATTAAATTTAAAAACGGCTGAAGATGTAGATCAGTGGTTGAGAACACCTATGTTCAATCCCCACATACACACACACACACACACACACAAAAAAAAAGTTAATTAAAAATAAAATAAAAAGGAGAGGTATGATGCTCAAAGACAAAAGGAGAGGCAGGACCAAAAGGAGGGGTGGAGCCAATCCTCTTCCTAGTGCTTCGGAGCAGGCTTAGCCCATCCCAGCTTCCCAGGAGGTCTTAGAAGTGCAGGCTCAGATGGGCTTCCTGACTGAGCTCTGGGTTCAAGGGCTTGCCGGACTTCTACCTGAAGGTGTGACGTGAGAGTGTCACCTCTCCCTAGTCCACATTTTCTCCTGCAAACTTGGGTCATATATCCTGACTGATACCCAAAATGGGAGTGGGGTCGGGGTCAGGGGAGGCTAGAGCTTGAAGTAAGGAAGGGCTGTTGCTAGATGTGCCCCTGGGACAGAGTAGAGCAAGGACAGCTCTTGGGGGAATTTAGGAAGGAACTTCAGTTGCAGTGACTTCAGGAAGATCGCATTGCGACCTCGCCCTGCCCCGAGCCCAGCACGGGGTTGGCTGAGTGCTGAGGGGAGACTGGATGCCTGGGCCTGATCCCAACAGGGTCTGATCCCAGTGGAGCCTCCTGCTCCTCCTCCAGGTCCTTTACATCTCCTCCTCTACCAAGGCCTCGGCCTCCTCTGTCCTGCTCAGCCTCTGAACTCTGCGGTCCTCTGCTCTTCGCTGCGGGTCGGGTCAGGGACAGTGTGGGGATGGCCGGGGTGCCCATGAAACCTACTGAGAGAAGGATTCAATCCTCCCCACACCAGTAACCCCAGTGACTTGGGAGGCTGAAAATTGGAAGTTAGAAGCTAGCCTCAGCAACTTAAGGAGATGCTGTCCCAGAATAAAAAATAAAAGAGGGCTGGAGATGCAGTCAGTGTTAAAGCACCCCTGGTTCAATCCCCAGGACCTAAATAAATAAATACCACAAAGTCTAAATTCCTAGCAAATTCTAACAAAGAGGTTGTACTGAGCTGGGAAGAGAGACTGTTTTCTGACACCATTTACCCTGGAGATGTCTCCTGGCCTCCAGGTCAAGTACAAACAGACTTCAGAAACCACACCATCAGTTGGAGAGGAGGTGTCACGAGCAAGGTTACAAGCATCTTCTTATTTGTCCCTGTAGCTCTATGATATCAGTGGTTCTGAGAGACTCCTTTTCAGATAAGAAAACCAATATACATTGATATCCAGTAACTTGAAGAAAGATAAACTGGAAAATGTGAGATGCCCACTAGATAAATCCAAGGACCAGGAGAGCTGTCAGGGCTAGAAATCATCAGTCATCAGCCCAGTCATCAGTCATCAGCTAAGGATGACATGGTCCTAACTGTACATTCATCCCAGCTTGTCTTTGTCAGTATTGAGGAAGCACCACTTTTTTTTGTTATGTTTTGGGGAAATATCTGCAATTTCCTTTAAAATGAATAATCCAGGAGCAATGACACCAAATTCTAGTGACTCAGAAGGCTGAGGCAGGAGAATTGCAAGTTCAAGTTCAGCTCAGCAATTTGGTAAGATGCTGTCTCTAATAAATAAATTTGGATGAGCTTAATATAAAACATATCTGAATATGAATTGGATGATCAAAAACCAAACTAGTATTTCCTACATTTTTAACCAGAAAAGGAATGAGAACTTGTCCTAAAGAATTCTCCTTACCTCCCGCTATGGTTTGAAGGTGTTCCCCCTCAAAATTCATGTGTTAGAAATGTAATTCCTAGTACAACAGTGTTGAGGGGATCTTTAATATGTAACTAGGTCCTGAAGGCTCTATCCTCATCAGTGGGTGAATGCTCTTGGAGAAGGAGCATGTTGCAAGGCAAAATGTCTCAAATCAGCTACTCAGGAGGCTGAAGCAGGAGGATCAGTAGTTCAAGGCCAGCCTCAGCAACTTAAGGAGAACCTGCTTCCAAATTAAAATATAATAGTAAGAAGTCTGGATTGGCAAAGCTTAATCCCTAGTACTGCCAAAAAGAGAGCGGGAGAAAGAGAGGGAGCAGGTAAGTTATCATGGGAGGAGTTTGTTTCTGATAAATCAATGAAATTAGGTTCCCTTCCTTCCCTCTTTTGCCTTCTCTCATCCTCTCATTTTCCATGTAGGGTGATTCAACAAGAAGTTTATTGTTTGATGCAGGAAACTTGCTATTGGACTTCTCTGTCTCCAGAACTGTGGATAAAAAGTTTTATTCTTTATAAATTTCCCAGTCTCTGGTATTCAGTTATAGCAACACCAAATGGTCACCTACTCTCACAACACCAGTTCTGTTTGCAACACAGGGGCATGGATAAAAGATGGTATACTAGTCAGTACTCAGAGAACAAGTACAGCCACGTGGGCAAAGGGAGGTTGGGTAAGAAAGATTAGTAATCCAATGCAGATAAGTAATCATGATTCTATTGATCAAATTCCTTTCTTGCCTACTGCAAGAATTTGAGAACTGGTTTTTACTCTAAAGGCAGAGGGACCATGAATGATGTTGAGCTGTCCAGGATACAGATGGAGCTAAGTCTGAGAGAAAGGCTGAGTAAGGGGATGGATTGGAGGTCTGGAGAGGGAAGAGAGAGTTTCACTCCCAAGAGAGAGTTTCACTCCCAAGATCATTCACTCCACTCATGGAACTTAAATGGTGCACTGTAAATATTTGTTGGTGTGTCTTGGATAGCATAGAATGGAAAAATATAGGATTAAATAGGAAGAGTCAGAAATTAACTAAAAATCGAATGGTAAAAGGACTTTTAAAGAGCTTGGTGCAAGCAGAGGTGCAGAGAGATGGAGAGGAGCTAAGAGTGTAATGACTAGTTGGGGGATTCCAGGGGCAGAAAGGACAGATTGAATCAAAAGCCTCTTTCATCTCCTGGCCCCAGCTCCTCAACAATGCCCAGCTTTCAAGTGTGACTGTGTGTGTATCTTTGTCATTGCAGATACCAGCAGAGGGCTCTGACCCATATACTCACCCATTTCCAAATAATCTAGAATGAAAACTGAAATTCTGAGTCATGGAATAAGCGGAAGAGAGGCCCAAACCATAGAGACTGGGCACACAAGATGCTCAAGCATGCAGACTTTGAGTTTGCAAGATGTGCTCCTCCAAGAAGAGGGAGGCATCCTGACTTACAAAACCAAACCTCCTTCTTGCAAGATGGGATATGGGGTGAAAAAGAGTGATTGAAGCCCAGTGATATTTCTTAAGCAAGTTTGTAGGAAGCAGCTTAATTTCACAGAGGAGAAAAACAGGGGTGGTTTGTTCTCGTGAACCAGCCTGTTACTTGGCAAAGTCTGTTACTCTGGAATTGGGTGTATATACCTAATTACTGGAAAACAGTTTGATCTTGTCAACTAAAGTTGAATGTAGATCTCTCCTCTTAACCAGCAACTATACTCCTTGACACATAAGTGTTAATCTAAGATGCCCAAACCAATTCATATTTATATAAGTAATTGATAAGTATGTGTCAAGATTGTATCTAGCTCATTAATGAAACAGGACAACATAAAATTGATTCAATTAAGGCATAGGAACTGGCATTTATATAATCTGTAGGAAAACTGCAGAAATAAAATTGCTAAATTTGATACAAAACTCATCATTGCCCCACAGGGCAATAATACTGTAATTCTTGGTGACATTGCCTTTACTGAATTTTTAAGAAACAGACATACCTAACTAGTTTTCTACAAATTAACATTCTACATAAGAGAGTTATAAAAGATTAAGACTCAGTTAATTATAAATAATAAGCCAAAAAAGTTTTATGACATTGAGATGACCTTAAAGTGTACTTAACCCTAAAGTCCCAAGTTTTCAATTCTACAAATATTTCAATAAAATTGACACAGGAGCATTAAAGTAAGTTTTAAGTAATGTCTAAAGTAAATGTAAATTAATTAATATGATTATAATTATATTGTTTTAATTATATAATTACATATTATATACTATATTTTACAGGTGTTCCAATCTGGAACTATGGGGCAAATTGGTTAATAAAAAGTACTTTTTGAATATTGAAATATCACATAAATCATTATTCTACTTTGCTTCAAAATTGGGGGTATTATGCTAACTAAAGAATCTATATATAACAATTCTATTATACGTGCCATAGAATATGTTGCTAAGATTGTTCAAAACAGAATTTTCTTTATTAACAAAACCTAGAAACCACTCAAAAGTTTAAGAGAATGGGTTGGGGTTGTAGCTCAGTGGTAGAGCACTTGCCTAGCACATGGGAGGCATGGGGTTTGATAAAAATAAAAGTATTGTGTCCATCTACAACTAAAAATATTTTTTTAAAAGAGAATGGGCCAGGTGTGCAAACCTCAGTGACTCTGGAGGCTGAGGTAGGAGGATTGTACACTTAAGGCCAGCCTTGGCAACTTAATGAGAGCCTGTCTTAAAATTTTAAAGAAAAAATATTTTTTTTAAAAGGATAAGAGGCCAGGCATAATCACGCACACCTGTAATCCCAGCTGGTAAAACAAGAGGCTGAGGCAGGAGGATCACAAGTTCAAGGCCAGCCTCAGCAACTTAGAGATCCTGTCTCAAAATAAAACAGCTGGGTATGTAGCTCAGTAGTTAAGTGCCTTTGGGTTCAATCCCTGGTACCAAGAAAAAAAAAAAAGATTGAGAAAAAAAATTATAGTGTGGTTCTTACAATAAAATACTAATCATCAGTGAAAAGGAATAAGCTACATGTGTAATATGGAACAATGCACAATGTAATTGTGACATTATTTAAGTGGCTGGGTCATATGATTTGCTTTGGTCAGTTCAATTCAAGGAATGACAAAAATGCACACTAAAAATGAACTTGCATGTTTGGTCTTACCTTCTGCCTTTTGACCTTCAAAGAGCATGACTCTTGCTGGGGATATAGCTCAGTTGGTACAGTGCTTGCCTCGCATGCACAGGGTCCTAGGTTCAATCCCCAGCACCATCAAAGAAAAAAAAAAAAAAAACCTCTGGAAATCATCCATCCAGGGATTAGAGGCATGTTGAACAGATTTAAATGAAGCCTGTGTCCTGGATGCAAGTCTGTCTGAGCCCTGCCCATCCTCAGTGGCATAGCCATGGAATAATATTTATGGTAGTAGCCCATTGACTCTTGGGAAGGTTTGTTATGCATCATTATTGAGAAAACAGCCTAAATCCTTTATAGGTAATGTTCAAGGACATGCAAAAATAGTTCTCTGAATATGATCTAACATTATATATATATATATATATATATATATATATATATATATATATATATATATATATAAAGCATTCTGCTGTCAGGTATAACTAATTAGAACAACATGGTGAGGCTTATTTGCCATCACCATGGAAACCTCAGGCCATGTATACTGGGTGGGCAAGAAAGTATAAACAAAGTATAAAGGAACCAATAAGCATAAATTTCAATATAACGTTTATTTGAGTGTGAAGGAGAGAGATGCTTTGGCCTACACAATACTGGTATATAGGTACACACAGAGCCCCACAATAGTAGTGGTGGTGCTTTGCTTCTTGGGATGAGTGGGGTACGCTGTTCTTCATTGATACTACAGTTACATACTGTTATGGTTTGGATCTAGAATGTCCTTCCAAATCCCATGTGTTAAAGGCTTGGTCACCAGCTTGGCAGGTCCTGGTGGGAGATTTTAGTTCATCAAAAATACAACCAGAAAAAGGACGACAGGAAAAAACAAAGAACTGGCAAAAAAAATTCTCACCAACAAAAAGAAGGGGAAAAGGCTACCACAAGGCCAATGGAAAGTAAAACCACGTATTTTCAAATTCCCCAAAGTTAGCGAAGCACTCACCTCCAAAATCAAGAGGCAAACACAGAGACACAAGTGATAACTATCAGGGGCAACACATGAGATGACGTTCTTTTGTTCTTTGTTTTTGTTTTAGAACAAAACATTATTACTCTTGCCTGAGAGCAAAGGGGGAAAGAGGACATTACTCTTTGTGAGCTTTGTACAGTTATTTGCCTCTTAAAGACACACAAATGTGTAACTTGGATTTTGAAGCCAGATTTTTTTAAGTGCCTTTTCCTACTCCTATCCCCTGATTGAATCCCCTCAGCATTGTCCCTACAACAGAGTTTGGGCCTCTCTTCAAGCACCTCCAGTGTCCGTCCGGGAGACACCCTATTTATCCATGTATCTTCCCTGTTCTCAGACAAATTTCTAGCACCCATCTTCCCTCCAGCTGGCCCCAGATCTGCCACATGAACCTTAGGATTCTCCAAACCAAGGCTATATTTCTTTCTTCCATATATAAACTTGGACCCTAATCACCATTCACTGCCTCTACCCCAGGCATTGCTGCCCAGCTCCCACGGTTTGAAGCCCATGAACTCAAGAGTGTCAGAGCCCCCAGTCCCTGCGTGACTGGCCCCTCTTTGCAGGGCTCCATTTCCCCTAGAGTCTATTGCAACCAGGCATTTAGCACAGGACAGGAAGAGAGGGGACATGCAATAGTGATCAGAGGCAGCAGGTGAGGCTCATTTACCATCACCATGGAAACCTCAGGCCATGTGTATGGGTGGGCAGGACCAGACCACCCCTCTTTGGTCCTTGTTCACCCCAATTTACCGAGACTCTTGAACAGACGGGACACCTCTGGCAAGCAGTCATATTCTGAAGAACCAGTTTCATGGGTTACACTACTAACTCTGTGCGACCCTGAGAAGACCACCCTCTTGGAGTTCTGATATTTTTACCTCTAAAGGTTGGGAAGGTTGGAACGTTTCCTTCCCCATATGAAAAGCAGTGGGTAGAATGGAGGGAGAGTTAGGCTGGAACAGGAAGAAGGCAGAGAAGGCTTCTGGGACAACAGCAGTAGATCAAGGCACATGTCCAGGTGTGTTCACCCAGGGACCGGGGGGGGGGGGGGGGGGGGCGTACAACGTCACTGCACAGGAAGTCACCCAAAAGGGAAAATCCTGGATGCCAGGCCCTGAGAATGAGCAGAAAGGGATCTGAGCACAGAGAGACAGTGGGGTGAGACCTGGGCAGACTGTAACTCTTCAATTACATCCTGCCACTGAGCCCAAGTAGACAACGGAAATTGTAGAAAGAAGAAATGAGATAAAAGTCAGGCATCAGCAAAAGAAATATTGGGAAGACCAAGGTCTATGATACCATCTCCAGGACGATCTGGTCATGAAATGCTTCCAGAGAGAGGTCCTCAAATCCAAATGGACCCATCAGGCCCAGCACAGGAACTGGTTGAGGGGCCTGACTGCTCCAACCACCCTCACACACGCAATGACCTTCCCCTGCAGTGGGGTGGGGGAGGGGGGCCTAGACTTGAACTTGACTGTCAAGGTGGCTCTGTCTCATCTTCAGGGGGTCAGAACTTGCTTACAACTTCAGGGCAAATGTAAATGTTTAAGCCCTTTGGTTTTCTATGAAGACAACACCAAAACGCCACACCAATAACTTCACCAAGCTATTCTCTCTGGGCACTGGGGCCACTGGCCACATCAAAAGGACTCTGATTTTAGACTCTGGAGGGAACTGAAATGTGCCCAGCTGGTGGCTGTTGAAGAAAGCTTGTCCTGGCCTGTCCCTCCCCCGAGCCTCAAGCCAGAGGCAGGGGTGGCCAGGGACTGCCAGGGCTCTGAGGTGCTCCTTGCTCAGTGGTGACCTGGCAGCACACAAGAATGGCCACAGCCCTTACTGATGTCCCGGTGCTGCCCCGGGTCTTTGCACAAGAAACTCACTGGAAACCCCAACACGTCAGTAGCATGGGTTCTCCTCACCATTTTGAAGAGAACAAAAGCACAGAGATTCATTGAACCTGCCCCAAATCACACAGCCAGCTGGCCTTCGCACATGGAGCTCCACTCAGCGCTCTGGGGCCACCTGGTTTTCTTTTGCTCCTTCCCTCCCTGGCCCATGGCCTGCTCTCAGAACCCCCCTCTACCTTCCTGTGCAGGAAGAGGAGGCTTTGGTGAGAGCCATGACATGGAGCCAGCCAGAACCACAGGGCTGTGTCCAGATTCCAGTCCCCGAGTCTGGCCTCTGCTGGCAGGTGTGGCAGCAGAGGGGTGCTGCTGGGCAGAAGTCTCCTGGGGGAGCCCCCAGTGTGCAGGGTCTCCCCAGGGTGTCTGCCAGGTCCTGGCCTGCTCCAGGGAGGGCTGGCTCCTGGCACAGCCTCCTCAGTGCAGAAGACTGAGCCGAAGGGCCACTGAGAGCTGTGGGCCCTGTTCCAGGAGGAGCCGGCCCAGCCTGGAGAGCGCCGGGCCCCTCCTTCAGGACCCACAGCACCCAGACAGCATGGAGCATCCAGGGGCTGGAGAAAGGAGAGAGTCAAAGGCCCCAGGTTTCTGTGGCGCACTTTCTGTGTTGGTGCTCTCAGGGTTCCTCTGTGTTCATCCTGTTTGGTTCCAAACTGGAGTCTAGAGAAGGTCAAGGTGGATAGGAGCACAGGCCCATGGCCAGCCTGTGTCTCCTCCCCTCCCAGCCACAGCGCCAGGGCCAGGGTCTGGGCAGGAGACACATGAGGTCTAGCCTCCAGAATGCTGATCCTGATAGTCCCTCTTGAATCTGACCACATGATGCTTGCAGCAGGGCCCAGTTCCGGGTGGGGTAGGGTCAACGTGAGGTCCAGCAGGGGTCTGATGTTTGTAATTACTCTGCCTTCTTCTGAGAAGTGCAATTTTCAAACATTTGAGAATTACAGGAACGCATATGACCACCAACAGGTAATCAGTATCACTTTGTTCCCCTCATTCTGATCCCCAAGGGGAAGAAAAGCAAATGACCATATTCCTGCACCTGAACTGTATGGCTGCAGCCCAGCTGGGCTGGGTGGGGAGCCGTGCAGCCTCTGCAGCCTGGAGAGCCCAAATAAGGTGATTTCTATGGGACACTTAGCCCCTAAAGCAGAAGTGGCTTTCCCGCCTGGACCATGGGGGAGCGAGGTGTCCTCTGGTCCTGGCCACCTCCCCTGAGTCCCTCAGCCCAGGTACACCTGGTGGTTGCATCCTCCTTTTCTCTGTGGCCACCGTCCTCCTTCAGCATCTGTGGTTTGGACCTCTGTCCTTTCTGTGCTGATCCAGAGGCCTTGGTGCAGGTGACAGTGTCCTGGTTCTCATCCCCAGTCCCTCCAGTGGCTTTGCTCAGGGCAGCAGCCCCTGAGGCAGGAGACTGTGAGCGTGGGCAGTGCCAGGCAGCTGTGGCTGATTGCTAGAGGAAAAGATGAGCAAGATGTCAGCCCTCAGGAAGCACAAACTCAAGGGATTGTGCTGTTAGGGTGCATCATGTGCACTCCATCCTCAGTGCTGGGCAGGCTTTCCAATTAATATGTCCTCAGTGCTCTGATGGCGGTAGGTTGTGAGCCCCATTTTCAAGTGGGGTCCCCTTTCTTCCCCCATTTGGATCTGACTTCCCCATATGTGCTAATTTTTTTTTTAATTTTGAAATTCTGGAGAGTGAAGACAGGTCGTCACATATTCTAGAGAAGCCCTCTACCACTGAGCTGCACCCCCAGCCTTTTAAAAAAATTTTAATATTTTTTATTTTGTTTATCTTTATGGGGCGATAAGGATCCAACCCAGTGCCTTCACATGTACGAGGCAAGCGCTGTGCTACTGAGCCATAACCCCAGCCCTTAAAATTTATTTTGAGACAGGGTCTCACTAAGTTCCCCAGGCTGGACTTGAACTTGTCATCCTCCTGCCTCAGGCTCCTGAATAGCTGGGATTGCAGGCCTGTGTCACCTCATGCCTAGCCCTGTGTTTGTTCCTGGAGGCCTGGTCTTTCTCTGAGGGAATTCTAGACTGGTTCTCACACTGCCCTCCTCAGCCTCATTGCCTGGCTCCCAGGGGCTCCTTCTGTTGGGCCAGTGGTGCCTACAGGGAGCTCACTGCCCCTGTGGGTCCCTCCTCCTGGAAATGCTGCCTGAGGCCCTGCCTGCCACTCAGTGTTTCTTGCTGCAAAGGGGAGGGAGGGAGAGAGGGAGGGTGCGGACACTAGTTTGTGCCTGTGCGCCTTCTGTCTGTCTGCTTGCATCTCTGTGTAGTGCACTCTCAAGGCTGAACCTGAGCTCAGGACCAGGCGTCCCTCCCCTCCAGACCATGGTTCCCATGACATCTGTGCTGCTGGAAGGAATCTGGTAAAACCCAAGTCAAGGTTTAGACCATGAGCTCTGACGTCAGCCATAGTAGATGCTACCCTCATTCTCTGGAGACAGGGGGCCTGTCTCCTCCTGAATCCTCAAGTCCAGGATCTGCCCTGATCCTGAGAGCTACTGTACCACCTCCTCCCCATCCCCAGCCTGTCCCCAGCTGCTCTGAAGGAGGCAGGTCACACAGAGGATGTCCATCCCTGGGACATGGCCTGACCTGGTAGGGGTCTCATGCCCTGACCCCACCATGGGGCATCCTTCTTACCAGACAGAAGGTGACTTTCTTATCCATAGAAGCTCCTCTACCAGCAGCCACGTTTGTCCTTCTCTAGGACCCAGGCAGGCTCACACTTTGTCCTTGGATGGCCTGACCCTGCTGACCACTGGCCATCTTCCTGACTTTTACTATTCCACCCACTGACCTCCCCTCCGACTCAATGACCTGGACAAGTCAGTTTAGTCTTGAGTCCCAACATGGCCAATATCTTCTGAGTCGTTGAAATACTGGACCATCTGATGAGGTCTTTGTCAGTTTAACTGATTCTACTCCAAGGAACCACCCGCTGGATGATTCTGATTGGCTGAATTTTGTGGCCCACCCGACCATGAGTGGTCCACCAGCTGGTCACCAGCTGCCAATCAAAGAGAGAATCCTGTGAAGCCTAGATGAAAAAGAAAAGAGGAAAGGAGAAAAGAAGTAGGGTTGAAGGAAGGTTGGGTGGTAGTTGCCCAGAAGTCTTGACCACAGGCTGCTTGAGTTTTTTTTTTCTTCTTCTTCTTCTTCTTTTAAAAACTAGCTATATTGAGATATGATTGACATACCATAAAATTCACTCATTTAAAATGTACACTGGAGCTGATTGCAGTGGTGCATACCTATAATCTGAGCTATTCAGGAGCAGAGGAAGGAGGGTCAGGGTCAGCTTAAGCAACTCAGTGAGACCCTGTCTTGAAATTTAAAAAATTAAAAGACTAAGGATGTAGCTCAGTTGTCTAGCACTCTTGTGTTCAGTTCCCAGTACTGAAAGAAAACGTGTTCTGGTTGTTAGTATAATCACAGCATTGATTGTGCAATTTTCATCACAATCTAATTTTAGACCATTTTCATCACCCCAAGGGAAAACTCTGTACCCATTAGCAACCACTTTCCATTTACCACAACCCCTAGTTGAACATAATGGCTAATCGATTTTGTACCTATAGATTTGCCAATTTTGATATTTATTATTATGGATTGGATCTGGAGGATTCCCACAGCAGCAAAGTACAGTGGTGGGCTTTTAGGAAATGATTGAGTTATGAGGGCTTTAACATTTTTAGTGGATTAATCCTCGTTAGTGGATTAATTCACTGATTTTCATAATTTGAATGGACCATTGGGAGGTGATGAAGGCTGTGGGAAGTAGGACCTAGTTGAAGGGCGATAGGTACTTGGGAACGTCCCTTGGGGACTATACTTTGACCCTTGCCCATTGAGCTCACTGTCTCCACTCTGATCCCCATAAGGTGAATATCTCCCTTCTGCCATATGCTTCCCACCATGGTAGTCTGCCTTACCACAGGCCCATAGTGATGGGACCAAGCAACCATGGACTGAAACCTCTGAAACCATAATCCCAAATAAATCTTTCCTCCTTTGTTTTTCTCAGGCATTTGTCACAGCCACAAAAAGCTAACTAACACACACTTATAAATGAAATCATACAACAGGTTTGTGCCTAGCTTTTTCAGTTAATAGGTTTTCAAAACGTGTTCTTGTTGCATCATGTATCAGAATTTCATTTCTTTATTTCTGTAAAATATTTCATGGTATACATAACCACAATTCATCCATTCATCAGTTGATGGGGAGTTGGACTCTTTCCACTTTTTCTTATGAAAAAGGTGCTATGAACATTTGGGTAGTTTGGTGTAGACATGTTTTTCATGTCTCTTGAGTAGATATCTAGGTCACAGTGTGTATTTCTGGGACAGAGTGGAATTCTATGTTTAACATTTTGAGAAACTGCCAAAGTGTTTTCCAAAGTGCCTACACCATTTTACATTCCCATTGGCAATATATAAGGATTCCATTTTTCCTCTATTTTCATTAGTATTTGTTATTTTCTTTTTTAAAATTTGTAATTTGTTTTAAGTAGTTATACATGACAGTAGAATGCATTTATGCACTTTGATATATCATATATAAATGGGGTATAATTTCTCATTTTTCTGATTTGTATATGTTGTAGAATCACATTGGTTCTGCAGTCATGTATGTACATAAGGTAATAATGGTTGCTTCATCATACTATCCTTCTTATTCCCATATCCCCACCCCTCCCTTCACTCCCCTCTGCCTAATCTAAGTAACTCTATTCTTCTTTTTTTTTTAAAGAGAGAGTGAGAGGAGAGAGAGAGAGAGAGAGTTTTTAATATTTATTTTTTAGTTCTCGGCGGACACAACATCTTTGTTGGTATGTGGTGCTGAGGATCGAACCCGGGCCGCACGCATGCCAGGCAAGCGCGCTACTGCTTGAGCCACATTTAGCGCCACCCCCCCCCCTTATTGTGAGTTAGCATCTGCATATCAGAGAAAAACATTTGGTCTTTATCATTTGTTATTTTCTATTTTTTATTACAGTAAATCTCTTGGGTTAAAAAAAAAGTGGTATCTTGTGATTTTGATTTACCTTTCCCTAATGAATAATGGTGTTGAGCATATTGTCATATGTTCCTTGGCCTATATATCATCTTTAGAGAAATATCCATGCAAATCCTTGCTTATTTTTTTCCACTAATTTGGTTTTTGTTTGTTTTTGCTGTTGTTGAGTTCTAAAAGTTGGTGTTTTTCTTTTTCTTTCTTGTTTTCATATTTGTTCTTTGGTACTTGGAATTATACATGCTAGACAAGAGCTCTATCAGTGAATCCCCAGAAGAGTGGGTTTTTTTTAATGTACTCTAGATATAAGTCTCTTATCATATATATAATTTTCAAATATTTTCTCCATCCTGTAGGGTATCTTTTTACTTTGTTCGTGGTGTCATTTGAAGTCAAAAGCTTTTAATTTTGATGAAGTCCAATCTATTTTTACTTCTTTTTTTTTTTTTTTTTGGTAGCTGGACACAATACCTTTGCTTTATTTATTTATTTTTATGTGGTGCTGAGGATAGAACCCAGTGCCTCACACATGCTAGGCAAGTGTTCTACCACTGAGCCACAACACCAGTCCCTCGTTTTTACTTTTGGTATCTGATCTAAGAAATCATTGCCTAATACAAAATTCCAAAAATTTACTCCTATGTTTTCCTCAAAGAGTTTTAGAGTTTAGTTCCTACATTTAAGTCTTGATTTTTTTATTTTTTATTTTTTTTTACTATTGGTGATTAATCCTACGGCCTCAAGCATGCCAGGCAAGCTCTCTGCCATGGAGCCAAATCTTAGCCCTTTGGTTCATTTTGAATTAGTTTTTGTATAATGATGTAGGATGGGGGGGGGTCCAACATTATTATTTTGTCTGTGGCTACCCAGCACCATTTGTTGAAAAGACTATCCTTCCCCCATTGAGTTGTTTTGGCACCTTTCTTGGAAAGTGATTCTAGTGGTCAAAGTATAATTTTATCTAACAATATAAGGCTTATTTCTGTGCTTTTAAGTCTGCTTCGCTGATCAGTACACCTGTCCTAATGCCAGTGTTGCACTGTTTTGATTAGTGCTGGTTTAATAAGTTTTGAAATCGAGAAGGGTGAGTCCTCTACAACTTGTCTTTTCCCAAGATTGTTTGGACTATTTTGGGATCCCTCAAATTTCCATGCAAATTTCAGGATCAGCTTATCAGTTTCTGTGAAGAAATCAGCTGGAGATTTGATAGGTATTATATTGAACCTATAACTCAACGGGGGGGAGATGAAGTAGTCAAGATTCTCTAGAGAAACAGGACCAATAAGATGTACAGATATAGAGATGTTTATCATAAAGAATTGGTTTGCATGATTATGGAACAAGCATGTCCAAACTCTGCCTCATGAGCTGCCACGTTCAAGACCTAAGAAAGTTGACCTTCCAAAAAAACCAGTCTGAAAGTCTGCTAATGGAGATCCAAGAGGTCATATGTTGCAGTTATAGCCAGAAAATGAGCCTGCTGGAGAGCTAGAACTGAGAGTGCAGATGAAGTCTGAAGACAGTCTTCCACAGAACTCCCTTTTGCTCAGGGAGGCTGGACTTTTATTCTACTCAGGCCTCCAGCTGATTAGAAGAGGACCATCCAGTCATTCCCAATTATGGAGGGCAATGTGCTTTACTCAAAGTTCATTGATTTACTTATTAATCTCATCTAAAAATATCCTCTAAGTTGCACAAAATTAGCCATCACATGAATATGGGCATATTGACACTATTAGGTCTTCTGATCCATGAACATGGAACGTTTTCCCATTTATTTAGAATTTCTTTAATTTATTTCAACACTTTTTAATATTCAGAGCATAAGTTTGATACTGCTTTCTTAAAAAATTATTCCTGCATATATTATTCTCTGTGATTCTGTTAGAAACAATTGTTTTCCTTAGTTTTAACTTTTGTCTTTCATTGCTAATGCTCAGAAATACAATTCATTTTTGTATATCGATCTTATATCCTACAACCTTACTGAAATCTTGTTTTTGGTAGATTTTTTTTTCATTTTTATGGAGGTAGTCTTCTTTCTTTCTTTCTAATTTGAATTCTTCTTGTTCCTTTTTCTTGCCTAATTTCCTGGCTAGACCTTCCAATACCGTATTGAATAGATATGGGTTATTGCAAACATTCCTCTCTTGTTCAGGGGAAGATGTTCAGTATTTCACAATTAAATATGATGTTAGTTGTGGGCTTTTCACAAATGCCCTTTACCAGGAAGGGAAATGTCCCTTTTGGTCCAAATGTGTTGGCTACTGTTATGATAAATGTGTCCTTTATCTTATCAAGTGATTTTTCTGTGTCTGTTGAGAAAATCATGTGCTTTTATCTTTTTCCTATTGATGTGGTGTGTTAGATTAATTAATTTTTCACATCTTGATGCATCTTGAATTCCTAGGATAAATCCCACATGGCCTTCGTGTTTGAACATTTTCATATGCTGCTAGATTTAATTCACTATCATTTTGTTGAGGATTTAGTATCTACATTCTTAAAACATACTGATCTTTGTTTTCCTCAATATGTCTTTGTCTTTGTATACAAGATTCAGACCACTTCCTGGGACTAGGAGATCCATCTTGGTCTACTCTGCAAGACCCTGTAGTCTTCAGAGTCAGAGCCCAGAGTGATCTCTGGGAGCTATTTTAATGTAGACAATTTCCATAGAGACCACCAAGTCCTTGTGTCCTGCTGCCTATGGTCATTAGTGTGCCAGGAGGGGCAGGTGCCAGGTGATCCAGTAACAAGCAGAATCTTTGAAATCAGTTGCCTTCTCAAAACTCTCCAAAAGGCAGATGAATGGAAGCCTCCACATGAGAAGCTTCCCTCCTGGAACTTGCATTGTAAGAGGGAGGGGAAACAGCTACAAATAATATGTAAAGAGTGACAGTGGATGGTAGAAAATTGCTATGACTAAAAACAATAATTTTGGTGGAGGAGGAAGGCGTGGCTTATTCTTGAATACAGCCCGACAATAACCGGTTGTTTAGTGAAAACTAAAGAGGTTAATAAAAAATCAAAATATTTTCGAGAAAGTAGCATTAGTAGGAACTCATTTTTCACTGAGTATGCAAATTGATAAGACCACTTTAGAAAACTGTTTGGCCTTATCCAAGGAAGGAGAACATACAATTCCATGACCAAGTAATACTTTGCACATGTGTCCTTGAAAATGGGCAAATCTTGATTAAAGCAGCAAAAACATTCCATATGTATGTTAACAGAAGAATGGTGAAGTAAAATACGGTAGAACTACTGTAGTAGAATACTTCATAGCAGTAAAGATATGCAAACTGGAGGCCGGGGTTGTGGCTCAGTGGTAGAGTGCTTGCCTGGCATGTGTGAGGCCCTGGGTTCAATCCTCAGAACCCTATATAAATAAATAAATAAATAAATAAATAAATAAAAGATCCATTTAGAACTGAAAAATATTTTTTTTTAAGTGCAAACAATGGCTCCATGCTTCAATGCACAAGAAAGACGCTAACAAGGGGTGGAGGTCCGGAAGGGCAATACACATAAGAAGATGTGCAGAACCATCCAATGTGTGATTTGCAAACACAAAGAACTGTAAACACACTACAAAGAAAGGTAATTTATATAGAAAGGTAAAATTCCAGATAGTGGTTGCCAGGGATGTGACTGGTTGAGGCTCTAGGGGGATGTGCAGAAATAATCATGGGGATCTGTTTCTGGAGCTGAGCAGTAGCTACCCGGGATGGATTCTCCCTTACATATACAATTTATATGTTCTTTCATATTAGCTGCTGCATTGCATTTTTTAAGATGGAGAAAAATCCCTTGCAAAAAAAAATCTTGGCTTTCTAATGATAATTCATGAGAACCTGGATCACAGTGCTCTATCTTCCTCCAAATGAACTTCCTGCTAAAAGAATGATTGGGGAAAAATGATTTGGGAATGAGCTGGGGCTGTAGCTCAGTGGCAGAGCACTTGCCTAGTATGTGTGAGGCACTGGGTTTGATCTCAGCACAACATAAAATAAATTAAAAAAATAAAGGTATGCTGTCCATCTACAAATACAAAAAAAATTTAAATGAATAGGAAAATGATTACCTCATTCAGAGATAATTTAGCAAGAAAGGATGAGCTAGAGACACTTTTTAAAAAATACTACTATAAAAAAAACATGAGAAAGAAAGAAAAGTGCAAAGCAAGGCTTACTGGGAACCTACCAGAAAAGCATTGCCTTAGATCAGGAGCCACTGTGACCCATATTGTTGCAACAAATTATAGTGTGAAAATTCTGAGATCTACCTGCTCACAGAACAGAAGGGAAGACAGCAGGACAGCTTGAAGTGGAGCTGGCAGAGCTGGGGACAGAATGGTGGTGTGTTGTTTTTGTGTGTGTATGTGTGTGGGGGGTGATAACAGGACACCAGCTCAAAGAGGAAAAGATTATTTTCTAGCAAGGCAGATAATGAGGATAGGCCAGGGGAGGGGGTTGCTGGATTTTTTTTTTTTTTAGTTGTTGATGGCCTTTATTCATTCATTTATATGCAGTGCTGAGAATCAAACCCAATGCCTCTCACATGCTAGGCAAGTGCTCTACCACTGAGCCACCATCCCAGCCTGTGCTGTTTCTTAAAATTAAGACCTCTTTGAAGTTATTCTATCCAGGCCAATGTTTGAGTATGATAAGAAATAACCCAGTGACTGGGAGGAGGCTCCAACCTCTGCTTGGTGTTGGTTTTCTAGGAAAGCCCCACAGAGGTCTTCCATAGACAGAGCTGAGTGTGTCTTCCTAGGACCAGTTCTAGTGCTAGCTGCCAAGGACACCAGAACGTCTGACTCCTTCCATTGTCTCCAGCTTAAGCTGCTTAGACCACAATGTCCTGTGCTCCCTGTTGCTGGAATTCTGAAGCCCAGGCTCACCTTTCCTTATCTAAGCCCCCAGACTGGCCACTTGCCTGGGGGTTCCATTTTTCTATTTCTGTTCATTACATTTGTTCTTCTCCTTACTCTCCTATTTCCTTTAAGAGAGTTATACTATAATGTAACTATATTATATACTATATTAGTGTTATACTATATTATATACTTTAATAGTGCTATACTATATTATATACTATAATGGTATTATACTGTGTTATGGTATAATATAACTATATTATATACTATAATAGTGTTTATACTGAGTCTGAGTTTTGTTTTTCTTGTGCAAACATGGGCCCCGTATTGACTCACACTGTACAGATGGGAGCTGACTGTGGTTAGATAGAAGTAGGAACTGGAAGAAGGGTCCCTTGGAGACTAGGATGTGGGCAAAGGAAGGCTAAGAGGCAATTCTCTGAATCAAGTTACTAGGGGAGGGGCAGAGAGGTCATGCAGGCGGCAGAGGAGCTGGGGATTGGTCCTATGGACTCAGAGGAAATTAAAGACGAGCTGCCCAGTAGCCAGACCACAAATCAACAACAGAAAGAACAAAAAATCTCCAAAGCACTTGGAAACTAAGCAGCACATGCTAAGTAAACTATAGGTCAAAGAGGAAGTAGTCTCAAGGCAAATTTTAAAAATGAAGTTAAATGAACGAAAATGAAAACAGAACATATCAAAATCTGTGGAACATAGTTAAAGCAGTTGCCAGAGGAAAATTTATAGCACTAAATGCATACATCAGCAAAGAGGGAAAGTCTCAAATTGATAACCCAACTCTCCCTTGAGAATCTAGAAAAAGAAGAACAAAATAAACCTAAAGCTTATTATAATACAGAGGAGAAATCAATGAAATTAAAATCAAAAAACAATGTATATATCAGTGGAGAATTTACTGTTTGATAAGATCTAGCAATATTGACAAAACAAATAATCACATATATCTCTCAGATTATAGATTTTAGACATTATAATGTCGATGCTGGAGTGAAACAGAGGATAACATGATGAGCCCTGCAGGCATCCAAAGGCACAATTCCACTTACCTAAGTATGATAATGTAGCTGAAATGGACTGATTCCTTTAAAACCAAAAACTATCACAGCTCACACAGTTGAACCAGATAATTTGAAAAGCCACCTAAAACTATTAGGAAACTGAATTTATAATTAATTTTCTGAAAAAGAACTCGCTAACCCAGATTTCACTGGAGAATTTTATCAAACATTCAAAAGAGAGCTAAGTCCAATTTTACAAACTCTCTTAAAAGAAATAAGAGAGCAAGGAAACTTCCCAAGTCATTCTAGGAAGCCAGCCTAACCCTCACACCAAAACCAGATAAAAATGGTAAAAAGAAATAGTCAGGGATCGAAGGAGGGGAGGGAGGAAGGGAGGAAGGGAAAGGAAACTGGAGATCAACATTCATCATGAATATAGATGCAAGAAAGTCATAACCGAATGTTGACAAACAGAATCATACAATTTATAAAAAGAATTATATACCATGAACAAATAGGGCTAGTTCTGGGAATGTAAGACTGGTTCAATATTTGAAAATCAATCAACAATTTAATGTAATCCAACCTATTAGTGGTCTAAATAAGAAAAATGAGCATGTTGAGCAGCGCAGAAAAACCATTTGACAAAATTCTGTACAAAAATTTATGATAAAAAAATCTTTTATGAAAATAGAATTAAAGGAGACATTCCTCAAATTGATAAAAAATGTCTATAAAGCTGGATGTGGTAGCACATGCCTGTAATTCCAGCAGCTTGGGAGGCTGAGAGAGGAGGATCACAAGTTTTTAAAGCCAGCCTCAGCAATTTAGCAAGTCCCTAAGCAACTTAGCAAGACCTTGTCTCAAAAACAAATAAAAACTTCAAAATGGATTATGAACATCAATGTAAATTGTAGAGTTATAAAACTTCTAAGGAGAAGATGGCGATGGGAAGGGAGTGAGCCGCTCTGTGCCCCTGGCCGTGGCGCCCGCAGCGTGTGTTGCCGCATCTTAAAAGAAAAAGTAAAGATCATTAAAGGAGATCTGTCGACAAAGACTAAGCACCGTGTCAAGAAAGGGGCCTAGGTGGAGTGAGTCTGTCACGACTCCAGCACGAGCGTAAGGCTGCAGTCTCCGAGCTGCCCGGCTCTCTCGGGCCGGCTTTCCCTCTCCTCTCCGCCTTTCCGCCTTGCTTCTCTCCTCCATCTCTTCCTCCCACGCTCACTCTCTGAATCTCATTTCAATTTCTTTCCCCCGCCCTGCCCGCTCTCTTGCATGCCCAGTCACCCGGCCCGCACAGCCCCGAGGCGCTGCCTCCCCTCCCCCCAGCCCACATTCCCTCCCCGGCCTCCACCGCTTCCTGCGGAGCTTGTTAGAGCAGTCTCTTCACCGCGAGTGAGCCGCCGACCCGCCGAGCAAAATGGAACAGCTGATAAGATGAGTGACAATTTAAAATCTAAGGGATCCAACATGGCAGCGGACGCGGAGAGATCAAGTCTCTAACCCCTCACAGGCATAGGGAGACGTTAACTGTCAAAATGCTGTTTGCTCGGGATCACTAGGCAATGTTGAGCTGACGTGGATCTGGGGCGAACAGTCTGGGCTTCTCAGAACACACCAAGCCCGGATCAGCTGCATTCAAGCTCCGGTTCGCCTGCTTCTAGTGACTCAGCACTAACGATCCCGCTGAAATAACTGGTCGGCCCTCCTGAACTTACCGAGGTAAAAGCCAACCAAGCACGATAGCCAGACTGAGGGAATCAGGAGTGAAGTGGGACTAGCGGCGCAGAACTCCCGGCTACCGCTCCCACCAGTGTTGACAACAGAGGTCCCTTGCACCAGTACCAGGGGAGTTCCTACCGGAGGGCAAACAAATTCGCTGGGGGTTCTCAGCCCCAAGCTCTACAAACTTAGGGTCTGAGGGAGGCAAACAGGGAGAGTGTGCCCAGGCGTTCATGAAAACAGGGCTCCCAGGAGCAGCAGACCTAGCGTGTAGCCAGTATTGTGGTGAGCGTCACCAGTGAGCGGGGCCTGGCTTGAGGAAACACAAGAGAAGGCCCTAGGCACTCAGGATTGGAGACCCACACAGTCTGGGAGGAAGAGCTGCTGCACAGTGATTGGATCCCACCTATTGAGAAGAGAAGCTTGGCCCAGTGGGCACAGCTCCACCTACTGGGAGAGAAGTTAATCGAGCTCTATGACTGCATTTATTATTATTATTATTATATTTCTCTTATTTTATTTTCATTTTTGTTGTTGTTGTTGTTCTTTAACTTTTTTTATTAATGTTTTCAATTTTTTAATTCTTTTTATTTTATTATTATTTTTTTAAACTTTAATTTCCAATTTTTATTATCATTTTTTTGTTTTAAATTTTTGTTTTTTCTTTTCTTTCTTTCTTTCTTTCTTTCTTTCTTTCTTTCTTTCTTTTCAATTTTCTTCTTTTGTCTTTTTGTTTCTTTTCAATTTTCTTATTCCCCCTTCCTTGAATTCTACCTGCCTACACTCATTCTCTTTAGTGACTTCTTCCCTTCCCTTCTAATAACTTTCCTCCCAAGCATCAAATAAATTTATAAGAGTAAACAGTAACTCAGCAGTCAAACAGAACAAGAAGTAACATGAGCAGCATAAAAAACAAGGAAGAAAAGGAGTACAAACAATGAAGGACAGCCTAAATATTCAGGAGGACCTAGAGTCATCAGAAAAATGTTCATATAAAGAACTCAAGGAATACCTTAGACAGATGGAAAGGAACCTTAAAGAGGATATGAGACAGCAAATCCAAACAGCGAAAGATCACATTGAAAATGAATTACATAAACAGATAAAAGAAGAAGTTAAGCATCTTTATCAGGAGATAGAGATTATAAAAAAAATCAAACAATAATTCTAGAAATGAAGGAAACGATAAACCAAATTAAAAACTGAATCGAGAGTATCACTAACAGAGTGGAGCAAGTAGAAGCCAGAACGTCAGATAATGAAGACAAAATATATCATCTTGAAGAGAGTCTAGCCAACTCAGATAGGCTGGTAAAAAATCACGAGAAAAACATCCAAGAGATTTGGGATAACATAAAAAAAAAAACTTACTAGTCATCGGGATAGAGGAAGGTACAGAGATTCATACCAAGGGAATGAGTAACCTGTTGAATGAAATAATTACAGAAAACTTTCCAGAAATAAAAAAGGAATCAGATATACAAATTGTAGATGCATACAGGACACGGAGCACACAAAATCACAGTAGACCAACGCCAAGACACATTGTTATGAAGATATCCAATACACAGAACAAAGAGAAAATATTAAAAGCTACAAGAGAAAGGAGGCAGATTACATTTAGGGGTAAACCAATAAGGATAACAACGGATTTTTCATCACAGACACTGAAAGCGAGAAGATCCTGGAACAACGTATTTCAAACACTGAAAGACAATGGATGCCAACCAAGAATTCTGTATCCAGCAAAATTAAGCTTCAGGTATGACAACGAAATAAAAATCTTTCATGATAAACAAAAGCTAAAAGAATTTGTAGCCAGAAAACCAGCATTGCAAAGCGTCTTGAGCAAAACACTACATGAGGAAGAAATGAAAAACAATAACCAAAACCATCAGTGGGAAGTGCCTCGGTAAAGACAGAGGATGGGGGGAAAGCTAATCATGGAAAAACAAACTAAATTAGAAAAAAAAAAGATAAATAAACATGGCAGGAAGTACAAACCATATATCAATAGTAACTCTAAGCGTTAATGGTTTAAACTCTCCAATAAAGCGACATAGGCTGGTAACATGGATTAAAAAAAAACAAATCCAACAATATGCTGCCTCCAGGAGACATAGGCTGGTAACATGGATTTAAAAAACAAATCCAACAATATGCTGCCTCCTCCTTTTCTGATTGGAAAAGACATACACAGGCTCAAGGTGAAAGGTTGGGAAAAAATATACCACGCACATGGTCCTCGTAAGCAAGCAGGGGTGGCCATCCTCATATAGAATTAAATCAACTTCAAGACTAAGTTAATCAAAAGGGATAAGGAAGGACATTATATACTGTTAAAAGGAACCATTCACCAACAAGATATAACAATTATCAATATTTATGCACCAAATAATGGTGCTGCGATGTTCATAAAACAAATTCTCCTCAAGTTCAAGAATCAAATAGACCACAACACAATAATTATGGGTGACTTCAACACACCTCTCTCACCATTGGACAGATCCTCCAAACAACAGTTGAATAAAGAAACTATTGACCTCAATATCACAAACAATAACCTAGACTTAACTGACATATATAGAATATATCAACCATCATCAAGTGGATATACTTTTTTCTCAGCAGCACATGGATCCTTCTCAAAAAGAGACCATATATTATGCCATAGGGAAACCCTCAGTAAATATAAAGGGGTGGAGATAATACCATGCATTTTATCTGATCATAATGGAATGAAACTGGAAATCAATGATAAAAGAAGGAAGGAAAAATCCTACATCACATGGAAAATGAACAATATGTTACTGAATGATCAATGGGTTACAGAAGACATAAAGGAGGAAATCAAAAAATTCTTAGAGATAAATGAAAATACAGACACAACATATCGGAATCTATGGGACACAATGAAAGCAGTTTTAAGAGGGAAATTCATCGCCTGGAGGTCATTCCTCAAATAAAGGAAAAACCAACAAATAAATGAGCTCACACTTCATCTCAAAGCCCTAGAAAAGGAAGAGCAAAACAACAGCAAATGTAGCAGAAGGCAAGAAATAATTAAAATCAGAGCAGAAATCAACGAAATTGAAACAAAAGAAACTATTGAAAAAATTAACAAAACTAAAAGTTGGTTCTTCGAAAAAATAAATAAGATCGACAGACCCTTAGCCATGCTAACGAAGAGAAGAAGAGAGAGAACTCAAATTACTAACATACAGGATGAAAAAGGCAATATCATAACAGATGCTACAGAAATACAGAAGACAATTAGAAATTATTTTGAAAACCTATATTCCAATAAAATAGAAGATAGTGAAGACATTGATAAATTTCTTAGGTCATATGATTTGCCCAGACTGAGTCAGGAGGATACACACAATTTAAACAGACCAATATCAATGGATGAAATAGAAGAAGCAATCAAAAGACTACCAACCAAGAAAAGCCCAGGACCAGATGGGTACACAGCGGAGTTTTACAAAACCTTTAAAGAAGAATTAATACCAATACTTTTCAAGTTATTTTAGGAAATAGAAAAAGAGGGAGCTCTGCCAAATTCATTCTATGAGGCCAACATCACCCTGATTCTGAAACCAGACAAAGACACCTCAAAGAAAGAAAATTACAGACCAATATCTCTGATGAACCTAGATGCAAAAATCCTCAATAAAATTCTGGCGAATAGGATACAAAGGCACATCAAAAAAATTGTGCACCATGATCAAGTAGGATTCATCCCTGGGATGCAAGGATGGTTCAATATACGAAAATCAATAAATGTTATTCACCACATCAATAGACTTAAAGATAAGAACCATATGATCATCTCAATAGACGCAGAAATGGCATTCAACAAAGTACAGCATCCCTTTATGTTCAAAACATTAGAAAAACTAGGGATAACAGGAACTTACCTCGACATTGTAAAAGCTATCTATGCTAAGCCTCAGGCTAGCATCATTCTGAATGGAGAAAAATTGAAGGCATTCCCTCTAAAATCTGGAACAAGACAAGGATGCCCCCTATCACCAATTCTATTCAATATAGTTCTCAAAACACTGGCCAGAGCAATTAGACAGACGAAAGAAATTAAAGGCATAAAAATAGAAAAAGAAGAACTTAAATTATCACTATTTGCAGTTGACATGATTCTATACCTAGAAGACCCAAAAGGGTCTACAAAAAAACTAATAGAACTAATAAATGAATTCAGCAAAGTGGCAGGATATAAAATCAACACACATAAATCAAAGGCATTTCCGTATATCAGAGACAAATCTTCTGAAACGGAATTGAGGAAAAACACTCCATTCACAATATCCTCAAAAAAAAATAAAATACTTGGGAATCAATCTAACAAAAAAGGTGAAAGACTTATACAATGAAAACTACAGAACCCTAAAGAGAGAAATAGAAGAAGATCTTAGAAGATGGAAAAATATACCCTGTTCATGGATAGGCAGAACTAACATTATCAAAATGGCGATATTACCAAAAGTTCTCTATAGGTTTAATGCAATGCCAATCAAAATCCCAATGACATTTCTTGTAGAAATAGATAAAGCAATCATGAAATTCATATGGAAAAATAAAAGACCCAGAATAGCAAAAACAATTCTAAGCAGGAAGTGTGGACCAGGCGGTGTAGCGATACCAGATTTCAAACTATATTACAGAGCAATAGTAACAAAAACAGCATGGTACTGGTACCAAAACAGGCGGGTGGACCAATGGTACAGAATAGAGGACACAGAGACTAATCCACAAAGCTACAACTATCTTATATTTGATAAAGGAGCTAAAAGCATGCAATGGAGGAAGGATAGCATCTCCAACAAATGGTGCTGGGAGAACTGGAAATCCATATGCAACAAAATGAAACTGAATCCCCTCCTCTCACCATGCACAAAAGTTAACTCAAAGTGGATCAAGGAGCTAAATATCAAATCAGAGACTCTGCGTCTGATAGAAGAAAAAGTTGGCTCCAATCTACATATTGTGGGGTCGGGCTCCAAATTCCTCAATAGGACACCCATAGCACAAGAGTTAATAATAAGAATCAACAAATGGGACTTTCTTAAACTGAAAAGTTTTTTCTCAGCAAGAGAAACAATAAGAGAGGTAAATAGGGAGCCTACATCATGGGAACAAATTTTTACTCCTCACACTTCAGATAGAGCCCTAATATCCAGAGTATACAAAGAACTCAAAAAATTAGACAATAAGAAAACAAATAACCCAATCAACAAATGGGCCAAGGACCTGAACAGACACTTCTCAGAGGAGGACATACAATCAATCAACAAGTACATGAAAAAATGCTCACCATCTCTAGCAGTCAGAGAAATGCAAATCAAAACCACCCTAAGATACCATCTCACTCCAGTAAGATTGGCAGCCATTATGAAGTCAAACAACAACAAGTGCTGGCGAGGATGTGGGGAAAAGGGTACTCTTGTACATTGCTGGTGGGACTGCAAATGGGTACGGCCAATTTGGAAAGCAGTATGGAGATTCCTGGGAAAACTGGGAATGGAACCACCATTTGACCCAGCTATTGCCATTCTCGGACTATTCCCTGAAGACCTTAAAAGAGCGCACTACAGGGATACTGCCACATCGATGTTCATAGCAGCACAATTCACAATTGCTAGACTGTGGAACCAACCCAGATGCCCTTCAATAGATGAATGGATTAAAAAAAATGTGGCATTTATACACCATGGAGTATTACGCAGCACTTAAAAATGACAAAATCATGGAATTTGCAGGGAAATGGATGGCACTAGAGCAGATTATGCTTAGTGAAGCTAGCCAATCCCTAAAAAAACAAATACCAAATGTCTTCTTTGATATAATGAGAACAACTAAGAACAGAGCAGGGAGAAAGAGCAGGAAGAAAAGATTAACATTAAACAGAGACATGAGGTGGGAGGGAAAGGGAGAGAAAAGGGAAATTGCATGGAAATGGAGGGAGACCCTCATTGTTATACAAAATTACATATAAGAGGTTGTGAGGGGAATGGGATAATAAACAAGGAGGTAAATGAATTATAGAGGATGGGGTAGAGAGAGAAGATGGGAGGGGAGGGGAGGGAGGATAGTAGAGGATAGGAAAGGTAGCAGAATACAACAGTTACTAATATGGCAGTATGTAAAAATGTGGATGTGTAACCGATGCTGCAATCTGTATTTGCAATCTGTATTTGGGGTAAAAATGGGAGGTTCATAACCCACTTGATTCTAATGTATGAAATATGATATGTCAAGAGCTTTGTAATGTTTTGAACAAACAATAAAAAATAAAATAAAATAAAATATTTTAAAAGTTTAAAAAAAAACTTCTAAGGAAAAAAATTGAAATCTCTAAGGTCTAGGCTTCGGCAAGAGTTGTTACATTTAAAAAAATTTTAAATACTTTTTGTAGTTGTAGATGGACAGAATGCCTTTATTTTGTTTGTTTATTTTTATGTGGTGCTGAGGATTGAACCCGGTGCCTCATGCATGCTAGGCAAGCACTATGCCACTGAGCTACAGCCCCAGCCCAAGAGTTGTTAATTTTTTTTCCAAAATTTTGATCTGTAAAAGGAAAAAAAAATAATCTGGACTTTACCAGAACTAAAGACATTGCATTTGCAAAAGGTCCTTCTAAGAAAACAAGTCTCTTCCATTAAGAGAAAATATTTTCAAACTAGATATCTGACCAAAGATTAATATACAGACTGTATAAAGAAAATTCATTACGGACACTGTGGTGCAAACCTGTAATCCCAGCAATTTAAGAAACTGAGGCAGGAGGATTGCAATTCCGGCCAGCCTCAGCAACTTAGTGAGATATTTCTGTCTCAAAAAAAAAAAAAAAAGGTTGGGGGTGTAGCTCAGTGATAGAGCGACCCTAGATTCAATCCTCACTACTGAAACAATAATAGCAACAACACCTACAACTATTAAAGTGAAAAAGAAAAAAAATGGGCAAAAGACAGACATTTCACTAAAGAGAATATAGAGATGGCAAAATTAACATGCAAAAAGATGTTTGACACCGTGAGCCACTAGGGAAATGCACATGGAGCTCATTATGACAGATTGCTATATACCTACCAGCACAGATGAAGGAAAAAAAATAGTGACAAAACCAGGTGGTGGCAAAGAGGAGGAGCAACTGGGTCACTCATAATTTGCCGGTGTAAATACTAGCCACTCTGTAAAATTGTTTCTTTTAAAAATTAAACATGAAACTACCATAAGACCTAGTAATTATGATCCTGGAAATTTACCAAAGAAAAATGAGAATTTATGTTCATGCAAAAACTTATACAAAAATGTCTATAGCAGCTTTATTCATAAGCACACAAACAGGTCACAAGCCAGTTGTCCCTCAGGGTGAGAGTGTCCAGAGTGGGCTGAGGCAGATGCTGCAGAAGCTCACATGTGGACTGTGTGGAGCTTTCCAGAGAAAGCGCATGACTGGGGCAGACATAGGGTGTGTGTGGAGGGATGGGGAGAGAATAGTGAAGGCGCACTAGCAGATCCAAAGAGTTAATCTAGAGTTGGGTACATTGTGAACTGAATCTTTAAAGTCACAGGTTTCCCAGATCTGTGAATACTGCTTCAATAGGGCAGCCTCCTTGGCGGTGAAGGGGCATGTGCTTTTCTTCTTTAGCAGGATGTGACTTGCTACCTACATATAGAACGACGTTGTGTGGACCCGTTGTGTTGTTGCTTTTGTGTGTGGGGTTATGGGCGCCTATGCAGGATGTATAAGTACATATAATATATAAGCCAAAAGGATTGGACTAACTAAGTCAGCCAAGGGACTCTGGTATATAGGACGCATGTTCCTCCAAAGTACCATAAGATGGCAGTACATGGGCACAGCATTTAAAACTTTCTTCCACTGAGAAAATGTTGAAACCGAACTATCCGCTGGTAATTCCTCTGCCATCCTGGGAAACTCTACACTCCAAGGCTTACAGGGCATGATGATAATGTGTTGTAAGCACGTGCAGAATTTGTTGAGGTAAATACAAAGATTTCAAAGATGACAAGAGATCAAGTAGTTAAAATCCTTCCGAGTGCTCAGTAAAATTTGCTCCTGAAGACGGAAGTGAATGATACTTGATAAAAGAATCTGTAATTGCTGCTGTAAATTAATAATCTGTAAATTAAGAATTTAACCCTATGTCAGGCATATATATAATCGAGTCCTTACATATATTATTAAACCTTACTGTTTTCATCTGGAATACTGATGATTATCCTCATTTTACAGACTGGGAAAAGGTGGACTAGAGCCGTTAGGAATTTCGGTAATGGAATACAGACGGTGAAGACTGAGGTGCAAACTGGTTTAATCCCGTTTGCCTGATCCACAACAATCATCCAGTACACCGTATCTCCGCTAGGTGGTGCTCGTGTCTAACCTGTGATTGTTGGTGATCCTTGAAGTCTGTCCAACACTATTAAACTGGAAAGGGTCTTTCTCTTCATCAAAAATATTTTGCAACTAATTATTTGTATATTCATTCCCACCACCAACTGAGAATATCCCTTAGCTTGGAATTAGTGATAACAGTAATTAGCAATTTATTATCAAGAAAAAGTTTTATCTCTGGTACCCTGTTGGTGGGATTGTTAATTAGTTCATCACTATGGAAATCAGTATGGAGGTTCCTCAAAAAGATTAGATATGAAATCACCATATTGACCCAGCTATACCACTCCTCAGTATTTATCCTAAAGAATTAAAGTCACCAATGGATAAAGAAAATGTGGTGTATATATACACAATGGAATATTAATCAGCCATAAAGAATGAAATTATGGCATTTGCTGGTAAATGGATGGAACTGGATACTGTCATGCTAAGCGAAATAAGCCAATCCTCAAAAAACCAAAGGCCAAATGTTCTCTCTGATATGCATATGCTAACACACAATAAGAGGGGAGGGAAGAATAGAAGTTCATTAGATTAGACAAAGAAGAATGAAGGAAAGAGAAGGGGGTGGGAATAGGAAAGACAGTAGAATGAATCAGACATAACTTTCCTATGTTCATATATGAACATACGACCAATGTAACGCCACAAGAATGGGAGGTTATACTCCATGTATGTATGATATGTCAAAATACACTCTACTATTATGTGTATCTAAAAAGAATTTTAAAAAATTATAAAGATTTAAGAAGAAAATCATCATATTGAAGCAATACATGCTCCCCATGTTTATAGCATCACAATTCACAACAGCCAAATTACAACTATAATACACCAATAAAATATATGGAAAAAAGTTCATAAGATTCTTTACAAGAGTACTTCATTTTTTGTTTCCCACTTCAATTGTACAACTAAAATTACAAGACACCCAAAATACCATGAATTAACAACTCCTGGAAGTGATAGATCCCAAGTAAGCATAAACAGCTACCTTCAAATGGTAGTTTCCTGCCATACATTTGGTTTGGTGTTGAGCAGAGGGAAAGTAAGATGGCTAGATACCAATAGTTACATTTTTAAAAATTAACTTTGCAAAGCTGACTTTTTCCAATTCCCATTTCTATCTGGGAGTATAGAGGTATCAAGATGCCAAATACTCCATAGTACTTAAGTGATAGAATACTGAAAAGAATGTAAAGATAGGCAGGCAGGAAGGAGGGAGACAGGAAAAGTCTATTGGACATACATCTATTTTATCTACATACAGAAAACCCATGGGGATCCTGCCTACTCACTGCCACCCCAGCTCAGCAGTTCATGTTCACACCTCCACCCCCCAACCCAGGCAACAACTTGGTGGAAGAAGGGAAACAAGATCAATTTAGGATAAAGTAAATAGGGAATCAGAACCTTCCCTTTTTTTTTTTTAACTGAAAATGCCAAATCCTATCAAAGTGAATTTAGCATGTGAATTTTCACTAAAGACATCTCTATTTTTTGACTTGCACATTTATGATATATGTGATTTCCAAATGTGATATGAAGTTATTTAAGGTGGGCATTATCTCTTTTTTACCAATCCAGAAACTTGTAGCTTTCCTAAGTGATATATCCAGGGAAACAATGAATTTAGAAAATTAGACTTTCAAGCATAGTAAAATATCATCTAGCTGGGTGTGGTAGTTCATACCTATAATCTCAGCTACTGTGGAGGCTGAGGCAGGAGGATCAAAAGTTCAAAGCCAGCCTCAACAACTTAAGGAGACTCTGCCTCAAAAAGGTGTGGTAGGGGCTGGGGATGCAGCTCAGTTGGCAGAGTGCTTGCCTTACATGCACAGAACCCTGGGTTCAATCCCCAGCACCAAATAAATAAAGTCAACATATTATTTTTTTTTTTAAAGTGTGGTGGGCTGAGGATGTAGGTCAGGGGTAAAGCGCCCCTAAGTGGAATCTCTATTGATGAGATAAAAGTTGTGTGACTAGGGGGACTATCAGGTTTCAGACCAGCCCTGCAGATCCTCTAAGGTGAGTTCAGCCATGTGAGACCCATCAGACTGCTGCTTGCTTTCCCCCAGCTCTGTTCAGCTGTGTGGGTGCAGACCATGGCTTGGAGGTGAGATGGAAATAGAAGGCCTTGAGGGCACATACAAGGAAGTAATTCCAACAACTGGCTGGGTAATTAAAGCTGGAAGAGGCAGAAAGTGAGAGTCTGAGAGGAGGAAGCAGGCCACTGTTAAAGGGGATGGGACCAATGCATTGGCAGTCTGGCTGTGGGGAGGGTGCCAGAGGGAGTGAGCTGTGATAGAGAGCAAGATGCACAAGATTTCTGTTAGGGAAAGCTGTCAGTATTTGTCAGGACAGGTCTGGGAAATGACCATTGGAATGAATGGCTGAAAAGACAAGATCTTTGGCAGAGAACCGAGATGCCAGGATATTGGAAATGTTATTTACAAAAATATTGACATCACCAAACAGAGAGTGTTAGAGAAAGTGACAGTGAGGCAGGAAGTGAACCTTCAAGGAAGAAAATCCTCTGCAGCCTTTGGTAGATGACTGTCACCAGGAAGGTGGTGGGAGAAATGGGGTATCATAGAAGCAGGGAGAATGTTCCAGGAAAGGAACAATGAATGGTGAGGAAGACAGCCACCTTTGGGCCCATGGATATGCAAACAGGGCATGAAAGAAGACATCAGCATTCTGACAGAACAAAAAGAGAAAAAGAGGTTGCAGTCAGAGCTGTGAAGTCAGCCACATCCACTACTGAACAATGGAAAGGTGACTTGTGTGACCAAGGAACTGAACTTTCAATAGAACTTAATTCAAATTCAGTTAAAAACTGAATCAGAGTAAAATATTGTATTAGTCAGCTTTCAGTTACTGTATCACAGATCTGAAGTAATCGACTTATAAGGAAGAAAGGTTTATTTTGGCTGTTTCAGAGATTTCCGTTCATGGTTGTTTGGCCCCATTGCTTTCGGGCCTGTGGTGAGGCAGCATATCATAGCAGGGAATATGTGGTGGAGCTAGCTGCTCACCTTCTGGCAGTCAGGAAGCAAAGAAAGGAAGAGAGGACCAGACAGGGTCCCACCATTCTCTTCAAGGCTACCTCCCCAGTGACCCCAAGAACTCCTACTAGACCTCTTAAAGGTTCCAATCCCTTCCAATAGCACCAAGCAGAGAACCACACCTTTAACACATGGGCCTTTGGGGAACATTCCAGATCCATACTATAACAAATGTTTTTCTCTTAAACATAGGTTTATTGATTTGGTAGGATTTCATTTCATTGTAACTGTTGGAAATCCAAACTGAGATGTACTCTACCTATAAAATGCATTGCTGATTTCAAAGAGTTAATGTGGGGGATATAAAATAGCTAATATTTTTATAGTTTTTGTGTGTTGAAATATATGGGGTTACATAAAATGTTATGAAAATTAATTTCACCTTTCAACTTTTTTTTTCTTATTTACTACTAGAAGATTTGGAATGAGGCCTATATGTTCAGTGCTAGCCTAGAGAAAGATGAAGGGACCATGGAGGGGAAAGGTCGAGATTGCTTCTCAGCCTTTTGGCTAAGATCAAATGTTGTTTCTGTTCTTATCAGCTTAGTATCTGATATGTCCTCTACCCAAGGACAATACATTAAATGGATTTTTGGAAATAGGAGATGGAATAGCCTGCTCTGTATACTCCATGCATCAAACAGATTACAGTATCTCCAGGAATGATGCACCAAAAAAGAAAAGGTAGAAGACATATGGCATTTCACTGACAAATGACCAAGCAGCACAGAGGAAGGCTCTAGGGATGGTCAGGAATGGAAGAAGGGGTCAGAGAGTTAGATGCACAGTCGTATGGGACAAGTGCCTCAAGGTTGAGGGACCACCAGGGAGTCTTGGGAGTCTCTTGGTGCCTGGAATGAATAAGCAAAGGCAACAGTCAGTCATAAAGAGGTAAGTCCTGATTTTCTCAAAACAGACATGGTATTGAGGCCATGAATTTTTTCAGGTAGGTAGGAGGCCCAGTGCTAGCTGGGAATCCCAATTCACTCTGTCAAAAGGGGCAGGGAGAAGAACTCGACAGGATTTACTAATGGATTGGAAGTGGGGTCTGAAAGTAAAAGAGGAGTCAAGGGTGACTCTAAGCTCTGACCTGAGCAAACTTGAAGGATGGAGTTGCATGTCATCAGATAGGGGAGACAGCTGGTAAAACGTTGGGGTGCACAGAGGGAGGACATGAGTTCCCACTGGGATTTGTGAAGTTTGAGATTCCTGTTAGACCTCCAACTAGAGATCTTAAAAAGGCAATTGGCAACAGGAGTCTCTGGTTCAAAGGAAAGATGAACCTAGAGACATAGATCTGAGCATCTTCAGCATATAGATGGTATTTAAGACAATGGACTATGAATTCTGAGATCAAATAATTGTATACCAATTAGAGATCAATTCATAGTCACGTTCGTCATTTTGAATAGCCATGGCATAAATAACTCCCAATTCATTTTTAAAGGTGGTTTTTTAAAGTGCATATTATCTAATGATATTTGGCTTAATGTAATTTTACAATGACCGTATTTACTCCGGACACACACCAGATTATAGGTAGTACAAGAATCCAGAAACTAGACTGACGTTACCACATTTCATCATTCAGAGACACTATAGCTGCTCATCCAGAATTTTCTACCTTCTGCTCACCCTCACCTCATTCCTGTCTCATTGCAAACATTTCCCTGCACACTTGGAATCTTGTTACAATGAACAAAATGTTGAGTGAGAGGCTTTTGAACTGAACCACCCACAGTACCCAGCTGCGTTAGGTCAACTGGTGAACAGGCAAATCTCCAGTTCATACCCTCAGCATAGTGCTCTCTGCCCAGAAATTAACCAACAGCCTAAATTGCAATAAGAAGGAAAAAGGGGAAATTGCATCAGATGAATCATTCTTCCTTTTTTTCCCCCCTAGTTAGCTAAGAAAACACAAATAAACTCCTGATTATCACAGTTCAACCCTGGGTTGCTTCTGCATTCCACTTCCCTCCAGAAACCCCATGCCTCCCTACAGGTGTCCCTGCACCCTGCCCTCAGCCAGGCTGTACCCCATTCTTCAGCACCCACTTTCCTTGGACCCATTTGTGCCACTATACCCTGTAGTGAGCTCAATCTTGCCAGGAAAATGACTGATTCATTTTCTGAACACTCCCCTGCCAAAACCCCTACTGTGAACAACACAAAAGCTCTCCATCCTCCTCCAGGCTGGCCAGGCTCCAACCCTTCTGTGCCATCTGGACTTCCACTAAGTGCTACACCCTCCACTGTGCTTCTTGGACCAGCGCCAACAGAAATGCCTCCTTCTGTGCCTCCCACCAGACCCCCTCCAGGACCCCCAGGGCCCTTTCCTCCTTCAGGATCATCATGGCCCCCTTCTGGTGATTCTTACCCAGCCTGATCTGTGCCAGGCCCTGACCCCATACAGCCATATATTATATAAAATATGCCCTTTGCAGAGCTACCTATACCTTATGGTGCACCCAGATTCAGCAGGAGCTGGTCTTTTAGGGCCACAGGGATTCATGTCTTCCGGGCTTTGTGCATCAGAATCGGTAGGACCGTATCCTTTCCCTAATGTACTATACAGCCATCTCCAGGGCCATATCTCACTGTTGCTCCTCAGCAAGCATCAGAGGCAGCAACGCGTTTCATGGGACATGGGGCTACCAGGAGCCTGAGTACCCCCAGCACTTGCAGGATCATATCCCACACCAGAACTCTCTCCTACTCCCAGTAACCCTTTCCAGGTGTCTTGGGGACTTTCTGGTGTTCCATCAACAGCTGGTAGCTCCCCTTCCTGCCATTAAGTTGATAGCGGATGAAAAGATGGCATTTTTCAAACTGCATGCATATATGCATATTAAGGCTTGTATAAAAATTGCTGATTTCACTTTGAATGTTTTTGAAGGCATTTGTGGAAGAAGGTAGATCTTCTACCCAGGCCATTTCCTGTAGTTGCCCCCTCACACTACCCCAGTTCTTTAGAAGGAGCACATCTCTTGATTACTTCCTTATAAGGAAAACTGACACACTCTAGGGGTGTGCTATCAGAACATATACCAGTTTAGAGAACTTTAGCCAAACAGACATGACTCCTCCCTTTCCACAATGTGAATCCAAAATGCACGTCTTTCAGAGAGCCTTCTAGAATGTTCCATGTCCTCTATATGGCTTTTTGCATCCTTTAGTGTCATCTATGACCTATGGTGTCCTCTTTTCCCTGTATTTCCTGTACAGGGAAAGGCATACTCACATTCAGTTTTAGCTGTTTAGGAAAGAACTGATAATAGATATTGTGCTTTTGCTACGGCCATGTGCCAGAAGGCACATAAAAACTTTGTTACTCTTGCTGATGCCAAAGCCAAAATGTTCAGGAGGTTCAGGAGGGGGGTCACATTCATTCCTCACCAAACTTCTCACTTTGTGGTTCAAGAACTCTGGACAAGCATTGCCTACAATTCACTGTTCCACTGATGTTTACAAGGTGACAATTTGTCTAATTCTGTCATTCCTTTTGCTTTTTTTAGTTGGAATTCTTCCATAAAGGAAACATTTTCCTTATTAACTCCTTGATTTTCCTGAAATACAACTGAAACTCAAAGGGAGGATAAATGCTTGATTCTGTCCCTTTGTTTATAAACTTACAGAGAACTAGGTTGTGCCCAGTAGGCTCTAGTGGCAACAAATGCAGGATTTTGGTTGTTATTTTATTTTGTAATTGTATCAGGACGATATGTTTTAGGTCACAGACATCCCATTAGTGTCAAGACTGTCCTCTCTGGAGTCTCTTTCAGATTGGCTCATCTGTTCTCACTTCATCCCTTAAGTCTTTGATGCCTTCCTTGTTTCTGGCACAAGAGGGCTCTAAGCTCTTGGGACACAGGGAATACTTCTTAGAGACTCCAAAGAGGGAAGCCCTCATGGCCCAATTTTCCCCAAGATAAACTGCTAGCTACCACTCCTGAGTCATTTAAAAGGAAGCAGGAAATTAAAAATGTTAACAGAACCATCAGAAGTATTAGTCATTAAAAATGAAGTTGTAAAATGCTAAAGAGTAATGTGGAAATTTTTCATTTTCTCTCTACATACATACATGTATACAGTAAGTTTTTTTTCGAAATAGTTTCACAGGAAGTTGCAAAGATATACCCTTCACCCAATTTTCCCCAATGGTTCCATTTAAATAATCCTAGTAGAAACATAAAAACCTAAAAATTGACATTTGGCACAAGGTTATATAGTTAGTTCTGTGTCTTTGAATCACACAACACAACCCTCACTACATTCAGGATCTAGAACAATTCCATCACTACAAAGGTCTCCCACCTGCTGTACTTTTAGAACCAGCTCCACCCCTTGCATGACATCCCTAACAGTTGGAAACTATTGTTTTCCACTTTTCTGATTTGTTACCTCAAAGTTATGCAAATGTAATCATATAATACATGATCCTTGAGATTCCATATTGGTTTTCTATTATTCAATGCAATGCCATTGAGATGTTTCCAAGTTGCTATGTTCTGAAGTGTCTTAGTTCATTACTTTATTTTTTAATTTTTTTTTTTTGATGGACACCACGCCTTTGTTTATTTTTAAGTGGTGCTAAGGACCAAACCCAGTACCTCACACAGGCTCACAAGTACTCTGCCACTGAGCTACAGCCGCAGCCCAGTTCACTGTTTTTTATTGTTGAGTGTTTTTTCATGGTCTAGATGTTTCAGTCTGAACCATTCACCTATAGAAGAATATTTTTGTTATTTCTAATTTGGAGCTCCTCCAAATAAAGCTGCTACAATCATGTACATGTTTTTGTGTGGATGCAAGTTTTTATTTCTCTGAGATAAATATCAGGAGTGTGATTGCTGGGTCATATTTCAATTGCATAGCTCTAGGCAATCACTAATTTTGTTTTGCCTTTATACCAGGGTTTTGCAAAATACTGTCTTGAGTTAAATTCAGTTTATGGCCTATTTTTGTAAACAGTTTTATGGGAATACAGCCAAGACCATCCATTGGATGTCACCCACTGGCTAACCTAAGGTAAATAATGCTGTCTTTTCTAATCACTAGGTGCTAGAGGTACAATAAATACCTCTAGATACCTAGAGTCAGAAACAGCGTTATAGCTTAGAGGTAGAGTGCTTGCCTAGCACATGTGAGGCACTGGGTTCAATCCTCAGTGCCATATAAAAATAAACAAATAAAGAGGTACTGTGTCCTTTACAACTAAAAATTATTTAGAAATAAGCCAGGCATGGTGGTGCACGTTTTTAATTGCAGTGGCTTGGAAGGCTGAGGCAGGAGGATCCAGAGTTCAATGCCAGCCTCAACAACTTAGGCCCTAAGCAACTCAGTGAAACCCTAACTCTAAATTAAATATAGAAGGGGCTGGGGATGTTGGGCACCCCTTGGTTCAATCCCTGGTACCAAAAGAAAGGGAAAAAAAAGATAACTTAGAGGGGTGGCAAAAGAGAAAGTCTGGAAAAGGATGAAGTGGGAAGACAAGACAGGTTGGCATGAGAAGGTAAGTGTCTGCGGCTGGGTGAGAGATGCTAAGAAGATGGTTACATGCTAGAACTTTCAGGAAGCAGGTTTCTGAGGTAGAAGTGGGTCCAATCCCTTATTGGGCACCTAACTTTTTATATATCATTAGCAATGTGTAATGAGAAGTGTGTGTGTCTGTGTGTGTCTACAATCATCTAATTTAATGGACCAAAGGGCACAGATATAATGCCATAATAAGCACTCAAAACACAAAAGGGTGTATACCACCTAACAAGCCTCTCTGACCACAGCACCTGGGAGTCATACCATCAAAGCAATCTCATTATTCTTTATATCTTGGACTCAGACAAAAAGTAACAAGGCAAGCAACTATGAAGAGAAGCATAGCCAGCTACTCTGGAAATTCAGAGAGGGGAAGGAAAGGCACTGTGCTTAGGCTAGGGTATTCATAAAAGGCTCCAAGGCTGTGGAGTGTCTTGCAAGGAGAGGTGAAATAAAAGAAAAACGATGGAGATGGAAGCAAAGTACAAGTGACTCTGGAGTTAGTGAGCAGCAGAATAGGACAGGAAGGCCCTGGTGAAAGATGCTGGAGACAAGGCTGTGATGCAACAGGGAAGCAGAATGCTTATGAGACAGTGCCACTCTGGCCATTCTGCTTTTAATTCAGCAAGAGCACTTGAACTCACTTGAACAACTGAGTCTGCCAGTTGTTACCTCATCACCACAGCTAGTCAGATTAGAATTTACTTGAATTAATAAATGCTTCCTGTTAATACTGAGTATTACATAGATTATCTCTTGGGGAGAAAACGCAAGCTACTGAACTGAAGCCAGTATATGAACTCCACATTTGAACATTTGTACCTGTAGATACACAGCTATGTCTGCAAGGGGACATATTCTATCAGCCAAGTTTTCTTGGGGATAGGCAACAGAATCTGCCTCTAAATGATATTAAAAGAAAGGAGTTTGATAGAGGGATGTGAAAGATCTCATAGAATTGGAGGTCAGAAAGGATGAGTCAAGATGATCTAATGGGTTTCATGGCAAAATTAACTTGACATCCTGGAATGGAAACAGTCAAAGTACTTTTTCTAGCTTCTGGCTGTTCTGATGAAGACATAATGATCCAGGAGAGTTCAGAGATTCAGCTGGTCTGGCTCTATTGATGTGCCTAGTCCTTCATTGGCGGAAAGGAGGGCACTTCGTCTTACAGCTCTTAAAGACTACACCCAACATGTGAGAGAGAATTCCCAAATGGGAAATGCTGCTCCCAAAAGAAAGCAGGCACTCAACAGCTGAAGAACCACAAATCTCTCCACTACAGTTATGTTCTTAATTTGGGCTTCCTGAGGGAAGGCGACACCCATATCACACTCCTCTAGGATGGTAGTGATTTCTAACAGTGTTATAATGATCAGAGAATCATGCCAAATAAGCACGTCTTGGCTCTGAATACACTACAGATGCATACATATGCGTCTATTAGAGTACATAGTATATAAATCTAATTTTCTTGGGTGTAAGCAACAGATTCTGCCTCTCATAGTAGAAAATTATGCCCAAGAAAAATGGACAAATTATAAAAAGATAAAACAAAATTGACCAAAATAGAATATAAAAATGTTCTTGGGCCAAAAACCAAAATGAAGCCATCTGATGACACTAAGGTGATGTGCAATGTCCCAGGTGTCCTTCACCAACTACCGGTTATAAATCATTTAACTGGGTTCAGATCAAGGTTTTGGAGCTTTCGAGTGAGGCAATAGAAAGGCAGAAGTTAGAAGAGGGAAGGAAAGAGACAAAAACACAATCACAAAATGACAACACACATGAGGAAATGACATGCTAAGAGAAAAACCAACAAAATCAACAATCTGAACATCCTAAAAAAGATTTAAAACAAAAGTTGAGGGTATTCAAAGAGATAAATAGAAGTTACACTTTAATTTAAGAAAAGACTTTGAACTATTTTTTAAAAAAGGAATGAAATAAAATTGGATGAACATAAAGAAGAATCAATTAGAAAATTTGGAAAAAATGTATGGCTCAATTAGTGTCTAAAATAAACAGTAAACAGTATACTAGCAAATTGGAACAGAGGAAATTACCTCAAATGCAACACAATACACACTTATACCTCCTTTCAACTGAGATGTCTAATAGGCAACTCAAATTCTTATCACATTTTTACTAAAAGAAACAGAAGAGTTTGCACAGCTTCCATTCCCATGATAATCAGGAAAAACAAAACAAAACAAAACAAGGGTGCCTGCGATTGCTACTAGCTAATGAAATAATTTTTTAAATTAGAAACAAGGGGCTGGACTATGGCTCAGCAGTAACACACTTGCTAGGCACATGTGAGGCACTGGGTTCGATTCTCAGCACCACATATAAAAATAAATGTCTATCAAAAACTAAAAACATATTTTTAAAAACAGAAACAAAAAAATGCATTCAGCAATGTAGCTAGAGCTATGACCAATTAACAAAAATTTACTGCTTGTAACTGAGTATTTGAGGAAATGTAAAACAAAATTTTAAAAACCTATTTTGAGTATTATTTTCAATTCTAAGAATAGGAGGGCACAGTGGAACACACCTGCAATGCCAGCAATTCTTGAGAGGTTACAGCAGCAGCTCAGTAAGTTTAAGGTCAGCCTGAGTAACTACGTGTCTGGGGGGGAAAAAAATCTAGGGATATTGCTCAGATAAAGCACTGAGTTCAATCCTCAGTACCAAAAACTTAAAAATCTAAAAATGAACTTTAAAAAGCAAACAACACATAAACAAAAACTCATTTTACTGGAAAACATTTTGAATAAATCAGACATACAGTGTTCTGAATAGAACATCATATTTTTAAACAATCTATCCCTCATATTTTCAACATAGCCAATCAATCCAAGCAGACCAAAATGCCATGGGGACTTAGATTTTTCTGTCTTTTGACAAGCTGATTCTCAAGTTATCAAAGATATGTTATGAAATTTTTAAAAAAATCTGGGCAACTTCCCTATCACATATCATAATACAAGGCACATTAAGAATATGGATTCACTAGGAGAAATATCGAGTCCAGGTGCCACAGCACAGGGGAAGGGGCGGGATGGGAGCAGAGTGATGAAAACAGGGAAGGATAAAGGGCCTCGCTGAAGTGCAGTAAGCCAAGAGATGACCGCTCATTCTAAGTGGAGGTGGGGACAGGGCTGGATAGGTGAATTTGGAACTTGGGGGAGAGGTCTGGGTTGCAGAGAGACATTTGAAATCATCAGATACTGCTGAACTTTTGCTAAGCCTTTATTACTTTCCTCCTTTGAAATTATGTCATTTGGATTTTCAAATTAGTCTTTGAAGTTCACCCACCTACATTTCTGTTTTCCATTTGAGGAAATGGATAGAAGTATATTGGATAAATATAATAGAGGACTAGACAGAATAATTAAAGTACTTCTTCTATTATTCCTGAACTATTTTCCTCATTTTTAAACACTTCCCCTTCATGTCACTTTCCTTCTTTAAAATCATTAACAAGCTTATTTTCTCCTACACATACACCAAGACTCTATCTGGTATTCACAGTATCTTCTCTACTGTCAAAATGGCTCCTTCATTCCTCAAAAAACACTACAACTACACCCTGGCCATAGTTACTCAAACTGCTTTCACAACTGTCCAGATCACCACCTTGTTCTGTAAGAGCTCGAGAGCTCATGAAGTCTTTGTTCCAACCCATGATTTCCTCTCCATTACTTCCAACACACATTTGGTATGGCAGTCTTAATAAGCTCTCTTGCATTTAAGCATCTCAAATCTGTTTCTCTAACTGTATAAGCCCACTAAGAGGTTATATTTGAATGCATTTCCAATGATGGATGCAAAAATAATAGTTTATTTTCTAATATAAATAACTTTCCACCCCCAAAATACATAACCCCAGGAGTAAATCAATTATACAAGTCTAAATTAACAGGACTCCATTATCAACCTAGAGAATCAAACCAGTAATATTGTGGAAGACACAAATCAGTCACAGCTACAGAGAAATCACCAAGACAGAAAACCTGTTCCATAGGTCACACAAGTTCTAACCAAAGCAACTTCTTATGTCCCACTTAAATCAATGAAATAATAAGGATTCTGGTAATTCTCTTCATTCAGAGTGAAGCAGAAATTGGGTAGGGTAACATGTCAAATACTTGACTCCAAGCAATTGGGGCAGAGGAAAAACTCCAGATGTAAATATATAAACACATGCACACACAAACATGCGAGCAGACAGACTCCAGACAATAGTCAAGCACGCCTCACAAAACTATGTTTACTGTGAAACCACCAGAGTTAGGAAAATAGGATTGTTGCCACCACTGTTTATTTATCTAGTTCATAACTAAGCATAGTAGTGCCTGCCCTTATGGGGCTTACAATCTTACTAGGGAAAGTATAGAAAGTACACAAGAGAGCTGGACTGTAAAAAAGTTCATGCCAAGTGCCACAAGACTTCAGAAGGCAGCGTAGTTTAAGAATGCAGGATTAAAAGTCATGAAATCCAGGTTCTAGTTCCAACCTTGTAAATCAGATAACCTCTCTGGTATTATTAACCCAGCAGAAAAACGTAGTAGTGAGATTTAGAGGATGTCTGCACTTGTTTCCATCAGGATTCGAATCAAAAGCTGAGGCAAGTTTTATGGAGGAGGTGGCTCCCAAGCGCAATACTGATGAAAGGCAGAGAAGGCATTTCAGACAAGGAAAGTGGCACTGAGGTAGGCGGAAGTGTGGCTTTGGAGGGGAGAAGAGACAAGTGTCACACAAAAATGGAAAGAAGTACGTGGCAGCAGGAAGCCAGCTGCTGGAGCCCTCAGACACTACCCACTTTGAAGTGAACCGTGGGCCTCACATTCAGCAGTTACAGAACACAATCCCAGAGAGGAGAAAATACCAGAGAACAATGGCGGCATTTTATCAAACATTTCACTCTACTTCCAGAAAGTATAAAATAATTTAACATTAACTCTACATTTCAAAATTGATATCAATAAGCTGTCCCAATTGTCAAAATGTAGACCAATTCAAAATTTACATTCATATTAAATATGTCTCTTAATTTAAAAGGACATTTGATACAAATTATATTAACCCAGTAATTCCAACATTTTTTTATCTACTAAGTTCCATGTACTATGGAAATAAAAATAATTAGTAATAAAGAACCTTGCCCTTGAAGAGGCTGCAGTCTGGTAGGTCAAACATCAACTACATCTACCTAGAATGTAGTATGAGGCACAGCATGATGAACATGAGAACGTAATATCATCTGTTGAAAAACTGGATTCCTTCCTCTGATGGGGTTTGGCAAGGGCACAGAAGGGAAAAGTGGTTGGCGCAAATAGAAATGAGTGTACCAGGGAGAACGTGCCTGGGAAGAACAGGACTTCTGGGCAGAGGGCAAATGGGCACAGATTGGGTAATGTGGGGTCATGGTATGTGCAGGTTCTAGCCCAAGTACTACATGGCTGGAGCACAGTTTAAGTGTTAACAGGGGGTGACACAGAGGCCTGGATTCAGCCCTAAAAACATTTGTTTTAACCCTCTACTCTCACTGGTTTGTAAGTCAGGAAGAAATAGAAAATTAAATGAGTGGCTAGGAAATGAGTAAAGTGTATCGTAAGTAGTTACTATAAGCTCCTCTCAGCAAATTGTTTGGCAGCACATACTCCCCTTTCCTTTCCTGACATCTCTTTTGTGCCCACCCCCATGATGATCTGCTTCCCCTCTGTTCCCAAGTCATCATAGTGGAAATGGAAGAAGAGGCCCAGGAAGAGCAATAGGATGGAAACAGAAACACACATACATGGCCATCAGGTTCTATTAGGGAATGGTCACTGCATTGTACAAAGGTTTGTAGGTAAAGTACACTAATTCCTTCAGTTTTCTAAAAGTGTCCAATTCACAACAAAATTATTAAAAATACCATTCCATGTGGGAAATGTATATAGAATCCTTATAGACTATTTTTCACTAAATATCAATGTCAAAATACCATAGGATTTCCAACCCTATCTTTACACAACTAAGATCTAACCAAAAGTGCATTGCTTAGTTTAAAAAATAAAAAGATGATGTGTAATTTCCAAGTTCTAGGTTTTCAGACACTACCAAAATTATGTCAATGTATGAATAAACTGCCTTGTGAAAAACAGTAAAAGGTAGATGAAATTAGCCATCTCTTTAGGGTAAACACTAAATATCAATTTCTCATAATAACATTATAAAACCATTCTAAAAGTAATAACTCCTTGAAATTCCATTTTATAATGAAGAAAATAAATCTGTCATTTTATTTAACATTCATTCTTAAGTTACAGATGTCAATACAATCTGCTTCTAATGAAAGCAACCTTAGTATAATCTTAAAAACATGCACATATACACTCAGTAAGATCTTCCACATTTCTAAATAAATTACATGCATGATATATATTAACCAATAAAGAAAACCAATGTAAGAATCCAGGACATTTATTTTTCTGCATGGACATTTAACTACTGTACAATATGCACACAAAACAAACCCACAAAGCAACAGTGTGAAATAGGTAGTGAGAGACTCTTAAAATAAGCATACTTTAAATGCCTTAGCTTTTTTTGTTGTTTTTTGTTTGTTTTAGGCAACAAAATATTTTCAGTCCTTGACATCTTCTCACACTTACCTAGCACCACAGATGCAAGGACTGAATAGTAAACATGTATAATTTCATGCTCAAAACCTAAAGCATGCATTGAATCAAATTTATATATTGTGATCTACTCTACTACATACGTAACACATACTTCTAATATTTTATACATTACATTACCCTGCAGCATTTTGAAATTTTAACATTTATGCAAAACAACTTTTGAAAGATGAAATGAGTTTCAAGGCTCACCTCCAGGCTGGTTTGGTTAAGTGAGGGAAATGGCAGCAGCCTCAAGGTTCATACTGAATGAAAATGGTGTATGTGTATGTCAATCCATGTAAAAAATACCTATATACACAGATGGCACAAACATTTGTGCAGTTGGAATCACCAGTGCAAATGCATGCATTTGAGGTACTTATTTGTTCCATGGTCAGGTATAATTATGCGTAGTCACTTTCCTCAAGTGCTAAAGATTTCAGACCTGATCAAATGAAAAGCTCTAAGAGTAAATATGAAATATTTATATAGTTAATTTCAAAGTGCTATGCTTTTAATGAAGATTTGTTTAACATTATAGGCTTAAATATTTAGTTTAAAAATATTTACCAAACAATAAATTTTCTCCTTGTCTAGAGACTGACTGGAAATTATACCTGGCCAAGTGATTTAAATAGCATATTTGAAATTTTTGCAAGAACTGTAGTGAAAGAGTAAAATACTTCATTATTGCTTCATTGGACTGAGAAACCCAAAAGGCATAAACAATGCTCAATGATGAAAACTGATTATCCAGAACAGCGGTGCATGCCCCAAAATGGCCTATGCAATAAAAACTAAGCATTCTCCACATTATCAATGCCATTGATATCAGTCTCCCCACACAAAGAGGAGGGAACAAAGTGGCTAACAGTGGGACACAAACAGCTCTTAAGCTCTGGCAATTCCTGCTTCAGGCGTTCCAACTGCTCCACTTGGAATATATTTGGTTGTTCAGGCATCCAATCATATATCCTATGGTGAAACAAACACAGAATACATACATAAAATAGTGTAATTTTATGGCTTATTTAAAAACTGCCTGACTTAACATTGTCATGAGAATTCATTTACAAAATGTCTGGAATATCCATATTACTGAGTTTTTCTTTTGTTTTTATTTTTAAAGACAAAAGCATCAGATCCATTTAAAATTTTTCTTCTTCCTAGTCTAGTAACCCTGAACACCAGCACTGCTTTTTCATATCCCTGATACAAAAGAGCCGATTATAAAGCAATTGAATTGGAAATGTATAGATTACTAGTGACTTTTGAAAGTATCTGCTACTCAAGTGATTCAACTGGCAATGCCTTAATTTCAAAATGGAAATGTTTGGAGAGCTAGAATTCATAGCCTATTCTGACTTCAAAGTCACTGAAGATCGAAGTAAAAAAAAACTGCCCAGTGTGGGAACTACCCTAACTCTGTGTAGTACAGAGCCAGAAAGAGTCTCCCATGACTCATAGGAGCACTGGCATCACCCATCAGCAGAGAAAGGATAGGATGGCCTCTCACACCACAGTTGAAAGCCAAGTAACTGTACAAGGAAATGTGAGAATCAAATTTTACAAACATCACAGTTGGTAAGAAGTTATTAAACAAGATTTAAAAACAACATCTTTAAATATCTGATTCTAGTACAACAGATTTTGTTAATTAGACATGTGAAGGAATGAAAAGTGACCTCTGGGTCAAATATGAGACAGAAAGAACAGAACCATCTAACTTTACTCCCTTCCTATGTTCTGTTAAAAATAAAGGGAATTTCTGGGCTGAGGATATAGCTTAGTTGGTACAGTGCTTTTCTCACATGCACAAGTCCCTGGGTTAAATCCTCAGCACCATAAACATAAATATATAAAATTAAAAATAATGAATTTTTTTTTTAAAAAGTGCATGATTATGCCAGATACAGTGGTGCACACTCAGCTACTGGGAATGCTGAGGCAGAAGGATCACAAGTTCAAGTTCAGCCTGTATAATTTAGTGAAACCCTATCTCAAAATATAAAGGGTGAGGGTATGGCAGGTATGGCTCAGTGGTAGAGCACTGAGTTCATTCCATGGTAACACGCACACGCGTGCACGCACACACACACACACACACACACACACACTCCATGAGTATGAGAAAAACTCAAAGAGACAGAGCAATAAAACTGAAGGTTAAAAAAACCAGATGGATGAGTAACAATTAGAAGTTTCTCTGTACAACCTAAAAAGACCAATTCACAAGCCAGTAGTAGGAAAAACAAAAAGGCTAGGCTAAAAGCAGCAAATTCCTCTTAAACTGAAATGAAAGGGAAGGGAGCAAAAAAAGAAAATAAGAGGTAAAGATGTGGAGTAGCAATAAGCATTTTCTTCCTCTACTCCCAGCTGCTGAGGCTGTGCCTCCTTCACACTAGACTGAATTTAACTGGATGTCTCTTAGAATAGAAGATAATTTGGGCTGGGGATACAGCTCAGTTGGTAGACTGCTGGCCTCACATGCACAAGGCCCTGGGTTCAATCCCCAGCAACACACACACACACACACACACACACACACAGATATAACCAGATAAGGTGGGGGTTTGAGCATTTTATAAAACCACCACCACAGCCACAGCACCAGGGGAATTTGGAGACAGCATATTACAAATACTAAAACCAGATACATCCTTCCTCCCCCACCTGTCTTCCCTCATTTAATTCCTGGCAGCCAGTGTTGGATGCCCCAGGAATAATATACAGATTCTTATCAGGAATTTGATCAGTCAAAAAGTAAAGTTCTTGCCAAGCATGGTGGCATATATCTCTCAGCAATTCAGAAGGCTGAGGCAGGAAGATTTCAAGTTCAATGTCAGCCAGGGTACTTAGCAAGACCCTGTCTCAGTGGTAGAGTGTGACAGAGTTCAATTCCTAGGACTGGGGCAATGTGTGTGGGGGGATAAAGTTCTAAATCTACTGACATCACCCCACAGTAAAGACCAGGTCAGCAACCCCATTCGTACCTCCAGAATGTCCAATAAGCTTTGCAAGTCCCAACCGTACCATGGAAGGAAACCTTGGATTTCCAAACAGTTTAGAAAGCTTTTAAGATGAAAGAACACGACTGGGGATATAGCTCAGTGGTAGAATCCTTGCCTGACATGTATGAGAACTTGGGTTCCATCTTTAGCACCAGGGGGATTAAAATTCTTATGGAAAATTTTCAGGATGGCACTTGTGCCCACAGAGGTCAACCAATTTTGTAGTGGAGCTATCCCAGTAAAGAGAAAGGCATATTAAGGATACCATTCCAAGAGAGCCACTGCCACTCTAGCAGCCCTGTAACCTAAGGACATGTGTCCTAGGAAGCATAAACCAGTCTTACTTAAATACAGTACATCTGCACCATGTACTGATGCAGTTTCTACAATACCTGACAGGATTAGAATGCTTGGCCCTACTCCTGAGAACTGATGGTAGGCTACAATGCAGCAGGAAATACAGAACAGCCCACTCCAGGCTGTTCCTGTTGTACTTCCAATAGTTCCTGTTGTACTTCCAATGCCTGACCCACAGGCAGATGCCTGATGGTGCTGGGCTAGAGACCTAGTGGGTCACAAAACCAGTTTAGAAGTTAACATTTGCATTTAACAAGTACATACTCATGAATATGAAATATTCAAGGCACATTTCTTTAATTTTGTTCATACAGATAAACATATGTAAATATACATATCTATGTGTGTCATGGATTGCAATGCAAAATAGACTGGGGGTCAAAAAGTTCTGAAAGATATTGTCCTAGGGCTGGGGTTGTGGCTCAGCAGTAGAGTGCTCGCCTCGCCATGTGTGAGACCCAGATTCAATCCTCAGCACCACATAAAAATAAATAAAAAAGATACTGTCCTAGAGAAACCTAATACAGGGGCTGGGGTTGTGGCTCAGCGGTAGAGTACTTGCCTAGCACATGCAAGGCCCTGGGTTCGATCCTCAGCACCACATAAAAATAAATTTTAAAAAATTAAATAAATAAATAAATAAATAAAATATTGTGCCTACCTACAACTAAGAAATAAATATTAAAAAAAAAAAAGAAACCTTATACATATATTCCAGGAAACCTGGTTAGTAATGTTCACAGCAAAGACCAGGAATGTAGCTCAGTGGTAAAGCACTTGCCTAACATGAATGTGTGAGGGCCCTGGTTCAATCTCCAATACTTCAAAAATGATGATGATGATGGTGGTGATGATAAATAAATAGTTCACAGCAACACTGTGCATAATAAAAGTTGGAAACAACATAAATGCTCTTAAAAAGCAGAACAACGGAATGTTATACAGCCATGAAAATGAATAATAGCTATTTTCCAAATAAAGTATGAAGTTTAAAATTATGTAAAACTCAATGGCTAATTATTTAAAGAAAGAAGATTAAATTTTTTTAAGAGGAAAATCAGGTAGGGTTGTCAGACCCTGTGGTAAGAGTGCTTGCCTAGCATGCATGAAGCACTGGGTTCAATTCCCAGCACCATATAAAAAAAAATAAATTAAACAAAAATAAAGGTATTGGGAACATCAACAACTAAAAATATTAAAGAAAAAATAATTTTGTAAGTGGTTATGTATGAAGGAGAAAGAAAGGAACTGTAAAATTATAATGGTATTTATTTTAAACACAGGTATCTGCTGTATTGTTACTGTATTGTGTTCTATTTTAATCATCTAAACTGATAAACAGCTATTTAATAAAACTGAAGGGCTGGACTGGGGATATGGCTCAGGCGGTAGCGCCCTTGCCTGGCATGTGTGTGGCCCGGGTTCGATCCTCAGCACCACGTACAAACAAAGATGTTGTGTCTGCCGAAAAACTAAAAAATGAATGTTAAAAGTTCTCTCTCTCTCTTTAAAAAAAAAAAGATTGTTAAAAAAAAAAAAAAAAACTGGAGAGCTGGGAACTCAGTGGATAGCTCAGTGGTTAAGCACTTGCCTAGCATGTCATCAGGCCCTGTGTTTAAGACCCATCATCTAAAAAAAAAAAAAAAAAAAAAAAAGGGCAATTCTACCAGACCAGTACTATCCTTGATCTCAAAACTAGACAACCAGGGCTGGGGATGTGGCTCAAGCGGTAGCGTGCTCGCCTGGCATGCGTGCGGCCCGGGTTTGATCCTCAGCACCACATACAAAGATGTTGTGTACGCCGAAAACTGAAAAATAAATATTGAAATTCTCTCTCTCCTCTCTCACAAAAAAAAAAAAAAAAAAAAACTAGACAACCATTTGAGTAAGGTAAATTAAAGGTCATCTCACTAATTATCAAAAATGTAAAACTCTCAAACAAAATATTAGAAAATCAAATGCAGTTTATATATCACAAAAATATGATTAAACATGAAATCTGTGTTTGAAGAGTAAATCTGCCTTTGAAGAGTAAAATAGTTTTTTAATAATCTAAAACACCCACTCTTACCATGCCAAATCCTAAACAGCTCCAAATCAGTAAACATTAAAAAACTGTCTTCATGTCTAAATTTGATAATGTAACTATAAGAGCAATAAACATATTAATTAGAAATAGTGAGGTAAGGGCTTGGGGTATAGCTCAGTGCCTGCCTTGCATGCACAAGGTCCTTAGTTCGATCCCCAGCACCAGAGAGAGAGAGAAATGGGGGGTCTCCTAAAAATAAATAAATAAGGAGACAGGGACATGGCCAGGGACAGTGAAAGGAATTGGAACAAAGGACTGAGGCTTTTTTATTATAAGCCTTACAAAACTATTTGAATTTTTAAATCATAATACATGAAGTTCTTTGGTTACATTAGAAAGAAAATCCAGAGTTAACATAATCTAATTTATCTCTTATCAGACTCTAAGAAGAGGTTGGTGCCATTCTGTCTCTCCACACTTTCAGAGTACTACACTAATTTATGTTCTTGCCTCTACCTAAAATGTCTATCTTATCTATCCTCAACTAACTTCTAACTTAATTCTTCTTTTAAGACTCCAAGCCAGGAAGAACTTCCTTTAGTGCCTCGTTTTCCATTATATGTGAACATTTGATGCCAATAACCAAGGTCCATGAGATGAAGGAGCTGCCTAAAAATATAAATCCATACATCTTATAAAGCCATACATTCATAATCTCAAGTACACTGTTCTTGCCTGAAAATATTTGCAATCACTCCTTCCTCCACATATGCACACACCTATGTGTGTACACATATATGAAATCTTTAAAGATTTGATCAAGGTAGCACTTCCTTCAAATTGTTCATTTAAAATTTTAATTTTCATCTAATTAGCTGGACATTATTTTTAAGTTACAGAACACACTATTTTATGCAAAATTAAACCAAACATTAACAAGGAAGGGAGGATCTTGGCTATAATTTAAAAACCAGTCTAATTCAGACAAAATAGTGGGGGGAAAGCTTTATTAAGAAAGTGATATAAATTTATAGGACAAATAATAATACGAACTAAATTCAAGGAAAGGCAGGTCCAGTCAGGATTTTATTACTTCCTCTTTACATGCCTACAATTTTACCGCCTTAATAACATCCTTTCTAATCCCAAACTTCTTTACATTAAAGAAATCTGTCCCTCAAGATAATGTCAGTACAGTAAATATGAATTCCTACTGTGTTACACACATCCAGCCTGTGGAGGCAGTAAATAAAACAGGGAAAAGCTTTGCCCTCATGGAGTTTATGTTCTTGTTTGTGTGCATCAGAAAGCGGGGAAGAGTTGGGGAGAAAGGGGTCAGGAAGAAAAATAGCCAAGTACCATATGATATGCATATGTGGTATGTCAGATGGTGAGAAAAGACATGGAGAAAAGTTCGGAAACACACAGTAAACAGGTTGGAATCTTTCTCTGAAAAGAGAAACAGCAAATGGGGGAAGTTGTGGAAGAAAAGGTCAGAAACGGAATGAGGAATGAAAGGTGGTACAGGGAAAGGGGGTGGGGGTCAGCTCACACAAGGCCCTTACTAAGGACTATGGCTTTTCCTTTTAGGTGGCACAGAAAACCATGTTAGCAGCAAAATGATCTGACATAGGTTTTAAAAGCCTCCCACTGGCTGCAGTGTGAGAATAGTCAAATGTGGAGGCAATCACCGGGGTGCGGGCTACTTCAGTGATGTGCACACTGAGATGAGTTGATTCAGCTGAGTGACAACAGTAAACAAGGTGGGACAGACTCAAGATATGTCTAATAAGGATATGTTTAATAAAAGAGTCAACAAGATTTTCTGTCTCACTGGATCTGGGATATGAGGAACTGGAACAACCACACTTACATAAACAACATTTATGTTGAAATCAGGAAGATGAAAGGAGGAATAGGTATTGGTTCCTGGACATAAATGTTTAGAGATCAGGAAAACGGTCTGAGTTGGACACATACAATGTTAGAAACATATGACGATATGAAAAGACACAGAGTATGACGAGACCACTGAGAAAGCTGTATAGACAGAAAACAGGAGGCAGACAGTAACCATTACTCCCTAAAATGATTTAGTACATCTGGGTTAGGACCTACTCATTTGCATTTTTAGCAAGCTTCTCAACTGACTGATACACTTCAAAGTTTGAAAAAACTCACTGACAGACAAATGTCAAGATAAACCTCAGGCCAAACTACAGAATTTTAACTTAACTAAGTTTAATTTTATTTATAATTTTATAAGATGAAAGCTACACTTTTCCTAACATTTCATGGAAATTTTTTATGAAAACCAAATACCTATCATAAATTAGACCATGAACTCCAAATTCCTTCAATTTCCTTCTGTTTTCAGGGTCATTGGTATCATCACCCCAGCAGAATATGACTAGTCCCTTAGCTTTTGCCTCTTGGATATAGGACGGATTTCTGAGCAGGTCTTCAGTATGTGCGTTAATCCCCTAAAAGAAGAAAAGTTAGCTGTTCATGAAAAAGTAATATGTTTACTATAAATGTTAAATACTTATAGAATATATGGGTCAATGCTTTCTAGAGTGAAGAGGCAAGGAAAGAAAATGTTAGATTTTTTTTTCTTCTAATTTCCCTTATTCTTTTCAATATATAATGCAGTTAAAACAGAGTGCTAATATATGTAAGTGATTTGTAAACATACATGTTGAGTGTATGGCTATTCTCAATTCTAAATAGAGCTACTTGCTTATGACACAGTCAAATCTTTAACCATTAGGTAGATAAACATGAAACCTTATTTACTTACTACCACTGTAAGATACAAAACAATAGAAGCAAAACAGTGGAAGTTCAAACAACTTACCAGAAGATTTTCAAACTGTGCAAAGCTCATTGCGATGGGGGTTGTCCGAGATCTGAGATCCATAAGTTCTGGGTAAATGTCAGATTTTCCTTGAGTCAAAAATAATATGGGATATTTGTTCTGCTTCTGCCGAACCCTAAAAAGGACAAAACAATACTTTCTGTGAGGCGATAACTATAATATTGATTTGAAATTTAGAAATTATTAAAAACATGAAGAAATTGAAACAAAATAAAAACAGTCGAACTACTCAGATATATAACCACCATTAACTCAAGAAAAATATAAAATACTCTCAGGCATGAGCAACGAGAAAGCCCAGGAAGGTTTACGTAAGTTAAGAAGGGCATGACACACAAGTACATGAAGCCCACAGGGTGTGAGGCTCTAGGATTTCACAGGAAACCATCAGAAAGCCATCATGAAAACACAGGGAACTTGAATGAGGCCAAATCAAGGGAAAGCCGAACAACTTCCTAACCTCCAACCACCATCTGTACTGAGTGCTAACTACAATCTAAGAGGACAGAAGAATATTACTTACATTGTACAAATATCTGCATCAAATGAAGAAAAGACTATTCTCCTCTTTCCAGAGTTTTCTAAAACAGTTTTTAAAATTATATCCAAAAACATATTCATGTCAAAATATGTTGATAAGTTACCATCCCACATTCCATCCTATGTAGGGGGGGAAAAAAGCCATAGCACACCTTAGAATCAGAATGCAAAAAAAAAAAAAAAGACAGCATCTAATTCATACTTTTCAAAAATTTCTTAATACACTTTATTATGTTCATTTAAAGCATACCACAGAATATTATGGAATACATGAAGACAGTACAAAGATTACTAAATTGAAATAAGTTATCATATCAATCATCTCACACAGTTGCCCCTCTTCCTCTATTTTTGGAGTTAGGGATTAAACCAAGGGCCTTGAATACACATGCTACCTACCAGCCTACCACCGAGATACACCCTATACTCTTCCCTTTTGTGGCAAGAGCAGCCCAAATCTACTTATTTTGCATACATACAGTATCATTACATATAGCCCTCATGTTGTGCATGAGCACTCTAGACTTGTTATTTTTATCCTTTGACTTTGATCTCCCCATTGCCTCCTCCTCCTCCTCTCCCCAACCCTGTAACCACTGTTTTTTCTCTTCATGTATGTGAATTTTAAGTTGTTTTCAGATCCCACACATAAATAAGATCATACAATATTTTTGTGTGTCTGGCTTGTTTCATTTAATATATAATGTCCTCCAGGCTCAACTATTTTGTGGCAAATGTGAAGAGCTCATTCTTTTCTAGGGCTGAATAATAAATATTCCAACTTATAAATGGACCATTATCCAATTGTCCATCAAAGGGCACTTAGGTTGTTTCTATACCTTGGCTACCATGAATAATACTATAATGAATAAATAATACTATAATGAATAAAGGTATCTCTAAGGTAATGATTTAATTTCCTTTGAATTTGTGCCCAGAAAAGGGACTGCTGGATCATATGGTACTTCTGTTTCTAATTTCTTTAGAAACCCCAATATGGCTGCACTAGTCTACACTTCCACCAACAGTATATAAGAGTTCTCTTCTAAGCATGATCTCACCAATATTTATCTTTTGACTTTTTGATAACACCGCCCTAATAGGTATGGAGTGTTATCTCTTAATGCTTTTAACCAACCCTGATTTCACAGATGAGGAAGTCAAAGACCTGAAAAGATAAAGTAACCTGTCTAAGACTACAGTTATTCAGTGATGGCAAAGAAATCATAATTCAGGTATAGACACTCATATAAAAAGTCACTATCATTAATAGGCTTCACTTTAATATTAAAAGATAAAATTCTAAAAAATTATAATCTACTGATTTAAAATTTATATAATCTTCATAAAAAACTGTTTCATTTGCTAAATGAGAACCTATTAATTTTACCAAAAACAACAAACATCAAAATAACCTTATACATTATAAACAATCCTTTATTTTAAAAAATAACATTTGTGATTCTTCTTCATTGGGTCTCAGACATTATCAACTATCCTTTAAAAATAGTTAAATAATTCAGGGGCAGGGGCAGGGCAAGGGGAGGTTCACTGGGTTGAACAGGGTGGAGTGGGAAGAAGGGAGACTGGAATAGGAAAGTCAATAGAATTCACAGATGAATGCAAGACCAGCATTTACTATGTGAACCAGGACCATCGTAGCCTGTATTAACAGCCATGATTAGCTAGGCACAGTGGTGCATGCCTATAATCCCAGTGACTGGGGAAGCTGAGACAGGAGGAGTTCAAAGCCAGCCTCAGCAACTTAGTGAGGGCCAAGCAACTCATTGAGATCTGTCTCTAATGAAACATAAAAAAGGAACGGGGATGTGGCTTGGTGGTGGTTAAGTGCTCCTGGGTTCAATCCCTGGTACCATAAATAAACAAACAGACAGACAGACAGACATGATTTGAAGAGTCACAGAATATTCTGACCAAAACAAAATACAGGACATCAATCAGTCCAACTGACCAATTATGATACCTGAATAAACTACTTTCAATACCTGTCCTCAATCTAGCTCTCTCACCATGATTCTCATGTTTTCTTCAACTAGAACACACGTTCCAAGAATACAGAACCTTATTAAAGTTCACTGATTATCCACTGTATTCAGAAAATGCCTAGACTGTAGCAGCTTTCTATTAAATATTTACTGAAAAAAAGAAATGATTACATTTGGAAACAATTTAAAGCATAGCTGAAGAAATTTCTTTTCCTGGTAATTATTACTAACTACTGCTCCTCAACAGAAAACTGCTCAGAAAATTATTTAAAATAAATATTTAGATGAAGAATTAGAAAGTATTAACTAAATCAGAGATATTGTCTACTTTATAAATCTGTCTAGAACCCATTCATTAATGTACAAACCAGGTGTATGTAAATCAAGACTTCTATTATAAATGCATCATTAATTTAAAAAGTACTCACATATTAGCTAAGTGTAACATAGGCTTTTGTAAAAAGATCTAACAAGTACTGTACTTTGATGGATAAAGTTGAAAAATTTCAGTTTAACTTAATTGCATTAAAACAAAAACACAGAAACCAAAGAACTTTAAAAATGGAAAAGGGGGGACAGGGATTGCATAGAGAATTACTTACCCTTTGTTGGCAGATCCATTTAATTTCTATGTTAAACCCTACATCTTCTGGCAAAGACTCTAAAACCTGGAGTTTTGTTTTTGGTGAAACAGATGGTAGAATAAAAACAAATAAATAAAAGAATTATTATAAGAAGCAATCAATAAGAATACTTTACTAGTAAGGATAAAGTGTTTTATGTCTTCAGTAAAAACCACTGTGTTCTCATTAAACTGACAAAATGGTTAGTGACCACTATATTAAATAAGACAAATTAAAACAGCAAAAGGAGCAATTTCAAGCAATAAGTGTAATAACTTATAACTACCACCAGAAAGATAGATCCTTAACCTAAAATCCTTTTTTTTTAAATATTTATTTTTTAGTTAATAAATAAACTAAAAAATATTTATTTTTTAGTTTATTTATTTATTTTTATGTGGTGCTGAGGATCGAACCCAGCCACAACACCAGCCCAACCTAAAATCCTTTTCACCATTCCTTTTAGAACATTCCATGTGAGTTATAGACAACATCAAGAATTCAGGAAGACATCTTATGTATTCTAAATTATATTCAGGTATATTGATATACTAAGGTATGATTACATGAAAACCAATGATTTTTAGCTTTTTTTGGAAGCGATAATACTTTTAAAAAAAACATGCTGATAACCCCCCCAAAAATTATCTCCAAATGAAACAATATACTAAAACTCATAAAGCAAAAAACTATATAAATGAACAAATAGTTATTCTATTTATTAAAAAACATCTGGGACTGGGGTTGTGGCTCAGTGGTAGAGTGCCTGTCTAGCATGCGTGAGGCACTGGATTCGATTCTCAGCACCACATACAAATAAATAAAATAAAGGTCCATCAACAACAAAAATTTTAAAAAATCTGAATTATTTAGTCTTAAAAACAAATGATAGGGCAACACACAAATATGCTTAGGGCAAAATGAATCAAAATACATTGTTTTTACTTTAACAGATTCAAAACTTCAGAGTGTCATTAACATGTATAAAATATGATATTTAATTTTATAAAAGCAAATAAAAGCACACCAACAAAAAAAAGTTAGTGTAAAGAGCACAGCTGGGGCAGGGGATATATAGCTCAGTTGGTAGAATGCTTGCCTTGCATGCACAAGGCCCTATGTTCAATCCCCAGCACCACAAAAAAAAAACCACTGCCTACCCAGGTGTGGTGGCATATCCCTGTAATCCCAGTGGCTGGGAACAGGGGTGGGCAGGCTGAGGCAGGAGGATCTTCAATTACAGCTTAAGCAAAAGGAAGGCATAAATAAGCAACTCATTGATGCTCTGTCACTAAATAAAATACAAAACAGTGCTACAGATGAGGCTCAGTGGATAAGGAGAAAGTGTGTTATAGTGTGGATAAGGAGAAAGTGTGTTATAGTGTTAAGACTATAAAGCATAAAATTTGCAAAAAGATTGTCCTTATACTAAAATTATATTTGATAGTTTGTTAAAATTTCTTTGTGATTACATAATGATAATGGCAAATTAAGTGTGTTAGATGCATCTGAGTGTCACTTATTAGGCTAAATAAATGTTGTCAAACATTCAATACACAATTAAAATTTGTCTATTTCTATAGGGTACACATACACAATGGAATACTACCCAGCCATAAAGAGGAATGGATGGAGCTAGAGACTATCGTGTTAGGTGAAATAAACCAGTTCCCAGAACCCAAGGCCACATGTTCTCTCTGATATGCAGATGCTGACTCACAAGTGGGCATGGGGTGAGGCAGTGGAGTGAATTTGATAGAGGAGTGGGGAGAGGAGAGGGAAGATAAAAATGGGAAAGACAGTAGAATGAACTGGATAAACTCTCCTATATTCCTATGATGTGTAACTCCACACACTGTACAACCACAAAAGTGAGAAATTAAACTCCATGTATGTAAGATGTCAAAATACATTCTATTGTCATGTATAACATATAATTTTTAAAAATTTGCTTTTCTTTCTATTCAGTAATTCAAAAGGTTGGGAATCATGAGATTTCTGAGAACCAAATGACTTATGGGTTCTTTTGTGACAACATTTTTGCAGAATGAATAATACTTCTTTTGGGGGGGGGGTACCAGAGATGGGTACTCAACCACTAACCCATATCCTCAGACCCTATTTTCGTATTTTTCATTAGAGACAAGATCTCACTGAATTGCCTAGAGCCTTGATATTGATGAGGCTGGCTTTGAACTTGAGATGCCATTGCCTCAGCCTCCAGAGCTGCTGGGATTATAGGTGTTCGCCACCATAGCTGGCCAATCAATACTTTGACTACTTTAATTATTTAGATTGTTTTATGAATGTCTTCTCAGGTAATACATACCTAAGTGTTTTAGCAAAATACCTCATTACAAGGTCCTTACTGTCACTCCTTTTCTAAATTATTTATCTTCATATTTTAGCAACCAGATAACATACTAGATAAATACCCCACTAACACTATAATGGAGTTTTATTCATCCATAAAGAAAAATGAAATTATGGCATTTGCAGAAAATGGGATGATCATGTTAAGCAGAGTAAGTCAAACTCAGATGGTTATGGGTCATGTGTCTTTTTCTCATATGTGGAAGCTAGAGAGAAAAAAGAAAAACAAACAAACAAAAAAAGGTGGGATTGTATGTCCTAAAAATCAAAAGGGAGATCAGTAGAGAAAGGGTCCAAAAGGCATGGAGGCGGGAGGGAAGGGAAAAGTGCTAGGAAGGGATACTGGCTAAATTATAGTGTTATATATTTACATATTGTTATATATATATTGTTATGCATGTACAAATATATAACCACAAATCCATTTAGCATGTACAACTATAACGCACCAATAAAAAATGCGGGGGAAAAAAGAAGAGAATATGAAAATAAAGAATCATCATAAACTGAAAAAAAAAACTCCACTAATAAGCCCCCATGCCTAAAACATACATTTTCCACATCATAATACTCTGTATTCACCTATTTTTGTTTAAGAAATCTACCACACCTGACATTACCAGGAAAAACAAAACAAAAACAAAAAAACAGACAAGCCAGGCAAGATGGCACACACCTATAATCCCATCATCTCAGGAAGATGATATAATGGGATTGTGTGTATAAAGCCAGCCTCAGCAATTTAGCAAGGACCTAAAACACAGGAGACCCTTTCTCTAAATACAAAAATAAAGGGGGTGGGGGTGGGGCTGGAAATGTGACTCAGTGGTTAAGTGCCCCTGGGTTCAATCCCTGGTATCAAAAAAACAAAACAACAAAAAACACACATAAGAGCAGGTATTAAGAGGCACAGTAGAAACCAAGGGAGACCCATCATCTCTTTTGCACCTATGTGGGCTTTCCTGATTCTTTCAAAAGAATTCCTGTATTAATTGCCTGGTTTTTAAAATTTTTCATCCTAATTTCTTTCTCAGTGAATTTTTTTAAATAATGAGGGTACTCATTTTCTCTAGTACAGAATCTTATTTCTTTCCATAAAAACTATTGTTTGAAAACAATCACTTTTTTAAACATCTCACCCTCTTCCAGCCCCTTTTTTGCCTTCTCCTTCTTCTATATACAGAAATATGTACATATGCTCTTCTTACCAAATTAAGCCATTGAGGAAATTTTTGAGATAAGTTACTCTTAAAATAAAAAAGCAGCACAAGTATATCACACAAAAGTACACCTTCTAGAAGCAATGATAACAGATTTGCATTAATCACATTATTCACACCATCTTTTTAGTACCCATTTAGAAGAACAAAATAAATTGTTCAGGCAATAAGATTAATGAGATAGACTTGTCCTAGTTTTCCTCAGAAACTTACCATCTTAAGAGAAGGAAATGGTTGATTTTCAGAAAAGGAATTTTCTTCCTCAATCACAGATTCTGAAATTTTAAATAACAAAAATGTAGTAAATAAAATGCCATTGTATCACTAAGATTTTTTAAACTCTAAAAAAGTAGAATGAACATATGCTGAAAGTATCGTAAGGTCCTTTAATGTCTGAAACGTCTGAAGTCTCCTGGATTATTTTCAACATTGAAAACTGCATATTCTAAACAAGCATCCCTCATAAAGACTAGTTTGCAACATGTAGTATAAACACCATAGTCTGGTCTCAAGAGTGATTGTTTTTTTAAACATTGGGGATTGAACCTAAGGGTACTCTTATCACTGCGCTGTTATGCCCAACCCTTTTTGAGATAGCATCTCCCCAAGTTGCCAGGCTGGACTTCAACTTGCTATCTTCCTGCCTCAGCTTCCCAAATTGCTAGGATTACAAGTGTGCATCACAGTGCCTGATCATAATACTACTCTTCTGAAAGTAGTCAAAAGCAATAATCAGTCATTTATCAATGGAATTGAGTTATGTTATTTTGCTAAGACTTCTATTTAAAATATCAAAATCAGCTCAGAAATTAGATAAAATAATGAATAGATAAACCAATAAATCATCTTAAGAGATCTAGAAGACAATTTTACTGAGAAAAAATTTAAAATATCAAACCTTTCTTAAAACAAACACAAATCCCAATTTATGTATATTTCAAAAAACTAAAAATAAAACTAAAACTAAAATAATGCAAATTTTTCCAGTTGAATAAATTAAAGGCAAAATTAGTTTTATAGTCATTAAATATCTGTAACACTAGGCATTTATAATTATGCTTCAGAGATAGTCTTTTAAGTCTTAAGCACCTCACAGTTTGTTCATAAAGGCATCCATATTGTGTTAATAACACAACTGCAGACAAACTACTAAAGTGCCTATCAAATGTAGAACACTGTGAAAGTAGATCTCTAGAAATATGAAACCATTTTTCTACACGTGAGAGGCTTAATTAAAGAGCAAGAACATAAACACAAAGGATTCAAAAAGGATACAATAAGCCTCAAATGAATGGAAACCTATTAAACCCTAGGTGAGTAGAAAGCAAAGTGTAATTACAAAGAGATATGGCAGGCAACAACAAGCTTTGAGGAAATGGAGGCAGAGTGCTGAAGTAACCTGCCCAAGGTCATAGCTGATATTTGAGAGAGGTGGTTTCAAACTCTGGCTCTGTAGCCAAATTCTATACTTGATAATACTCTAACCATAATGATTAGAACATTTGGAAAGATTTATAGGTACAAAAATTGCGAAGAATTCTGATGGCTTTGCTAAGAAAAATAACAGAATGGTTATTACAAATGACATATTTCAGTTAAAAATTAACACATGTACAGCCATCAAATCTATAAAAATACATTCAGATGGCCCAGTATTATATTCATTAAAATGACCATGAACAGGTTTCCATATTGGTGCGTACCTTGTCGATCTTTAGATTTTAATGCAGTCACATGGGCAAGCTAGAAGACACAAACACACAACATGCAATGAGAAAAACAAATCCTGGTTTATGAAGACATGGTTATAGTTCTATTAACTTGAAAACTCAGGAATTTTGAAAATAACATAAAATGTAGAATTACAAATTTATTAAGAATAAATTATTTTATATACCTAAGGTCATGGTCATTTATATACCTAAGGTCATTTGATCATAAACCTAAGGCCATGATCAAATGCCCAGGTAGGGAAGAAGAATATAAAAATTCCTGAGTCCAGAAACTGCTCATACTTAACTATTTATGTATCTAATGAGAATGGAAAAAAGAATCATGTAAAACTACATGGTACAACCAAAAATACAAAGATCCTAATCAACATTTGTACAAAACCTACTATCAAATAAAAGGCCAACTATAAAACAGAGACAGCCATAAAGAAAAGGGCTACTGCAGAACAAAAGCAATTTAAGATTATGAATGTGAAAGGCTAACCCCCCCCTAAGGCCTACAAAGACTTATGGCCTAGTTCTTTCAAAAACACAAAAATCAATGACATCCACAAAAACTGTTAGAGAAAATGGATGAATCAGCATCTTCCAAATCAGAGCAGAAAAGTAAAGCACACATTATGTATATTAACTAGTCAATCTTGTGTGCAGGAAAAACATAGCCATTTATCAGTAAGTAGAACTTATGAAATGGTAATTTACATTTATGCTACTGTTACTACCTTTAACAACTGGAGTTGGTCAAATGTTAGTTCCTTTACTGGAATTTCAAACAATTCAACTGGATCAGCATCAAACTTCTAAAAAATACAAAAAAAGAAAAAAGAGAAATGGGCCTGTTTCATTATTACTGAATGTTTCCTCTGGATATGCCTATAATTTCAATTAACTGAATAATAAGAGTAACTATTAGAAAGCCCCATGCAGAAAAATCATTTTTACCTAACATTACCTCCCAGTTTTATACTCTTGTTTTTTTAGGCGGTGCTAGGGATCAAACCCAAGTTCTTGCACATGCTAAGCAAATGCTCTACAAATGAGCCTACCCAAGTCCCTGGCTTTTTTTTTTTTTCCCCAAAGCAGGCAGAGAATGCCAGGACAGAAAAGCCTGTGGGGAGTAAGTTGTGGCACTGAAGACACAAGGAACTGTCTGTCAGTCATCCTTTCCCCTGCTTTCTATCATGCTATATACTTTGTATTTGACATATAATCCATGCTACATGCCTAGGAAATCAACATGCAAATTTCTGTTTCTAAGTTTCTAAAACTTCAAATGTAAGTCTAGATAAAAATAGCAGCCACGCAAAGAAATTGCCATAACAAAACTGTGCAATTAGCTTTATAAGCAATACTATTTAATAAGAACTCAGATCTATCATGATTCCCCCACAAGCAAATATACTCTTCTAGATTTTAATGCCATAGCAAACATCACATTGTTAGAGGTACCATTATCTTTAGGAAATGAGTTGAGTACCTCCAATAAATAAATCATCAATTCAACAAACACGCTAGAAGTCATTAAGTACATATATATTTATTCATGTACACTGGTACGAACCTGTGTATGCCTAAAGTTTTTCTGGAAGGATACACAAGAAACTATTAAGAATAAGGGAATGAGATCAAGGAAAAGGGGAAAGGAAGATTTATTTTTTTCATTTCATTAAATCTGAACTACTTGCATTTTTAAATAGACAAATAATAATACACACTCACTACTTTCATTCCCCAATTAACTCATTCAGCTTCAACGTCAAAGCAAGACAGTCTGGTGAAAACTGGAGATCAGTAATACTCTTCACTAAATTTTTAATACTCTTCACTAATTTTTAGAGATGGTGTTCTCCCACAGCAAAAGCTACTTGCTCCATTTCTTTTTAATTATTCTACTTCTTTCTTCATCTGAATACATGTATCTCCTTCCTTCCCTCCCTCTCCTGATAACACTTAACAAAAACAGAAGTATCTTTTTTTAGCTATCATAGCAACCCAATCCCCAAGAACTCTTAAATCCACTAGCAGGCAGACCCAGGTGCGTTGTCTTTTATACAACATATCTGGTACAGTGTTCTACATAAACTGGCCTTAATTTTAAACCAAATAAACTGAAAATGAGAACCAATATAATTGGAGGTGGGAGGAGCCAGGGAATGAACCTAGGGGGTGCTTACCCACTCAGTCACATTTCCAACCTTTTTAAAATTTCTTATTTTGAAAGAGGGTCTGAGTTGCTTGGGGCCTCAGTAAGTTGCTGAAGCTGGCTTTGAACTTGCAATCCTCTTTCTTGCCTCAGCCTCCCAAGCCTCTGGGATTACAGGCTTGAGCCACCACACCCAACTGAGAACCAATATAATTGAAAATGCAAAATGAACCTTCCTAAGTTCCTGAGAAATCACTTTAGTTAATTTGTATATACTGAAGCTCAGGGATGAAAAAACAATGACAATTTTGTTTGTACAATGACAAACTTTTAAAATTATATGGATTTCAAAATCTCATTCTGAATTCTGCTCTCCATAATATATGCCCTCTTCTCCATTCTCCCTTTCCCTACTGTACCAATGGTCCATATTACTACTTCCCTTGTCTCCAGTCTGTTTTTTTCTGAAATTTACTAAAAGATTAACCCTGAATTTTAGTTCTTGACATTTCCTTCTCAGCTAGAAAGTCTTTCATATTTCCCTGGCTCTTAAGTCCATTCCTTCTTCAATGGGACCTTCAATTTTTTACTGTGATTCCTCATTTTATACCAAACTATCCTATAAATTTGAGAAAGAGTATAAAGCAAAAACAGATGGGGGCTTAGAAAATAAACACTGGTACATATACCACCTGGAATAAAAATATAAATTGAACAAAACAGAGATTCTACTTGAGGAAATCAGTACCCATCTCTTCACTATCTTAAAGTTGCCAGAGCTAGAGACAGGAAAATACTGGCAATAATTCACCAAGAAATGAATTGAGTTGACTCCAGTTAATAAATAACTAAAAATATAACAAAGGTCCTCGTTTCACACCTTTTAGCTAACAATGAGTTTAAAATAAAGGAATTTCCACATACCTTCTTCATGGTCAAACAACAAGTGAGATCATGATATACCACAGGCACAAAGTCTTTTGAAAGGTGAACATCAAATTCTACAAAGGCTGCACCCTGACAGGAGGAAGCCAAGTATTAGAAAAACATTATCTGGCGTGGGAAACATCTAAAAGTACAAGAACATTAAGAAGCTTAATGTTATCAAAACCACCCTAAGATACCATCTCACTCCAGTAAGATTGGCAGCCATTATGAAGTCAAACAACAATAAGTGTTGGCGAGGATGTGGGGAAAAGGGTACACTTGTACACTGCTGGTGGGAGTGCAAATTGGTGAGGCCAATTTAGAAAGCAGTATGGAGATTCCTGGGTAAGCTGGGAATGGATCCACCATGTGACCCAGCTATCGCCATTCTCGGACTATTCCCTGAGGATCTTAAAAGAGCGTACTATAGGGATACTGCCACATCAATGATGGTAGCGGCACAATTCACAATAGCTAGACTGTGGAACCAACCTAGATGCCCTTCAATGGATGAATGGATTAAAAAATGTGGCATCTATACACAATGGAGCATTACACGGCACTAAAAAAAGACAAAATCATAGAATTTGCAGGGAAATGGATGGCATTAGAACAGATTATGCTAAGCGAAGCTAGCCAATCCTTAAAAAACAAATGCCAAATGTCTTCTTTGATATAAAGAGAGCAACTAAGAACAGAACACGGAGGAAGAGCATGAGGAAAAGATTAACATTAAACAGAGACGAGTGGGGGGAGAGAAAGGGAGAGAGAAGGGAAAGCATATGGAAATGGTAGGAGACCCTCAATGTTACACAAAATTACATATAAGAGGTTGTGAGGGGAAATGGGGAGGGAACAAGGGAGAGAATTGAACAACAGCAGATGAGGTAGAGAGGGAAGATGGGAGGGGAGGGGGGATAGCAGAGGATAGGAAAGGTAGCAGAATACAACAGTCACTAATATGCCATTATGTAAAAACGTGAGTGTGTAACCAATGTGATTCTGCAATTTGTATTTGGGGTAAAAATGGGAGTTCATAACCCAATTGGGTCAAATGTATGAAAGATGATATATCATGAGCTTTGTAATGTTTTGAACAACCAATAAAAAAAGAAGCTTAATGTTTACTGTAAAATTAATAGATCGGTACACAAAAACACCACACTAATTATTTAATACTACATATTAAGCAGTTTATTACCTGGCCCCCTCCTTTGTAAAAGCACAACTTTTACCTGGCCAAAAAGAGGGGTGGACATGAATCCACTGATAAACACCCAAGGGCATGTCAGTTAACAATGACAGCATTCATGGGTATCACCTCTGCTACTGCAATTAGCAGAAATGGAATAAAATAGGAACCTAGAATACAGGGTTTCCCCTCCTTGCTGCCACTGCATACTTTAGCATTAGCTAGACCTCAGAGATGATATGAGTAAAGAGTAACCCAGAGACCCTTTGCTCTGCTTCCTAGTTCGCTTTCTTAGAGAATGTCAATAGTGTATTAAAGAAGCTACAACTATTCCTGAACAGATAAAACAAATCAGGCAACAAAAATGATGCACATGCCAAATGCCTGGATGGAGACCTAAACAAATTGGGAGGAAGACATGAATTAGCATTAAGAATATATTTTTAAAAGTCAGATTTGCTGGCCTTGGTGAGCACCTGTGATCCCAGCTATTCTGGAGGCTGAGGCAGAAAGACAGTGAGACTCACCTGGGCAATATGGTGAGTCCAATTACCAAAAAAAATCCATTCTATCCCCTGAATTAATGCAGATAAAGACTGAGAACATAAACTGACATGTAAATATGTACATTCACCAAAAGTTGGGATCAAAGGAAGCAAGATTTGAGAATTCTGTATGTTACTGACTTGTGATCAACAGAAGTGTTGAGAATGGCTAGATACATTTCCATTCCTACAGTGCGTCTAAGTCATGAAATGGTACCTATCTTCTCAGCACATATGATTACAACCAAAGGAGCTCAAGAATTTGGCTATGAAGTCTACTTCCTTGTTGATGTCTAAAGCAGAAAATGTAGCTACTTCTTATTAAAACACAAACCATTTCTACCAAACAGAACAACTCTACCACCATAAATAGTAACACCTACTTAACACTTTAATGTACATCTTTCTAGTTTAAATGTTTTTTTTAATAGAGAGAATTTTAATATTTATTTTTTAGTTCTCGGCGGACCCAACATCTTTGTTTGTACGTGGTGCTGAGGATCGAACCCTGGCCGCACGCATGCCAGGCGAGCGTGCTACCGCTTGAGCCACATCCCCAGCCCTCTAGTTTAAATGTTTAATCGTACATAGCTGTACATATCATCCTTCTGGGAAAATTTTACTAAGAGATAAAATCTAATCCCAAAATTCACGTGAGCTTTAAGAAATAATAACAGATTAAAACATCTTCAAAATTATGTTTTTTAATATTAAAGCAAGTTAATAAGCAATTAATAATTAAAATAAGACATTACCAAATGTGACCCATGTGAGTTATAAAGGATTTTGTCAGAATATAGAAGGGTAAATGAAATCCTCCTTCCAAAAAAGCATGGAGACCCTGAAAATTCTTGAAACGGCAGTCAATCATGTTTTTACCATTAGTTAGTTAAATGATACTTAGACTAGCTGGCTACAGTTAAATAAAACTGGTTCCAAATTATGAACTATATACCACAATATACATAAATAAGGGCTGTATTTATTTATTTATTTATTTTGGTACTGGGATTGAACTGCTAAGATTACAGGCATGTCTTACCACACCTAGCAATTAGTATAATCCTTAACACAAAAATAAAACTACTAAAATTTTAAATATCAAACAACTACTATAATTAATTTAGGATGCCATGAATTATAAAATGTATCATTATTATAGTACTGGTGAGGATGCTTCCAGTTAAACCATGACTCAAAGATAAACCGTAAAACCTATTCCAATTTCAGAGAGGTTAAGATATGAAAAGGTCTGTCAGAAAATATGTTGGTTCACAAAAGTGATAAACACCCAATTACTTGCTGAACAATTTTTAAGAAGGCAAAGTTTAATTGATCTGGAGGACACTGAAACAAGTGAAAATACAAAAATAAGATCTTCCTCCATTTCCCCCTAGTTTAACTTCAGAACCTGAGACATTCTGGTCAGGCACAGAGGAAGGGGTGAAGGAGGAAACCCCAGGTTCTCAACTAAAAAATGTCAAACTGCAGGTGCTAAAAATCAGACTGGGAAAGGAGTTAAGAAATGTAACATAACCTGGTAAAAAGTAAATACCAGCTGGGTGCAATAGGACATGCCTGTAATCACAGTGTCTTAGGAAGCTGAGGCAGGAAGATTGATTCCAAGTCCCTAAAGCAACTCAGAAATATCTTGTGTCTAGATAAAATATAAAACAGGGCTAGGAATGTGGCTCAATGGTTAAGTGCCCCTGAGTTGAATCCTCAGTACCGCCCCCCCCCCCAAAAAAAGGGGAATACAAGGAACCATGATGAATGAGCTTTACAGAGCCTGCAGGGGTGCACACAATCTGTGTACCACATTCTTAGGGCATAAGTCAAGTCACAGCTGCCCTGTCCAATTCCTCATGCCATATTGCTGGTCAGCTGCTTTGATCCCAGGCCCCAGAGAGGAGTGTAGAGGAGGGAACAGAACAACCACTGAGATCTCAGAAAAAAGGTCTTGTGCCAGTAGGTTCGAACTCACCCCGCATCTATTTATAATCTTAGTATATACAGTGGCCACCTGAAAGCAGTTGCCCCTTGTATTATTATATACATAGCACCAGCTGCACATACACTGTTCAGTAATTAAATATTCCAATCTGGTTTTGACCTTTAAAAAAAAGTTAATACCTGAATAAATACATCATTCAGATAGTAAATATCAATGCTTAGTGGAAATTTTTTTTAAAGAAAACAACTCAAAATATGTTAGATGAAAAAAAGATGCTTATGATCTTATTGTTCTCATCCCAAACTTTACCACGGATTGAAATATAATGCCAAGACATAGTCTTCACTTAAAAACATGTTCAAAACAAGCATAAATATTCCTCTTTAACATACTAATATAGACTGGAGGAGATCACCCTGAGCCACATTTTTCTAAATGAATAGCCCAAAGTATTTAAAGAAATAAAGGTTACTTACATGACTAGCAGCATTTCTTAAAGAAGCAATAGTATTTTCTTGAACTTTAGCCAGCCTGAAATAGAGAAGAAACATGCTATCACAAACTACAAAAAAAGAAACAAATGTAAAAAAGTCAACTATATTTTATTTGTCTTTTTGTGGTGCTGGGGATTGAACCCAGGGTCTTGTGCATGCAAGGCAAGCACTGAGCATATCCCCAGCCCTCAACTGTACTTTTAACAATGGAAATAGTATTTATTCTATTTTGAAGCTAATTTTGCTATCCCCAAAATATGACTATGGAAAAAAAAGGACTGTAACCACACTTGGCTAATGTGTACATTTATTCCATAAATGAAAGCTCTAACAACTACAGATACTTATAAGCTGAAATATAGACACATGCTACACCACAACATATATTCTCCTATAATAAGGATTTTTCCCCCCCTTGGAACAAGTTAAGGTAACCAATTAAGGAAAACAATTGTTTTCAATGTCATGAAAAAAGAGCCGTAGAAACTTGTTCTTTGAAATAAAACCTCCAGACTGTGGGGGAAACACTGATACACCAACAGGATAGAAGTATGAAAAGTTTATTTAAAGAACAAGAAAAAAAGGGAAGACAATTTACTTTGATGGAGCCTAAGTATGCTTCTTTCTTAAATGGTAGTTGATTTGTTTTATAGACTTAATCATAATAATGAACCCAAGTCCTAAAGCTATCACATCATCACTTTATTTATTTGGGGTGCCAGGGATTGAGTCCAGGGGTGTTTCACCACTGAGCCACATCTAAAGCCCTTTTTATTTTTTGAGACAGGGTCTTACTAAGACTGGCTTTGAACTTGTGCTCCTCCTGCCTCAGCCTCCTGTGTAGCTGGAATTAGAGGCATGTGCCATAGCACTCAGCAGCAGCAGTTTAAAATAAAAGGAATGGAATTAAAACTACCAGTAGAAAGCCAATGGCAACAAGCTAGAGTACTTGTAAATAAATAAAACTCAAAGCTAGAAGGAACAACCAACTGTACCAGGCTGAAATTTGTCTGTTGAGAAGAGATGAGGCATCTTTCTGATGAGTTGTTGGCTGAACAAATAAACACACCCTGAGTTTACTTAAACTTTCTTGGAGTCATGGATGCTTAACTAGGAGCAGAACACTAGGGAACATCCAAACCCTTCCATTTTAAAGAATGGCAATGTGTTGGGCTGGGGATGTGGCTCAAACGGTAGCACGCTCGCCTGGCATGCGTGCGGCCTGGGTTTGATCCTCAGCACCACATACCAACAAAGATGTTGTGTCCGCCGAGAACTAAAAAATAAATATTAAAAATTCTTTCTCGCTCTCTCTCCTCTCTCACTCTTAAAAAAAAAATTGGCAATGTGCCCAAATCAAGAAAGACACAGATTCTCGAGAGCAAGCTTTACTTCCTGGCTTTGTGGTTCTAATGTCTTTCTCATCATCAATTCAGTATAATATCAAAGACTAATCAGAATCTTAGGAGATTAGAGTTGGGCTTTAATTATTTTGAATTGGTAATCCTGATTGTGAAATTACATTTAATTCCCCAGATGATAATAAAAGCATCATCTGACCCTTTTGTGGGTCAAACCAATGTAACCTTATGAACTACTGAATGCCAATTCTATGCAAATATTCAACCTACTGGGCAGTTGTTGTTGAGTTCCCTGCACCTCTGTGTCCAACATCCAGTGGTATTCTCGGCTTCCAATACTTAGAAAATGAAGATTTCATGTCACAGTTGTATCCTGGTAATGGCTTAATAATGATAAAGTCAACTTCCATAGGAAGAAAGAGGGAGGGATAAAGAAAAATGGTTAAAAAGTTCATTATGAGCTCAATGACATTAAAAAAGCACTTAAACCAGTTTAATTAATCTCTATCAAATAGAAAATAATCAAGTCAAAATTGATTCAAAGTTGTAGAAAATTTAATAAACATACTTCTTATTATATTAATCTAAATTCTTATGTTAATAATGTAAATTATTAATCATTACTATTCTCAAATCCTCAATTTAGAAATAATGAAAAATTCTAACTTAACCTTAGCTTTACTTGTCAGGATTTGCCTATTTTTCTAAACTTACCTCTCACTTTGCCTATTGTTTTCCTGGAATTTCTGCTCATGATGGGAAGAGTAAGAATTCCAGCACTCTTCCCACTCTCCGCAATGGTGGATGATAAGAGACAGGCTGTGCCCACATGTCCAGGAAGGGCATCACCCTGAACTACATGTTCACTGAGATCTTCCTGAAAAAATGAGATTCAGACAGAATACTCTGAATTCTTAAATGTTTTAAATTCATGATTAAAGAACTCTCTTAAAATCAACTGATAGTCTATGATAAGGAAGAAATAAAAAAATCAAACTTATATCCAGGTAATTTAGATAGCTTTTTTTATTCTAAATGATATATTTTCTTCACTTCTGATCTAATATGTATTAGGTGAATATAAAGCACAGTCTGAAAATCTCACTTTACAATGAAAGACCAAGATATACTTCTAATGAATTATAATGTAAATTACATTCTCTACAAACATGTCCACTTGGTGGCCTCTAGGGATAGTAACTCCCAAGGAGACCAAGTGCCTGTTTACAGTTGGTATTTATCAGCCTTATCTATGAAAAAAAAAAACAACAGTTGTTTCTAAAAATGCCAACCAAATGAAAAGTTAGGTGTTTAAGAGGTTTTTATTGGGAAGGGTGGGAGAGAGGGGTACTGGGGATTGAACCCAGGGGTGCTTAACCACTAAACCATATCAAACTGTAGTAAGGACCTTAGGGAGGTACCAGGTATTATTTGTGAGAGCATCTGAACAGCTAGTGAGCTTACAAGTTTTAGTGTAAGTTAACACAAGTAGCTTTGGAAAGTTGGCAGCACTGATTCTGCATAATCTAGCACAAACTTTCTAACTAGATTTATTACACATTTATAACACTGAGTAAAATTACATAGTCCACTGTCACAACAAATCCTCGTAATAAAACACCTCAGTGAAAGACAGATTTTTACCATGAAGAGGATTCAATAATGATAATTACATCAGATTATCTGCCAAGGGTCACACAGCCTTCCTGGCCCTCAACTTATCTTTGAAAGCTCCTTTAGATATATTTCACTTATATTTAGATTAAGAGACATGGACAAAAACAAATCCAGTCTTGATTAAAAACATCAATTCTACTGTAGTTCTTAATTATTTTCCTAATAGTACTTAAAATTTGTCACCTCTGAGTTTTTTAAATCTGCTAAAATTATATAGGAGCCAACACCTGAAGAGTTCTTATAAATCATGGCTTTACACAAATCAGTAAGCTCATGCTTGCATTCTTTTTCAACACCTTCCCTAAAACTACTCACCTCAAAAAAATCAAAGATTAATTCCAGGTTATCTGGTTCCATTGTCTGTATGCTATATTCTGTCCAGCGATCAGGCTGTAAGCCATAACCACACTCTGGCTGTGAATGCCTGCACTTGAACTCATTGTCACTTATTAAAGATATCTCCAAGGTATTGGACATTTTGTGAAGAAGAGTGGGAGACACCCTATCATCATCATCTTCCTCTGGACCCTCTAGTGTAAGCTTTACCCTGAAAAATAGGAAAGAATAACGAAATGCAAAAGTGGCATAGAATATAACTTCATAGAAATGTTACTTAAACCTAAGTGTTCGCTGGTCAGGGATATAGCTCAGTTGGTAGACTGCTTGCCTCACATGCATAAGTCCCTTGTTCCAATCCCCAGTACCACCAAAAAAAAAAAAAAAGTGTTATTCCAACATGCTCAAATAACAAAAATAAGATATTACATTAAGGCTACAAATAGATTAAGGCATTAGATGTGCTTTATCTACAAATGTTTCTACAAGATATTATTAAAATGAGATAGGTGTCCATTATGCCTACACTAAGGTTGTTTTTTATCTTTGGATAGAACGGTATAAGTTTTTTTAATATCTTTATTTTACTTATTTATTTTTATGTGGTGCTGAGGATCAAACCCAGGGCCTTGCACATGCTAGGCAAGCGCTCTACCGCTGAGCCACAACCCCAGCCTATGCCTTTTTAATAAAGGAAACAAATAATCCAAGAAGTACTCTCACTGGGCTCACAGTAATGAAAACAAATACCACTTATCCAGCCCTAGGGGTCACAAAGATTGATCTACTCCCAATGAAAAAGCAATTACACAAAATATGTGTAATACCAAAAGTAAATTCAATTCTGGAATATTTCTTGTACCAACTAAATCACATATAGATTAAACAATCTGAATGTTAATATAGGATGCAAAGTTATTATAGAGTAATATGTAAACTACAACAATTTTTCATTTGACACTTAAAATGAGATTTAATATAGAACGCAAATAATTACAATAGTGGTCCACCCTGACCTCCCTCCTCCTAATCACTGCTGAGGCTTTGTCTTTGTATTTTGCTGGGCTAGGGATTAAACTCAGGGCCTTATGCATGCAAGGCAAGCATTCTACCAAGTAAGCTACATCTCCAGCCCTGCTGAGGCTTTGTCTTAAAAAGTTTTTCCTGAGGTTTCAGACATATAGATTATTCCATTAATAATACTGTCTATAATCACTCAATAAAATCTAAGGTAGTATTTCAATAACTCAACACAAAAATCATCATCTTTTCAGAAAACAAATTGTCTTGGGAATGATTCTGGAAGATTGATTCTATTGATACACCTGAAGGAACATTCTCCCCTGAGGTACATGAAAAAACTACAAATGGAAAGAAATTAGTAGGCAAGACAGTCATTTTTGAAAAATAAATAAACGAACTTAAAGGGACAGGACCAATGATAAAACTTAATTCATTTTATTTGTATTAAATGTTTTCGTCAAATAGCTATATATATGTTATACTCTGCCACAAAGAGACATCTCCATTGCTTTCCATTTGCTAGTATAATCAATCAAAAAGAAATGTGGGGGTCAAGTACAGTGGTGCCTGTCTATAATCTCAGCAGCTTGGGAGGCTGAGGCAGGATTAATGCAAGTTCAAAGAGAGCCTCAGCAATTTAGGGAGACCCTGTCTCAAAATAAAAAATTAAAAAGGACTGGGAATAAGGCCCAGTTGTTGATTGCCCCTGGAGGGGGAGGAAGGAAAGGGAGGGAGAGGAAGGGGGGGGGAGAGAGAGACAGGGAGAGAGGGAGAAGGAGAGAGGGAGAGAGAGGGGAGAGAGAGAGAGAGAGAGAGAGAGAGAGAGAGAGAGAGAGAGAGAGAGAGAGAGAGAGAAAGAGAACGAAACAAAGAGAAGGAAAGAGAAAGAGAAAGAAAGAAAGAGGGAGGGAGGGAGGGAGGGAGGGAGGAAGGAAGGGAGGGAGGGAGGGAGGAAGGACTGTTTAAAACTTGTTGATAACAAAGTGCATGCTCACTATTTTATTCTAAAAATGCATAAGCTGGCCAGATATAGAGGCACACATATGTAATCCCAGTAACACAGGTGGCTGAGACAGGAAAACAAAAAGGGCTGGGGACATAGCTTAATAATAGTGTGCCCCGTAGTAGTAGAGTCCCCCTGGTTTCAATCCCTTGTGACACAAAACAATAAATAAAACAAAGTATATAAGCTGTTGCCAAGTTTTTAAAATACTGAAATCCTCACAGATAAATTTTATTTCCTACTCCATGAAGGCTTAGTCTAGCACTAAAATGAATTTGGGGAAAAAGATCATTGGAACAAGCACTAATTTCTAGAATTAAGTCATTTAATAGGTAGACTCCAACTAAGTACATTTCATTTTAATTTAAGCCTAAGCAACTCAATAATATATACAGTCAAAGAATGTCCTTAAGACTCAGTATTCATTTGTATTCCAAATCAGATCCCAAACAGTTTTTCCTGCGGGGACTGATGCCAAGGGCACTTTACCATTGACCTACATCCCAAGTCCTTTTTATTGAGACAAAGTCTCATTAAATTGATGAGGCTGGCCTCAAACTTGCAATCCTCCTCCTGCCTTAGCTCTCCAACCCCATCACTGAGATAAGTGGCATGTGCTACCATGCCTAGCTATTAATTGCTTAACTGTATCCAAGGGAAAAAATAAAAGTACTAATTAGCTAACTAACCAAGGTTTTTCCTTATATTGTTATTTCCATGTCTTATTCTGTTAGTCAGTTTACAGCTGTAATTTGCTTCTTTTAAAATAAAAAGTAAGCAAAATACTAAAATATGTATAGATAACTATTAAAGAGTTTGAGGTCCAGTGGATCTTGTAGATTGACCATGTGGAGGACAAGGTACACACACCCCAAACCCTATACTCTATCAGAACAGCCAACACAAAGGGCCGTGAAGTGCCACCCACACTTTTCCTTGTCTATGATCGGGATAAAAGTGCTGTAATATTTAGACAGTTAAAATATTTAAGGACTTACAGACACCAGTATCATTATGAATGCTACTAAAAAGATAAACATCTTCAGTTACTTTCAACCGACTCCTGACATCTTATTCAGAAAAAGCTGTGTTATACAATCAAGCTATGGTACATATTTCAGTCCCAAAGTCACAAAGATTCAAGTGTAGGGCTCCCTGCGTCTTAAGCCAGTTCACTCATAGATATATACAATAATATCACAGAAAAAAAGAAGCTACAATTTAACCATTTACACAAAGCTTTATTTCTATCTCTAAAACTGAAGCAACTTTAAAAAAAAATCTAGCCAGGCATAAGCACACGCCCATTATCCCAGCAACAACTCAGGAGGCTGAGGCAAGAGGACAGAGTTTTAGGCTAGCCTCAGCAACTTACTGAGATCCTGTCTCAAAGAAAAGAGAAAATTTAAAGTGTGGGGGAGGGGAGACTGGGGATGTGCCTTGGTGGTTAAATGCCATTTGTTATGTTCATTTTAAAACAAATTATTACTACACTAAGAAATATTAAATGATAGAAATTACAAAAATACACAAGCTTAGAAACCACTGATCTTTGTAAAAACTAACTTTTCTGGTTCAAAATTTTGAGATTCAACACTGATACAGTGATGGGATTACAGGTCTGTGGTAGCACACACACATAACTAGTATCTAGGAGGCTGAGGCAGGAGGATCTCAAGTTCACAGACAGCCTGGGCAACTTAGTGAGACCATCTCAAAATAAAATATAAAAAGGGTTTGGGATATAGTTCAGTAGAAGAGCACCCTTAGTTTAAATCACCAGTACCATAATGGGGGGAAAAAAAGATACTAACATAAACATATGTAACAGTAGTGATCTATGGGGGAAAAGCAATTCACTATCACAGATCTCTAGGATTATTAGAAAATGTGACAACAGCTGTGTTATTTTATTCTCTTAAAGGCTAAAACAAAATGGATCCAAACTCTACAGCATTCTTTTTTTAAAAAGAGGGGGGCCTAAGTAATAAAAGCACATAGTCATACCTAAATCTAGACTTTTTAAATTTTTTCTTGGTTATTGAGACTGGAGGTTTTTCAGAATAATGCAAACGTAATCTTATTTCAGTTTGACACGTCAGCCACCCAGAATCCAGAGTTTCAACACCATCTGTCAAGAGTAAACAGAAAGAATAGTAATTATTTTAATTCTAGTTCAAATTCACATTTTAATACACTGAGGTTATAAAACACTGGCCTTGTCTCACACCACCTCCAAAGTAAATATACTTGTAGCCTTAAATTTGTCATTAAAAAAGAACTTTTATATGATTGGGAGAATTTAAATGACTATTAACAATGAACTATTCTTTAACAACTTTAGTAAATTAAAGCCTTTTTATCAAGTAATTTTTATTGAAGTAATCCATATCTACAATGAAAGAGAACATGTTCCAAAATGATTCCTAACATAGCAATTGTTCCATTAGGGATCATTACATTTCCAAAGTTCCATAAGAAACTTGCAATGTTTTCTACAAGCTTATCCTATAGGCTATTTCTGCAACTCTCCCAACAGTAAAATCAATCGTATTTCTTTTTTTTTTCTTTTATTGGTTGTTCAAAACATTACATAGTTCTTGATATCTCATATTTCACACTTTGATTCAAGTGGGTTATGAACTCCCATTTTTACCCGGTATACAGATTGCAGAATCACATCAGTTACACTTCCATTGATTTACATATTGACATACTCATGTCTGTTGTATTCTGCTGCCTTTCCTATCCTCTACTATCCCCCCTCCCCTCTCCTCCCCTGCCCTCATAAGAAACTTTTAGTTGAGGGCTGGGGATGTGGCTCAAGCGGTAGCGCGCTCGCCTGGCATGCGTTCGACCCAGGTTCGATCCTCAGCACCACATACAAACAAAGATGTTGTGTCCGCTGAAAACTAAACAATAAATATTAAAATTAAAAAAAAAAGCTATATGGCTTATATTTATTAAAAAAAAAAGAAACTTTTAGTTGAAACTACTTATGCCACTAGTCTGGGTTTGAGATAAGAGAAGGTAAGAACAAAACTTTTATTAGTTTTACAGACTCCTATTTATATATCCTGCCATAAAAAAGTCACACATTGGTAATAGTATTATTTTACCAATTTTTAACTTGAAGTTTATATATAATACAATTTTCATAAATAACAAAGAAGCTGTCAACTAGACCTAAGGTTTTTCATCAACAGAACTTTTAAAAGGGGCTGGGGATGTGGCTCAAGCGGTAGCGCGCTCGCCTGGCATGCGTGCGGCGCGGGTTCGATCCTCAGCACCACATACCAAAGATGTTGTGTCCGCCAAGAACTAAAAAATAAATATTAAAAATTCTCTCTCTCTCTCTCTCTCAAAAAAAAAGAACTTTTAAAAGACATGTATGTGTGTGTGTAAATATATATATATATATATATATATATATATATATATATATATATACACACACACACACACACACATGTATACGCACAAAAAACATCAGTGGACATTTCAAAATTCATTCTCACTTACTGTGGATTCCAAATTGTCCATCATCAATAATAATTTCATTTTCTAGAATTCAAGGAAAATAGAAGACATCGTTAAAATTCATAATGTTTAAAGAATGAACGGCTGAGAAATTACCAACTTTAAGGACTGTTTAAAATATTAAAGTTTTTCTACAACTTAAAAGCAGCATAAAGTGAATAAGCATATTTATTGTAGCCCTCTATAAAGAATTCCCCTTTAAAGAGACTAACAAGTAGTACAGTTCTTACAGACTTTGTCATTATCCATGATAGCATAAGGAAGTGAAAGAAAACTCCACAGAGAGGTGCTCTAGAGGCACTGGGATGAACTTCTACACCCACCAATATACAAAACTAACAGGTTGCTGGACAATGGTAACTCCATGTGAATTTTCAAAAAAAAAGTCTTGGCACAATTAAAATGCTTATTCTTGTGCAGTGCATATTCTGAACTTGTCTAAAATGTAATTCTCCTCAAATCCCAACTACAATCTGTAGCAAGCTAAAAGCTTTACAAACAGTATAACTTACCTGCATATACAGAGCTGTGAGGAACTACCAAAAAAAGAATAAATGCTAGCATATCCCCTTCACCTAACATTCAAATAAATGAGAAAAGCTTTGAGATCCAAGCCTCTAAATACTAATTGTCCCTCCTACTTCCCTTCCCATATTCATTTAAACATGAGTTTGAAATACTTGAAATACAGTTGATAGTACAAATTTTCTGGTAGATTTCACACAGCTTGTAAGTTTAAAAATTATATAGAATATATTTCTTTCTAAAAGAGAAGAAACAAAATCATTTCACTTCTCACAATAAGACAATGTATTTAACTACAAGATGCTTCAAATGCAAATTACTTTCTTAAAATGTTCAATACCTAGTAAGTTCCAACCTCAGTATGGGACTATTAGAATTATAATAGAATTATAAAGTATACTACCATAAAGATTCTAATTTACACTATTAAAAATGCAATAAAACACATAAAAAGAAAATCCAATAAAGAGGATGGAATGAGACATCTATTTAAACAAGATGTGTCCTGATATAAGGTAAAGCAGAAACTCCCACTCTTTATTAATCTAAGCTAGTAAATTAGTAAATGAGTTATCATTCTTAGATTTTAACTTTGCCTAGGAACTGAAAGATACATTTTTCAGCAGTAAGTTAATATACAGATGAATACAAGTGGGTAACTTAATGTATGTAAAATGAACTTCAAATTCTACTTTCAGTATGGAAAAGGAAATTAAAAAATACTTGTATGAAGAGAAATGCCATTTTTAGGCACAAGAAAGCTGAATAATGTTCAAAAAAAAAAACAACTCTTGGGATTACCACTTCCAAAAGGCAGTAGGGAATTTAAATAAGCTAGCAAGAATCTATGTCAACTACAAAGATATTTGAATTCACTCATACAAGTTTATCCAAGTATTTACTCATTTAAAAAAAGAATGATTTATTCTAGTACCTTTACTATTCAAAGCTAAAAGTTATGAAGTTTTTGTTTTGGATTAATTCATTCATCAAATGTTCTTTTACTAAGCCTGAGCAAGCAATCAAATCCATGGATGCTCAGTCAAGAAGAATGTTATAAACTTCCTAACCCCTCAAAATGAAAGCAAGTATTTCATAATAAACTAATCTGACCCAAGAAAACAAAAATAACTAGGCAAGCATTTCTAATAAAATTTGTAAAGGCAATTTATAATAACTGTTTAGTTTTGAAAATAAGATTCATGAAACGCTAAGTGAAATTTGTAGTACTAACAATGCATTAACTTTAAACTTTAGAATAGAAATTTATTAAATCCCACTAAGCCATTGTGCAGCATATTAGTAACTTATGCATATGCCTCAAACAGATGCAGTTAATGCCCATACCTAAAGGGGTTATTGATCGTGGTTGTAGATGAGTCTCCCACTTGTGAACTATGACTTGACATGGACCACCGATAGTCTGCAATTTAAAAGTTAAACGTCTGCAATAATTTCTTATATCTTATTTTCTACCCATGACTCCATTAGATGTTTGTGGCCTAAATCTTATACTAAATATGAGACCAAGAGATTCATCTCGGTAATTATCAATATTATATGCCAAAATCAAGAATGTACCCAGGTTACAAAATATGATGTAATGCTGGAAAAAAAATAAAAAGTGAGGCAGTAAATAAAGAAAAATGAGATGAACTGGCACACAAAACTCTTCTTAAACCCATTTGTAAATGAGCCTACAATACTCAAATTTTCATTTTGATCTGATATTATTTCTGTCATAAGTTAATATCAAATATACTCTGGAATGTTGGCAAGCATAGGAACTGCCAGATAAAACATTCATCTCCCTCCTCTATTTAAGAAAAGTGTTTGGAAAACACTTTAAACAAGACTACAATATGAGAAATAGTAGGAATGAGTACTTTGAGATCAATTATCACAAGTTACTCAAAGAATTAAAAGGCATAATAAAGTTTTTCATTACATTTATTGAAGAACACTAAGTGGGAAATAATAAGAACATCAGATTTGTCATATCACTGTGACCAGTGTCTTTAAAGAAGACAGAAAACCCACTAAAGAAAGGACACAGGGCAGGTAAACCTGAAGAACAAGTGTGATAATAGGGGAATTAATGTCCAATTTATGCCTAAGAGTTTATAAATTCATACACTGGGACAATTCCTAATACTGTCTTCTGGTATCACATTCCTTTACTAAAAAAGAAAAAATAAAGCTGTATGTGTTAACATACAACAATTTTAAAGTATATTCAGGTTCCCTGAAAGACTGAAATTTTAAAGCATTGTACTTTTTAATTAAGAATCTTAAATAATTAAATAACTAAGATTAAAATAAAGCTGTTAAGTACACATTTTTAAAAAATTGTTTAATTAAAATTTTAGTTGTAGATGGACACAATACCTTTATTTTATTTATTTATTTTTATGTGGTGCCAAGGATCAAACCCAGTGCTTCATGCATGTAAGGCAAGTACTCTACCACTGAGCCACAACCCCAGCCCCTTCAATACACATTTTAAAAGCAAAATTTCAAAATTTATCAAAATTCCAAGATACTGTTATTTTTTATTTACATAAAGAAATTTAATTACATAATTATATAAAAATCTAGTAGCACAGAATTTTGGGATAATCATTATCAATATTTTCATATAAACCTTTTGAGCTCTTTCCTAGGCATATACTAAAAATACTGGAACATATAGTTTCCATCTGTAGAGTGTACATCTTTAGATGATGTCAAACACTCTTCTACATATCTTACTGGATTTTAATACTGATTGACTATATTTGATAAGTGTGCCAAATGATAATAAGTATGTAACAAATGAGGGACATTATTAATTAAACATGAGATAATTTAATCACTTCAAATAACCAGGTTAAATTTTTTTAAATTTGCAACTTTTGAAGCTTAAAAACTACAACAGCATTATTCATTGAAATTGTTAATCCTAAAATTATAAATGAAATGATCTTTCTCTATCTAAATACCTCCTTGCTGTAAGGGTTTATTTACAAATTGGTAGACTGAGTAGATTTAAAAAAAAGTGTAATAATGTTAAACTACTCATCTTAAAATGTGAATATCATTTCCATTATATTAAAAGAGGAAATACATGTATTTTCCTTCCACTAGATATTTTTTAATACAACTTCTTTCCTGCTATATATTTTAAATTTGTTTTTTAAACATTTAACTTTTAACCCATAAAAGAGAGAAACACATATACATTAAAAATAGGAACAAAGCTAGGCTTGGTGGTGAATGCCTATAATTCCATCAACTCAGGAGGCTGAGGCAATTGATTAAAAGTTCAAAGTCAGCCTCAACAACTCAGCCAGGCCTTAAGCAAGTATGCAAGACCCCATCTCAAAATAAAAAAGGAGTGGGGAGGCAGGTCAGTAATAAAGCACCCACAGAATCAATCCCAAGTATCAAAAAAAAAAAAAAAGGAACAATTTTTTTTACTAATGAAAAACAGCCAAAATGATCTATGCCTTTCCTTCACCTCTCCCCCCTAATTATATGGGATTACATTCTCATAAAAATTACTAGATTTGAAAGGCGTGCTGTTAATACGTCAACAGGAATAAAAATGTGAATACAGAAAAAGATTTTTTTCATTTTCTTTTAATTCAAGTGTCAGGAGAACATAAAATTCAGACTGCTCTATCACATAAGGACAGTTCTGTGTATGTATTAAAATATTTGATAGGAAACTTATTTAGTAGCAACTTTAATATTCCCACTCATCTATTTTAGTAACAAACCCATCACTCATGCCATAAAATCACCTAGAAATAATGTGGTGCTAGAGGTTGAACTCAGGGCCTTAAGCATGCAAGGCAAGCACTCTAACAACTGAGCTATATCTTTAGCCCCAGAGCTGTTTTTCTGTTTGTTTATTTATTTTTTGCAGTTCCAGGAATCAAACCCAGGGCCTTGAGCATGCACTCAACCACTAAGCTACATCCCCAGTTCTTTAATAGTGTGTCTGAGGGGCAGTCCATAGGTACAGCTCAACAGATGATTTTTAAGATGATGTTTACTAGCATTCACATTACAAATCCATGTTGGCTGGTATACAAAGTGATATAATAACCAAAAAAAAAAAAAGGGGAACCTACTCTTAAAATACATCTTAACTTCCAAAATTAATATTACTACTCTATTAAACTTGAGAAGGTAATCTTAAATTTTAGCTTTACTGAAGTCCTTTTAAAAAATAAAAGCTAAACCCTAAATATTGGGAAATTCAAATTCTCAAACATGCCGTTCTTTTTAATATACTAACTGTAATAATTCATTCATCAACATTTTAGAAAACGAACAGTTCTATTCTGCAAAATACTGCAATGATTTTAAGTTCAGAGTAAGGTAGAAGGTGGATCTTTGGAAGAAAAAAGGAAGAATACCAGTCCAAGACAATAAAACAATACTAATAGAGTTATTTCACATTTAGTATATCTAAAATCAGATGAATATAGGAATGTTTTTGAATATGTATGTTAACAAACATTTAAAAACATTTAAAATCAATTTGTTTCTGGGAAAAAAATCTTAATTATTGCTTTCTTAAACAGTGACATTACTTGGCTACATCAAGCACTGAGAAGGAAATAAGATTGTCCAACACATTGACTAGGGGTTTGTTTCTGAACAAACCAGTAAGCAAAATTATCAGTGAATTCTAGTACTATCACTGCAGATATGAACTTCCAACATTTTTACCACAATTTTGTATGTAAAAGAGGACTGAGTAATTTTTATTTATGAAGTCATACAGAAGCCAAACGCACTGCTATTTTAAAAAATCACTATTTTTTGTAAGACCAGTAAGAAAAATGGTCACTGATTAGAACTGAGGAAGCTAGGTCAACAGGTATCTCTAAGGTGGCTCAAATCTCAAGTGGATAGCTAGGAGCAGTTAGCACACAGAACTTCACTATAGTAAGAAACCATTCCACAAAATGACAACCTAAGCTATTTTAAAAATTAACAATTATCGACCTCTGACAGATGATTTTCTTGTTCAAGGATTTAAAGAAAAATCAAGGGAGATTAAGATCAAAATAAGAATTTGTATTGAATCTAACTGAATGTTAGCACCTGTAAACATTAGAAATAGATGTGTTACTGAAACATAAAGACCTACTTTCACACAAAAAAAGAACAAAGTCTTCAAAGGATAATTAAAAACTGGCTAACATTTCACAATGAGAAAACACCCCTAATTCTAGTTACCAGCAAAGAGGGGTGAACATGAATAAAGAAAAAATGTTTAAATTACATGCAAATTCAAAAGTATCTTTGGTGAAGATGTGACATTAATGGGACTGTAGACTCAAATGTTTTCATTCGGGAATACTCATTACTTTTATTTGCTAAGCTTAAGTAAGATAATAGTTTGCCTTGTCACGTGTAAAATTATTTTAAGATTCAACATATCAACACCTCACTAATTTTACAAAACGTAAAAATACATATCTGAGAAAAAAGGACTTCAGAGCTCAAATTCTAAACTAAAAGGAACATGCCAAAAAAAGCAAAGTATGGACGAGAAAATGTAAATGGTAAAATTTTATTTGCTCACAATAAAATTTTAGTAATGAAAGGAATCTAAGAAACCTGAAGTTCAAACCCTTCATTTTACAGTTGGAAGCAGCTAAACTATACAAGCCAAGTGACTTGTCCAAAAATAACAGATTTTTAGCTTAGGTTCTACAACTGCCTAGTTAGAGTACCCCCTAAACTTTTGATCCAATAAAATTAATTACTTCCCATAACGATTTTTTAATACTTGCATCATTGTTTTGCTTTCCTATCATTATTTATGACCATAAAAATATAATCCATTAATTTACATCATTTCTTGATTTAAGATTCCCTGCACATTACATTTATCATTTGACAATACACAATTAAGACAAACTTTGATAATACTTATAGTAAAAATGTTTTATTTAAAAAGTGCCACAGACTCATTTTAAAATAAGTATCACTTTAAGCCAGCATGTGGAAAAATAGCCATATACATGGAATTTTATGCAGCTATTTACTCTATTCCATGAAAAACATACTTACCATGGCAGCCCCTGCATCACACGGTACATGTGTACACGATACAGAGCAAGCACCTACTTAAAGAAACACACTCACCAACACATACTGTAAACTTTTGCAAGTATTACATGGGGATAAACTTGTGTTTTTTGTTTGTTTGTTATTTGTTTGTTTTACTGTTCAGGAGACTTCTTGCCAATTTTTCAAAAAGGCATTTTGGACTGATTGCTATTTTGGTTACATTTTCAATGAAGTGTAGAAAATATTACAGGTTGGCTTAATTTTACCTGTTGACAATAGTCTTACTTTAGAAAACTATGCCGAGGACTTATTGTGATTTTTCTTTTCCAAATTCCAAGTAAAATTTAGTTGATTTACTATGATACAAAGCTAGATTTCACACACCAGGATTCTCAAACTTCCAAAGTCAGGAGTGTTGTGGCCTATGTAGCTAGACACAATAGTTCAATTTATACTGAAAATCTTCACCATGGTGTTGTGGCCCTATGCAAATAAATAATAGATGCTCTTTTCTTAGGTTGTTAAAGTGAGATCATTGTCAAGATAAGCCAACACAATGATCAACCATAATGTAATTTAAGTTCAATTACTTAGTATTTACAAAGTACTCGGAATAAAAAAAACGTAATAGGTGCAAAAGACAGCTGAAATGGGGTTGTCAGTTTTCTTTCTTCTTTGTAATGGTGGCTAAGAAAATGAGGTAACAGTGACTGCTTGCATTTTTCACATGTAGCAAAAGAATCTAATGACTCCCAAGGGAAATACTTTTTAAAAAAGATCTAATCTGTGTTTTTCTTAGATCCCTGCCTAAACTCTTGTTCACATGCAGCCTAAGAGTGTCAAAGGTAAAAATCTGAAGGAAAAGAATCCTTTCAGCAAATAAGTATCTGTAGACTAAGAGAAAAAGAATCAACTTTTATTCTTATCTAAATATGAAAACAATCCCAAAATAATAAATCACTGTGAAAAGGCAGATTGAGAATTAACAGATATCCCAAAGACTTTCAGAAAAGATCCTGGCCAATCAATACTACCTTGTAAAAAAAAATCTAGGAGGAATCACTTCAATATTGATAGGAGTTAAATAACAGTCACTAAGAGATGACTGCTGGGAAATAATTTTTTAAAACAATTAACCATTTAAAGCTGGCTACGTGCTCCTCTTAATATATCTACATGGTATAAAATTTAAAAAAAAAAAACAAAAAACAAAAACCTTTGTAACTGATTACTAACTTACAAAAGTTACCAAAAATGCAAACCTATAGAGAACATTCATCATTAAAACAAATTTCATGATAAGAATATTGCAGAAGATACTTACTATCAGTCTTTTAAAAATTCCATGGCAGACAACATCTGCCTCTGAAGTGGCTACTTACTTGGGTTTTGGTACTAAAATGTTATTGAGAACTCCATTCCTTATTTGACCAAAACAAACTCATTTTATTTTTAATGTTTTCAAAGTTAAGCTAGTTGCTTTTGAAATAAGCAAATAAAGAAATTGGAAACTAGATAAAGAAAACATACCTTTGGTTCTAAAAAGCACCCTCTGAAGTAGCGATATTGAACTGATATGCCTCTAGTGAGTTTAATGGTTGCTTTCCACAACATGCTGTAAGGGGGAAAAAAAAAAAAATCAAAGCAGCATCAATATCAAACTAAAATTATACATAAACAACTCACAGTTCACAAAACCTCTCAGATACAGTATGTGGCCAATACCATCCATTTATTCCTACACAAAATTTAACACAGGCTTACTCTACAGCAGGTAACAGAAACACAGCAATACTGTAGGACAGCCCCATCTTTAAGGAGTTTGCTTTCCTAAGTGGACAGACAAATAAGCAAACAAAATTCACTGCATGGTTTGTTTGTTTTTTTGGGGGGAGGGGGTACCAGGTATTGAACTCAGGGGCACGACACTGAGTCACATCCCCAATCCTATTTTGTATTTTATTTAGAGACAGAGTCTCACTGAGTTGCTCAACATCTCACTGTTGATGAGGCTGGCTTTGAACTTTTGATCCTCCTGCCTGAGCCACTGGGATTACAGGCATGTACCACTGTGCCCTGCAATACACTCCAAGTTTTAGAGATGCCTTTGGAACAAAGGCCTCAGTGATGAAGAACTATCTGAACTGAATCCAAGTAATGCAAAGGTGAAAGCCTATATCACAATCTTCTTGCCTTCCTACTTAGCTTGGGATGTTACATGGTTGCTAAGAGGCTTTGGGCTGAAAGGCTTTAGGTCACAAGGAGAGAACACTGACAAGTTGCACTCATATTACTACTCAGGCTCTAGTTATTCCCAAGTCACCCACTTAGTATCTGTTACTTGCTTCAACTCAATGTCTTCCTCTGAACTATGCTACAGCTGCCTCAACTGTGATTCATGATTTTAACTGATCTTGTAGCTTCAAATGAGGGACCACTGATATCCAAAGTGGAGTCCTGGGAGTATCAGTATCATCTGGAAACATGTTAGAAATGCAGATTCTCAGGACCCATCCAGACCTACTGAATTAGAAACTCACATTTTTTAATTGGTGAATTATAGTTGTACATAATGATGAGATTGTTATATATTCACACATGCACACAATATAATTTGGCCAAGATCACTCCCCAGCACTTCCCCACTCCCTTCCTGTTTTCCACCCACTTGGCCCCTTTCCTCTACTGATCTCTTTGATTTTCATGAGATTCCCCCTACCACACACCTTTCTCTTTTTCCTTTCCAGCTTCCAGATATGAACGAATATATATGACACTTGAACTTCTGAGTTTGACTTGTTTTGCTTAATCACCTCTAGTTCCATTCATTTTTCTCTAAATGACATAATTTCATTTTTCTTTATGGCTGAACAAAAGTTCATTGTGTATATATACCACATTTTCTTTATCCATTCATCCACTGAGGGCACCTAGGCAGATCCCATAGTTTGACTATTGTGAATTATGCTGCTATAAACATGCGTATGTATGTATCACTGTAGTATAATGACTTTAAATTCTTTATATATATACACACACACACACACACACCAAGGAGTGGTATGGATGGGTCATATTTTTTGAACAATCTCCATACTGGTTTTCCACAGTGTTTACAATCTCACCAATGTAAAAGTGTTCCTTTTTCTTCATACTCTCTTTAGCATGTATTATTTTTTGTATTCCTGATGACTGCCCTTCTGAGTGGTATAGGATGAAATCTCAGTGTAATGAAGACTTGCACTTCCCTAACTGCCAATGATGTTAAACATTGTTTCATATTTTTTGGTCATTTATATTTCTTCTTTTAAGAAGAATCTATTCAACTCATTTGTCCATTTATTAATAGGGTTATTTGTTTGTTTTTTTTATGTAAATTTTTTTATTAAAGAGAGAGTGAGAGGAGAGAGAGAGAGAGAGAGAGAGAGAGAGAGAGAGAGAAAATTTTTTTTTAATATTTATTTTTTAGTTCTCGGCAGACACAACATCTTTTGTTGGTATGTGGTGCTGAGGATCGAACCCGGGCCGCACGCCAGGCGAGCGCACTACCGCTTGAGCCACATCCCCAGCCCAGATGTAAAATTTTTTGATTTCTTTATTCTAGATATTAATCCTCAGTCAGAAGAGTAGCTAGCAAAGATTTTCTCCCATCCTGTACATTCTCTCTTCACATTCCCAATTGCTTCTTTTGCTTTTTTAATTTGATGTCATCCCTCTTAACTCTTGGCATTATTTCCTGTGCTTTAGAGGTTCTTCTAGTCTGTATTTTAACAAGGTTCCTGGTGACTCTGATGAACACTTAAGGTTGAGAGCCACAGACACAGACCATTACCTAATCATTAATTCAGCATGAGTAGTTCAGTGCATACAGCAGCTCCAAATGATTTTTGTGTGTGCGCGTGCACGTGTGTATGCCTATATGTATGCCAGCCTACCTGCCAGCCTGCCTGCACAGGATCCACCCTGGGAGCCACACAGAACTTATAAAACTTTACAGGCCAATCAGATGTATATGGCCAGTTGCCTATCACTGCTACAAAGCAAGGATAACAAATGCTCTACATCGGTAAGCCTCAAAATCCTTTTCAACAGAGGGTTTCAGGTAGATTCATCAACTTATTTCTGCTGCTACCATATCTAAAAAAAGGCAGAAGAGGGAAGATTTCCATGCAGCCAGCCAGAATATATAGAACTAGCTCCAGATGTGCACAGAAGAATTAGTGATAAGCTTTGAAAAATGTGCTGGTGCTCCTCTCCCATCCACTACCTCGAAGTATCCAGAAGCAGGATCTAGGCATGTGTATTTTTTTAAAAGTGATTCTGTTGTATTCCTCTGGTTAAGAATTACTAAATAAAGCGATGGAAAAATCAATACACCACGTCTTTTTACTTCACTTCTTGAACAGAATGCTTCTTAAGTTAAAAAGTGATCCAGAACTGTTTCATGAGTTCAGTGAATTCAAGATTGAACATAATCTGATTAAATTTCAGGAAAAAGGGCAATGAAATTGAGTACAAGGTTGAAATGTGCTCCTATCCTCTCCTAAAGTGTCAATAAAATATCCAAAAAAAGCAAATAAAATCATAAGTGACCCACATCTTCGCCCTTCTTAGGAAACATTACTACAACCTTCAAATGATCTGTAAGTAGGAAAAAAGTTCCAACAGAGCTCTACCTACCACCTGGCACCAAAAACTAGTAATAAGCTTAAAGAGAATGTGAACAAGAGGGACACAGGCCCTAGAGGTAGAACACATTGAAATCCCAAAGATATGCCATACTTCTAAAATACAAAAAATGTCATTTGGGGCTGGGGATTTGGCTCAAGTGGTAGCGCGCTCGCCTGGCATGCTTGCGGCCCCGGTTTGATCCTCAGCACCACATACAAAGATGTTGTGACCACCGAAAACTAATAAATAAATGTTAAAAATTTTCTCTCTCTCTCTCTCTCTTTCTCTCAAAAAAAAAAAAAAATGTCACTTGAAAGCAAGCAGATTCTCTTGTACTCTTGAAAAGCACTTCCTTTTTCCCTGTGAAGCACTCACACTGTCTATCTGCTATATATGACTCCCTATGACTTGGCTTTATTTTGGCATACATCGGCAATGTATAAATGGCTGGTCCCTTAAGGTTCGATAGGTTTAAGTACTGTGTCATTCGGTCCACGTCACTTTGACTAGGGTGGCTGAAATAATTCAAGACAAGCAGAAGTGTGTTTTAGAGAAAAGTTCAGAAAAGTTTCAATGCAGACAGGATAATTGATCTGAAAAATCAAAGAAAAAATGGCCACTTGAAAAAAAATAAACAACTTGTCCCTCTGGGAGAGTCTAACAAGGAGTATATACCAAAAACTTTACCTATAAAAACAGCTGAAGACCAGAAGGGAAAATGGATCACACGACTGACAAACAGGAAAAGGGATATTCTGTGTGCTTCTGTTTTTCTTTCCTTGGCTCACAATATGGTACTGATTTACTTTTCTTTGTTGTTTTCCTAGATTTTGCCATCCGTGCTCCTCAAGCCACTACTGTAGAGGACCAGTTCTTGTCTGCTGATTTGTTTTATTCAATGTGTCCAATGACCAATACTCCTCATCTACACATGTAGTTCAATGAGATGAGCCTTAGACGATGTTTACCATGTACATTTCTGAATGCTTGCTCTCAATTTCTGCACTTTAAAATTTGGTATCAGTTCATATCACTGATTGAAAAAAAGTCCTTTGGATAGGACTACCAGCCATATTTTTAGTAGCATTGCTTTATGGGAAAATTAATTTTGAGCCTAAGGAGTCTTAAATAATCACCTCACCTGATGTTCCTTTTTTATTTTTTGTTAATGGGGGTTAAATCCATAAAAGCTTTCTCACTAAAATATATCCCCTGCCCTTTTCATTTTTTGTTTTGTGACAGGGTCTCACTAAGTTGCTGAGGCTGGCCTTGAATTTGTAATCCTCTTGCCTTGGCCTCTAGAGATGCTGGGATTCCAGGCAAGCACCACCACACTTGGCTTCCTTAGCTGGTATTTTTTATAGTGGCACTGGATGTACTTGTACACTATTTAAGACAATGCATAACACTTCCAAATATTGAGAAGTAGGATAAAGGCCACCTCTGTTGACTATCTACTAGTCTAACCCCTTTACTAGGTAGATGAGCTGAGACCTACAGACATTAGACTTGCCCAAGATTAGTTAACTGAATATTGGTGACACCCAGATTCCCCTTCACATAGTTCACTGCATCTGTGCTGTTTAGTGCTACATTCCTTTTTATTAGTTAAGATACCGAAGTGTGTGTTCCATTCTCTAATCTTTTTAATTAATATCTTGTATTTCTCAAGGATATAAATTTCATAGGTGAAAACAAAATTAATTGGATGTCTTATCTAGAACATGTACTGAGGGCTGGAGATATAGCTCAGGGGTAGAACGCATGTGAAGCCCTGGATTTGATCGCCAAAACTAAAAAAAGTTGAACTGAGAAACCAAAAAGACAATTTTGCTCTTTAGCAGTAAGTATCCAAAGAACCAGTCAAGAATTTTAAATGGGGCTGGGGATGTGGCTCAAGCGGTAGCGCGCTCGCCTGACATGCGTGCGGCCGGGGTTTGATCCTCAGCACCACATACCAAAGATGTTGTGTCCGCTGAGAAGTAAAAAATAAATATTAAAAAAAAAAAAAAAAAGAATTTTAAATGGTTGAGGAAAGAGATTGAGGAACAGAGAAACCAGTTTTTCACAAAAACTTTGTAAAACTATTTCACTCCTTAAATAGCATTCATGTAATATTCTGACATAAATTAAAGAAAAATTATACACTAGTATAAAGTATATTAAAAGTGTATTAAAGTATCTTAGTAGTTCCTCCATTTATAATGTGAATGTCACAATTACTCTGTAACCTGACATTGCCATGCTTACCTTTCACCAGTCTCGTTCTCTGGAAGAAGAGCCACAGCATTTTGTGGATTCCAGTTTCCCAAAGCATCATAACTTCCACATATCGCAAAAACTTCCCCTAAAGAAATACAAAAGTCTTTTCCTAAGCAGGAAAGTTTCAAATTTCAAGTTCAGGAAACAAGAAAAGAATAACCCTTTGCACTAGTTCAACTGGCTGTGTGTTCTTTGGCCAAGATAGAAAAGCTTCACATGGAAACATGGGGAAGATCCAGGGACCCACTAGCACCTATATTTTATTTAACTTGACTCACCTCTCTAGAACCAAAGTCAGAGAAAATGGGAAGGTACACGGAAGAAATTCTCTTCATTTGTTCAACTTCGTACTGAGATAGTAACAAGCACTCAAGAATACAAAGTGATCAAGCCACAGTTACTGCCTTCAAGGCAGTTTCCCATCTAAAAAGGCAAACCCTAAATGCATGTAAGCCTTCTAAAGAAATATTAACCAATGTTTTCCAAGAATTCAAACAGTGACTATTAACTATTAATCAAGAACTTTATCAATGGGACAATAGCAAAACCCTCAAAACAAAGACATAGTGAAAAATCTAGTACTCCTCACTCAAATAATGACTATTTTTTTCACCTGAATACTTCTCATCTATAGGTATGCCTGCATTTTACCAATTTTACTTTGTATTTCTACTGATTCCCTGGGAATACATTTCTGAAAAAAAAAAGGAAACATTTTATTAAAACAAATCCACCTCTATCTTTAACTGGCCCTCATTTTTAAGAGAGTACAAAGATGTGAATGCTAACTAAAGAGAATTTGTAGAGGACTCCCCCCCATACATATCCTTTTTACTTACTTGTTCCTTCCCTTTCACTCTTCTTTCTAATCATGCATCCCTGTACTCCCTACTCTCCACATTCAACAGTGATCATGCTGCAAAGAGGAAATCAAGGCGATGGGATGCTATGGAAGGTAGGAGTGGAGTCTTCCCATGTCTCTTCCCTATCCCTCTACTTCCTCCTTCCCACCTATAGAGTCAATAGGCACCATTATCTACTTCATTCTAGTCCCTGAGAATGTGTCCCCCCTCATAAAGCTGAAATTCTGTGGCCAGTCCATCTGCCTGACATGGCCAGCTCCTTCAAGCTAAAACTGCCTATTCACAACTCCCTTAAAGGGTATAATATAGTTTTTCTGTCTTTTCTTCAGGAGGCTACATACAGGACCAGAGGTGAGCACTTGGCCCTCTAGAGTCAATAAGTCAGGTGACTAGCAATATTCAAACTGCAAAATCTACCCAGAGGTAGAGCTGTACCAGATTATCTTGACAACATGAACTTGAAAACACACACACACACACACACACACACACACACACACTCTCTTTGCCAATTGCCATGAAGGTTGCTAGAATAAAGATGTTAGCTACAGAGTGAGTCACTAATTTATTCTTTGAATACATGTTTACTATACGCCTAGTCTGTGCCAAGCACTATGCTAGGTGCAGGAATTTGACATAAACAAGACCATGTTTTCACAGAGTTTACAATCTGCCCACAACAATAAAAAAATACTGAAATAATTTTAATAAAATCTTTAGAATATGCTACAAAACAGTGCCAGACATTAAGAAAATTTTGCAGGGGTCCTCACCTTGTGGACTATGGAAGTTAGGAGTGGGGGTGGGGTGGGGACACAGAGTAGACATAGGAAACCATTTGAGAAAAACTGAAGAGGAAAGGAGAAGGAACATAGCAGATTTGAGGAACTGAAAGGTAGCCAGTATACTCAGTATTTTAAAGAGAGAAGTCCATAAACCGGGTGTAGCACTGTTTTGATATGCTATCTAAACTAAAATTAACTCATAGTACTTCTACAGACTACTCAGAGTACTCACAGTAATTCTACAAAACTAAAAGATAATACAAGTATCCAAAGTTATTTTAGCTAAATATTTCACCAGCTTCTTGGACTAGCTAGCACAATTTCCCTCATTTTCATGTTAATTTAAAAATCACAGCCCAACCATTTTCCTTCTGTGCAAAATTAAATAAACCTACAGCTTTTCTCAAACATGAGAATGAGACACTTAGAGGAAGGTTTTCCCCTAAGCATTTACTGTTCTCACAGCACATTTCTGATAAGCAAGGTTATAGATATTTTCATCTAAAAATTAGGACCACTTTAATAACAACTCCATATTTAAATAATTTAGATAGGGAAAATGCTCATTTAATTTTAAAAATTGTTTTAAAGTAAAATGTACAATACCTGGTAAAAGATTTCCTCTTATTTCAAAGGTAACTTGAGAAGGTGTCATTTTGATGGATTTGTTTTAGGATGTCTTGCTAGGAAGAAAAAGAAAAGTTATTTACAGTACATTAAAATACTGGCATTAGACAGTTATCATCATGAAACAAGTAAAACCAAGAACTATGTTTACATTTTGTAAAAGAACATTTAATGTCTTTGCAGCTTTACATAGGGTTGTATATTCAAAGAAAAAAGGTCAAAAAGCAAAAAAATGAAAAATCAATCTCAACTATGACCAAAACAATTAGAGTCCTTATATACTTCATTAATTGGGAAATACCTAACAAGATTTAAAGTAAAATTTACAACAAACCTATTCTGTAAGAATGGACCCACCTGAAATATTGCTAAGAAAATTGTCCAAACTTAAGAAGAGTCAAGAGTTTCTTGCCACACATTTTCTCTTCTGATAAGCAGCTGTTCTGAATTCAACCTATCTTTCCTGACCAGATTCATGTTATTAGGGGGGTGGGGGGAATATAAATACAAAAAAGTTTGACTCAAGAGGATTTCTACTTCAATAAGGTGTGGAATGTAATTATTATTATTATTATTATTAATTATTATTATTATTATTATTATTAAAGATAATGAAGATTGAATCCAGGGATGCTTTCATGCTGAGCTATATCCTCAGACCTTTTTATTTTTAGAGTCAGTGTCTTGTGAAGCTGTTGAAGTTGACCTCGAATAGGTAATCCTCCTGTCTCACCCTCCCTAGTTGCTGGGATTACAAACCACCCTGACCCCTGACCTGCTGACTTTAGTAACAAGGAAACAACCAAAAAAAAGTATCACTCACTGAAACTAACTAGTTTTTTTCCCCCCTTTCTTTCCAGTAACACATTTTATGTCAACTAGAATATTCATCCTCACATTCCTGACTTTGAATCACTTTGATGATTTATAGAAATCTAAATCTCTAAGATTTTGAGATCTTTTACTGTTTTCACATTTTCTAATTTTTTCCTTCTTCCCTTTCTTGGTCAAATAAATCATCCCCTAACTTAAGTAACTTGAGGAAAGACAGGAAACAGCTTTAAATACATACATACATATTGATATCTAGATATATAAACACACACAAATAGTTACATAGTTTAAAACACATACTCTACATAAGGATATATCATACTATAACTTCTAATACCTCCAAGACTTATAAATCCCAATCCATCAAAGTTCCTAAAAGAATTTCAATGTCTTTATTCTGCATCATTTCCATTAACTAATCACCTAAATTTCATTAACATCTATAGATTATAAAATAATCCTAAATTATTTTCATAGCTATTCATTCCTCTATTTCTTCTCTGCTTCCTTTCCATCCCTCTGAACAAATGCATAACTCTACAAAGGTCATTTAATAAATATTGCTACCCAACAGTTAACAACATCAAGGTATCTATTATCATTGGTTCTCGCTAAAGGCAATTTTACCCTCTAAGGAATATGGGTAATATCAGGAGGCATTTTTAGTTGTCATAACTGAGAGGGTTCTTCCTAACATTTAGTGGATAGAGGCCAAGGGTGCTGCTGAACACAGTGCACAGAACATCCCTCCATGTAAATGTTCAGGTCCAAATATCAATAAGGCTAAAGTTCAGAAACCTGACCTATAATAGCTATAGAAATACGATCAAAAGTCAGAGCTCGGGGCTGGGGATGTGGCTCAAGCGGTAGCACGCTCGCCTGGCATGCGTGCGGCCCAGGTTCAATCCTCAGCACCACGTAAAAAGATGTTGTATCTGCCAAAAAACTAAAAAAATAAATAAATAAATTCTCTTTCTCTCTCTCTCCCCCCCCCTCTCCTCTCTCTTTAAAAAAAGAGTCAGAGCTCAATGTGAGCTACAAACTATGTATCATCACATTTACATCAATTATAAAATGTAATACTAAAAATACACTTTATACTCTTATAATACTGGTGTCATGATGTACTTAGACAAAGAATTCCATATTTGATGACTCTACTATTTCAGTTAATAAATTCAAGACTGGAGAAAACTTGTCCTTGATCAAAATAATTTGCAAGATATGTCATTCTACTTTCTGTGTCTAAGAGTTAACACCAGGGGTGGGGATATGGCTCAAGCGGTAGCGCACTCGCCTGGCATGCGTGCGGCCTGGGTTCGATTCTCAGCACCACATACAAAGATGTTGTGTCCACCGAAAACTAAAAAATAAATCAATTTAAAGTATATACATCCAATTCTGGAATTGTCAAAGAACATTCTCAAAATGAAGAGCTCTAGATTGTTACTCCCTCATTAATTTGTTATCGGAATACTTTAATAATTTAAGACGACATCTGATATTAATCGGAGTATAACCGTAAGAGTATATTTCTTCCTAATAAAATTGTTCACTGAAGCACTACAATCTTACATTTAACATACCTCTATCATATGAAGAAGAAACCTTAAGGCTAGCAAAAAAAAAAATCTTGATTTTTAAGCAACTAATTTTGAGAGCATAAACCTCATCATCCAACAAAATGGCTAAATGGCCAACTTCAATCTGTAAACTTGTACTTTTTATTTTTTAGTTATTGGTGGACATAATATCTTTATTTTATTTTATGTGGTGCTGAGGACTGAAACTTAGTGCCTCAAGCATGCTAGGAGAGCACTCTACCTGAGCCACAACCACAGCCCTATAACTTGTACTTTAGCAGGGTTTACTAACACAAATCTCAAACTAAGGACAATCTCATCTACATGATTACAGAGTTGATATATCACTGCTGACCAATTTTATTTTTTATTTTTTGGCTTTTAAAAAAATTTTTATTCTGGGCTGAGGATGTGGCTCAAGTGGTAGCGCGCTCGCCTGGCATGCGTGCGGCCCGGGTTCGATCCTCAGCACCACATACAAACAAAGATGTTGTGTACGCCGAGAACTAAAAAAATAAATAAATATTAAAAATTCTCTCTCTTTCTCTCTCTCTCCCCCCCTTTCTCTTTAAAAAAAAAAATTTTATTCTAATTTGTTATATATGACAGCAGAATGAATTACAGTTCATATTACATATTACACATATATAGTGCATCATTTTTCATATATCTGGTTGTATATAAAGTACATTCACACCATATGTGTCTTCATACATGTATTTAGGATAATGATGTCCATCTCATTCCACTATTTTTCCTACCCCAATGCCCCCTCCCCTCCTCTCCCTCCACTTTGCCCTATCTAGAGTTCATCTAATATTCCCTTACTCCCCCTCCCAACCCCACTATGAATCAGCCTCCTTATATCAGAGAAAACATTCGGCATCTGTTTTTTGGGGATTGGCTAAATTCACTTAGAGCGTAATATTCTCTGACCAGTTTTAAATAACCAATTCAACCAATAAGAGAAATCAGATATAGGGCTGGGGTTGTGGTTGGTTCAGCAGTTGAGCTGAAGAGAGAAATCAGATGTAACCATTTCTATATCTTAAAAACTACTGCTGGTACAAAATTATCCCTAGATTTCTACTATATTAAAAAACCATCAGGAAAGGTTGTAAATCTAATAAAAGGGAAATAAATCAGCTGATTATTAAAATTGGGCTTTTCATTCCTAAAGTTGTTTTATAAAGTGGCTATAGTAACTTGGCAGTAAACAGCTGCAGTAAATGTACTATACAAAGTTATATATACAAGCACAAAATTGCCCCATCCCCCAAAACCCTCCCCAAAACTCAAAGCATCACCTTCCATTGAACTGACAAGTCAAATCAAGCAAAGCAGTTCAAATTTTCACTCTCCAAAAATAAATATCATCCCAACAAAAGAGAGAGAGCTGCTACCAGGGCAGTTTACTTGATTGTGAACAGAGGCCAAAATTCTGGTGCAGGGTTGAAGCATACAGTTTTGGCACCCAGCTATCACCAAAACAGCAATGACAAAGTAAAAAACGGATCTACTTCGGACCACAAAATTTACACATCCACTGGTACTTCTTCCTCTCCCAAACAAACAAAAACCATCCCAAAACAGAGGGGGAGGTCTTCCAGATAAACAGAAAAATAGAATAAGATTTTTTTAAAAAAAAAGCTAGTCACTGTATGCACCGAGCTGACTATGTAGATATTTTAAAACAATTCACTTATTATCTCACAGACTACATATACTTCCTGAGACAGTTTTTGGTTTGTTTGCTGAATAAAACAAAAACAAAAACAAAACTGGGCTTTTAAAAGATAAACGTCAATCTCACCTGAGATTGAGTAGTGCTTAAAACTATTGTAACATTTTTAAAACTTTAGCAAAATGATATTGCAATTAATTTAAATTTTTAAAAATTTTAGAGTTCACACTACCTGTCAAAATAAATTTTACTGTATTCTTTTTACCAAACAAACTTTCCCAACCCTTGACTTTACCAGTTCACAAGCTTGGGAAACAAAAGATTTAAACAAACCAAGGTACAGGAACATTTAGTTTAGAGGTAAACTGAACTCAGATATTTTTTGCTAAAGAGTGTATGTCTGGCCAAAAAGAATCTGTTTTCTTTCCAAATTCTTCAAGAAAAAAGTTATTTCCAATTAGCCTTGCTCTTCTCTAGACTCCAGCAGCTGTGATCCTCTTAACTAGCTATAGTAAAGGAACATATGAAATCCCTACAATTAATCTGTTATTTTTGGTGGAGGATCATCATGATCCCACTTTTCTGACCTCTACATACTTTAACTCAATGTTTTAATCCAACACAATGTACATATTAATAGATTTTTATTTAGAAAGTATTTCTGAAGTAGATTTCATTAAGCTACATTAACTTTCTAAACAATGCAGTAACATTTTTTCCAAATGTTTTCCATTTCATTTTCTGATGTATATATTTCATATACTTTCATATACATGTATATTGCATATGTACTTCATATACTTTAATGTTTGAGTTATACACAGAATTTGATTCATCAACCTACTTTTTTTACATACCAAATTTTTATTCACTATGAGTTTGCTTTTGTGGTCATCAATTCTTTGAGCCCAGTTTTCCTGTCTTACTTTGCAGATTTAAATTTTGTATAACACTGTCTAGATCTTAAACCAGCAATGGACTGGGCTTTATGCAGTCTTACCTCGGTTGATTTTTGTGCTATTTGTATCTAGAACACTAAAAATAGGAAAAAGACTGATGGCTTGTATTTTTTTCTTAGTTATGTAATAACTGTTAGAAATGTAGCAAATAGAAGCAGCAGCATTAAGAGGTAGAGTAAGTTGATAGGAGCATGGCAGAAACCGGGAGGGTGACAGAAAGGAGTGTGAAAACACCCTCAGATCCAAACATCCTGCTTTTGCTTGGTTTGATCAGTTCCTCTTTGCTGGTACTACAGACTCAACAGCTGCCTCAAGGTGAAAGAAGTATCTACAATTCCTGCCAGATTTCCTTTGCAACTAGGCAGTGCGTGAGGGAGGAAGGGGCCAGAAGAAGCGCCTAACTCATGAGGCTTTTTCCGAAAAGTCAGGTTTGGGGAGATATGGAATAAGCAAAGCTTAAGAGAGGTGGAGGAGGACAGCAGCCTCAAAATTTTATCGAGGGCACTGATGACTATTCCTGGAATAGGAATATTCCTAGTAAAGAAAGGCACTGTGGTTCCTAGGAAGAACTTGACTTAAAAGCAAGCCCAAGACTTCTGGTCCATATCAAATGCTCACTCTGCTACTTTGGGGAGTTTTCTTTTGTGGTCACTATTTTTAGGCAATTGGGAGGGAAAAACAGTTGTCAAGACACGGGAGTTACTTAGGGACACAGTGGTAGTGGGCAAAGGGACTGCTGTGGGAAAGGGGTATTCAGGGGACTTCTGTTGCATTTTGTGTGTTTCTTTGTTCCTTAACTTAGTACTGTGTATATTCTTGGTGGTCCTACACTCTATAAATTCTAGCCACATGTTTCAAAAGGGAACCAAGCACTGGACAGTCCCGGGGAACCGTGGTCGCGAACAAAAGCGGGTAATACTCCCACCCACCGACTTACCGCAGCGAACGTCAAGGCCGCCGAGGCTCCCGACGAGGCGCCCCGGCCGCAGCCGCGGGACCCAGCCAGCCCCTCGGCAGGGCGCCCCCAGCCCGGCCGCGTCCCGGGGCTGGGACTGCCCTGACAACTCGCCTGCCACGTGAGCAGCCGCCGCGGCCCGCACTCGGCGCCCAGCCCGCCAGCCTTACCTGCCGTGTCCCCGGGTCAGCGGTCCGCGGCACCGCCGCGCCGGAGAGCGAGGGCCGCAGGCTGAGGTGCCGGGCGCCCGCCGTCCACACCTCGCCAGCGCTCCTCCAGGCGATCCGCGGCAGCGCTGAGCGGTAGGGAGCGCCTCCGCTCAAACCGGTTTCAGCTGCTCCAGACCAAACGGCCAGGCCACCCCATGGGGCGGGGCCGGAGGGCGGCGAGGCGGGGCCTGACGTCACGCCCGGCGCTGTCCCGTCCAATCGGAGGCCGCGCGCCGGGGGCGGGCCCGCGCTTTCCTGGAAAGGGCCAGCGACGGCGGCCGAAGGTGGACGGGTATCCCCGGGTTCCCCGCGGCTGGTTTACTACTATCTGGGCTGGTAAACGCGCTTGCAGAGGTTCCGCAAGCTCAGGCCGCGTTCATCAAGGACTAAGGGCCGAGGCTGAAGCGGCAATTCTTCCACGTTTGAAAGTGAGGGAGATAAGAAGGCTTGATGTTTCTTAGAAACTTTCATTCAGTTACAAAGCAGTCACTTTGGGATCAAATCATTAAAGTTGAAGATAAAGATCAGGAAACCTAAAATGGTTCAGAGTTGATCCTTTGCCATTCAAAATATAGTCTACAGGCCCGTAGCATCAAGAGACAGCACTCACCTAATCCCAGACCTGCCTAACCGAATCTGCATTCAACAACACCCCGGGGCTGTTTGTATGCCAAGGAAAGTATGAAGGAACTTTTCTAAAAGTAGACCCTTTCTGAGGAAATTGTAGTCTCTAAAAATAAACCCTATTTAAAAAAAAAAAAAATTTCCCTCTCCTTTGATGGTCCTCAAAAAATTAATCAGTATTAATCAAACTGCTACCAGCGTCAGGGTTAACCTTTGCTTAACTTCAAGTAAAATTATGTTAACATTTAAATTTAGTGAAATACTGAAAATTAAGAACCACATTTTTGGGAGATGTTATCTTCAGTAAAAGATAGTTGTAGTTACAAGTTGATTCAAATGGGCCTTCTAAGAAGGTATTTGGCTTAAAAAAAAAACACAAAAACTCTTGCTTGCTATAGACACAGCTTCTAGTCTTATAAATCAGATTGTTTATGGCCACATTTGATATTTGAACTTGGATTAGATCCCAGGACATTTCTGACAAAGTCATTCAGTTATTAAATAATTAATGGGTGCTTGCTTTTTGCTGGGCACAAGATACAATGTTTTTTCATTTTTTATTGCACTCATTTTAATCCCAAATTTCTTGAAGAATTAAACTTCCCTCCTATTATATACCTTTATTAAAGTCTGCTGCTTTCACTGTCCTTAGATAACTTGGAATCAATTTCATTCCTCTGCTGTTAGTCATTTAAGTGATGAATTTTTTCATATATTTGCTTCCTTTAAGTGTTTATAGATCTTTATTTTCCTGTGCTCACCATTTGGTCAAGTTATTTTTTTAGTCAAGCTATTATTTGCCTAATTGTTTATAGTTCAATGATAGACCTAAACCATATTCCTTCCTTAAATCCTCTTGAAATAACAATTACAGTTGGCCCTACATATATGCATATTCAACTACTCACAGATCAAAAATATTCAGGAAAAAAAAGTTGCATCTGTACTAAACATTTAAAGAGTTCTTTTTCTTTTCATTATTTCCTAAGTAACAGAGTATACAAAATTTGCCTTGTATTGAGTACATCATCTATAAGTAACTTAGAGATGATTTAAATATAAAAGATGTAGAAGATGTGCAGAAATTAGACTAAAACAGTTAAATTTATATAAGGGACTTACTTAATCATTTTATTATCCCAGGAAGTCCTGGAAACAATCCCCTATGGATATGGAGGGACAACTGTATACACATTTTGAAAAATATCCTAAGGGCTGGGATGTGGCTCAGCGGTAGAGCACTTGCCTAGCTTATGCAAGGTCCTGGATTCAACCCCCAATCCTGCAACAACTACAACAACAAAAATCCCCTGACTGGGCCAAAAATTAAGGAATTTCTAAAAGATATGAAACAAGCCAATAGCATTAGATGATTAACATAGAATGTGGACCTACACAGGGAAAAAAGGGATTCCTGGAGATGCTATTTTGCAGTCTTGCTTACAAACTGTTATAGAACATATTTTAGATTATGCTGTTTATTTGGTTATGATTGAGATATTGAAGTAGAACATAAATAACATATTCCTTTCTCTTGCCACTTCTGTGGAATATTGTAATTTTCTAGACACATGGTTGATGAGATTAATTTAAGTCTTACCTCACTGTTTCAAAAAGAGCTGCAGCTGAAATTAGAACTGCAAGATTAGGAGCCAGACCCCCTATCTTGTCTTCTATTTTACCTGTCTCTGACATTTTATTTTATTTTATTTTTTACTACTAGGTCATTTTGTCTGTGACATTTTAAATAAAATCTTTGGTAAATTTTACTGCCATTGATAAATTTTGACAGAAAAATCTGGTGAGCCCATTTAATTTCTTAATTAGGTTATCTAGAATAAATTGTTGTGTCTTCTATGTCTTCTAGATATGTTCCATTTTATTTTCTGAAATTACTTTTATTAGGTTCAATATTTTCATATGCATTTTACCTTTCATGTGTATTTTTTTTAGAGAGAGAGAAAAGAGAAAAGAGAGAAGAGAGGAGAGAGAGAGAATTTTTTAATATTTATTTTTTTTGTTCTCGGTGGACACAACATCTTTGTATGTGGTGCTGAGGATCGAACCCCGGCTGCACGCATGCCAGGCGAGCACACTACCACTTGAGCCACATCCCCAGCCCCCTTTCATGTGTATTTTACCACATAAAATTACTTTTATGTTCATACCATTATTTTTTTAAACAAACCATCAACTATAGCTTCTTCCACTGTGAGTTTCTTTTTGTGGCCATTATTTTACTGAGTTTAATTTTGCAAACATGTATTTTTTTTCACAAAGTATTGATTCTTTCAATAATGTTTACATAACAGCACATTTTTATCTTGGCAATTTTAGCTATTATCAGTTTTGTTGTTCTGATTCTTCTCCCAGAAACATTCATCATGACTAGATAAAACACTCACTGCTGATACTTACCTCTTGCCCAATCTATGAAATATTGTGAGTATTCCTCCAGTATTCCAGTTGCTCCACTATCAGACTCAAATGCTATCACTTTTGTGTTTTGTGCAACTCATTGGTAGCCCTGTACCTCAAAAAGCCTTTCCGTGGAATTCAGGGATTTATTTCCTGTTTGCCATCACAGATAATTCCCCAACTTATAATATGCACTGCTTATGCTTCATGAACGTGATAAAATGCTAGTGCTAACTATTGATTGTTCTTTCATATAAAGATCACTCCCACACAGAGGAAATCGAAGTAACTTCTGGTTTCCAAAGCAATTCAAGTGACTTAAAGGTAAGCCTTCAAGTCAGGTGTGGTGGCATATGCCTGAATTCCCAGAAAATTGAAAGGCTGAGGCAGAAGGATCACAAGTTCAAGGTCAGTCTGGGCAATTTATCAAGACCTGTCTCAAAATAAAATAAAAAGGCTGGGGATGTAGCTCAGTGGTAAAGCACCTCTAGGTTTGCTCCCCAATACCAAAAATAAAAATAAAAACCTGAACCATAAAACCAATTTCAAACTGGCTACAGCTTTTTCCTATGTTGCTTTCAGAGTTCTCAAATTCACTTTAGGTTCATTTTATTGTACTTTGATACTTAAGGGGTGCCTTTGAGCCACATCCCCTGTGTCCTTTTTATTTTTTTGTTTTGAGAGAGGGTCTCACTAAGTTGCTTAGGGCCTCACTAAATTGCTGAGACTAGCCTTGAACTTGGTATCCTTCTGCCTCAGGCTTCCAAGTTCTGAGGATTACAGGCCTGGGCCACTGAACCCGGCCCATTATAGGTTTAAAATCTTTGAAGCAAGAAAGATTCAAATGGCAAGATCAATTGTCATCCTTGATTCATTTCCTCTCCAGTTAACTGTAAATTCAGGCACCACAGGATTTTTCAGATGAAGGTTGAAAAGGCACCCAGCAGCCACCTAGCACAGTGCCTGCTCCTCCATAATGCTGAGGTCCCTTCCAGGCTTCACTAAACCTCCCTTCCATGAAGGAATTGTTCTAGGGCAGAGTCTTGCCACAAAACTGAAGCAGAGCTGGGTGCAGTGGGGCACACCTGTAATCCCGGTGGCTGGGGAGGCTGAGACAGGAGGATCACAGTTCAAAGCCAGCCTCAGCAACAGCTGGGGCACTAAGCAACTCAGTGAGACCCTGCCTCTAAATAAAATACAAAATAGGACTGGGGATGTGGCTCAGTGGTCGAGTGCTCCTGAGTTCAATCCCTGTTACCAAAAAAGAAAACTCATGCAGAAATGAAGACCCCCCCCTCTTCACCCTAGTTCTTGTGTTCATGCCAGAAATATTTCAGACATGTGGCTAAGAGGAGTAAGCCTAAGTTTATTGAAGGGATAGGAAAAGAAAAAAGGGGACACTCTCAAGAGAGAGAGTGGGTCCTCTCAGAAAGGAAAAGGGCTGCATGCCTCTCCTGCCCTTTGGTTTTATTAGGGTTTATACTATGTTCTCTAGAGGAACAGAACCAACAAGAGGTATGATTATGAAAAGGGGATTTGTTAGATTGACTTACACAGTCAGAGGCCGGATATTCCACAATGGCTTTCTGGAGGCTGGAGAGCTGGAGGAACCAGCAGTGGCACAGTCCAAGATGCTGAACCTCAGAACAAGAAGAATCAGCGATGCTACCCCAGTCTGAGACTGAAGGCTTCTGGAAAGTCCCTGAAAAATCACTGGCAGAGTCTACTTTGGAAGAGTGAATGAAAGTCTGATGTCCTCAGGGAATCACGGCAGCAATCAAGAAGAACCAAGCTTCCATCTGCTGCTGCTTCCTAATTCTTCCAACTTTTATTCCGTTTAAGCCTCCAACCTCCTGGGTGGTGCTGCCCACACTTAGGGAGGGTCAACACTTCAGTTTGCTATCCCACATGCCAATCATTCCTAGACACACCCTTACTGACTTATCCAGAAGCCTCTTAATCTTCTGCATCTCTTAATCCAATCAAGTTGACTGGTCAAGTTGACCATCATAGAGTCCCAAGGAACTTTCCAGAGAGTTCTGCTCAGGTCCACCTTTTGGCTCATAGCAAAATGTTATCAAATTTTCTTTCTTTTTTTTTTTTTTTAAAGAGAGAGTGAGAGAATTTTTTTTTAATATTTATTTTTTAGTTATCGGCGGACACAACATCTTTGTTTGTATGTGGTGTTGAGGATTGAACCCGGGCCGCACGCATGCTAGCCGAGCACGCTACCACTTGAGCCACATCCCCAGCCCGATATCAAATTTTCAAGTCCCCACTGTGCATGGCAGTTCTAGGTCAGTTTGACCCATGCTGATCAGTTCTAATTGGAATCTTATTTGTGGTGGTGGCTTGTTTTGTTTTTTGTTTGGTTTGGTTTGGTATTAGAGATTGAACCCAGCAGCACTTTACCACTAAGCTACAGCCCCAACCCTTTTTATTTTTTGAGGCAGTGTCTTGCCAAATTGCTTAGGATCATTCTAAATTGCCAAGGTGGCCTGGAATTTGCAATCCTTCTGCCTCAGCCACCCAAGACACTAGGATTACAGGTGTGTTTTACTGCACCAGACTGTAACCTATTCTTACAGATTTTATGATTAGGGAGAATTATCCTTATCTCCCTGAGTTGTAGGATCTGGTCTGTGTAAGGGTCACAAAAGTCCCCTCTCTGGGGTAACTTGTATTCTTTTCATCAGCAGTTCACCTACATTTCTCCTATGAATGAAAGCTTGTTTGCTGATGAATTTAACATATCCTGTTGACTTAAGCTAGGCAGGGATACAGGTAAATGGCTTTTAAAAAGTAAAGAGCCAGGCACAGTGGCACATGAATGTAATCCCAGTGGCTCTGGAAGCTGAGGCAGTAAAATTGCAAGTTCAAAGCCAGCCTCAGCAACTTAGCAAGGCACCAAGCAACTCAGCAAGACCCTGTCTCTAAATAAAATATTTTTAAAAGGGCTGGGGATGTGATTCAGTGGTTAAGCGCCTTTGAGTTCAATACCCAGTACCAAAAATATATAAATAAAAAAATAAAAAGGATTAGGAGATATGGTTTAGTGGTAAAGTGCTCCTGAGTTAAATCCCCAGTACCTCCTCCCCACAAAAAATACTAAGAAAGAAAGAAAAAGAAAATATATAAGGATCATTACAATAGGCCCAGTTTATAAAATTATTTCTTCAACCTCATGTTCCCACCACTCACATCTGTTCCCTATCAAAACCACCAAGTTCATGAAATTTGATTTGATTGTAAGACAATATTAAGAATCAAAAATGGCTATTCTTGGGCTGGGGATGTGGCTCAAGCGGTAGCGCGCTCGCCTGGTGTGCGTGCGGCCCGGGTTCGATCCTCAGCAACACATACAAACAAAGATGTTGTTTCTGCCGAAAACTAAAAAATAAAAGTTAAAAATTCTTAAAAAAAAAATGGCTATTCTTTATACTATACCTTTATGCTTTCTTATAACTTAGAAAAAAATTATGAAGACCCAAGGGTAGTTGGAGTAAGGTAATACCTGCTCTAAATCACAGAATTATGGCAATGAAGCTATTTGCTTAGTGAGAGAAAGAAAGAAAGAAAGAAAGAAGAAAAAAAAAACTCCAGTATCTACCAATTAGATTTCTTTACACTTATCTATCTATCTATCAATTTATTTGAGTACTAGGGATTGAATCCAGGGGTGCTTTACTCCTGAACCACATCCCCAGCTCTTTTTTATATTTTGAGACAGGGTCTCACTGAGTTGCTTATGGTCTCACTAAATTGCTCAGGCTGGCTTTGAACTTGCCACCCTCCTGCCTCAGCCTCCCGAGCCACTGGGGTTACGGGGATTAACCACCTCACCCAGCTCCTTACCCATATTTTAAATACATATAAACATAAAGCAAGAGCATGAAAGAATTTTTTAAATTTACTTAATGGAAGAATAGTCTTAAAATATTTGTCACTCTATAAAGTTTTCTTCCCCACAGAAAGGGACAATTATTTTTCATAACTGATTGGGAAAACTTTCCATTCAATTTTGACTAACTGGAAATAAGTCATTTGGGATAATTTGACCCATCAAGGTGTTCGTTCAATTGTTCATGTTTTGATAGCATTGCGGAAATATCCCAAATAGTGAGATAACATTTGTAAATGACATTTCTTAGTTTATTTTTATTTTTTTTGTGGTGCCACAGATTGAACCCAGGGCCTTGTGCATGCAAGGCAAGCACTCTACCAACTGAGCTATATCCCCAGCCCAGTATCAAGAAGCTTTAAAGAAACATTACTACATGTAACATAAATGAACATAACTGCAACCCTAGAACACAAGGGCCCTATGAACTCTTTAGGAGTAAAGACCTTATTAAACCAAGAAGCAAAAAGTTATACTGGAAAACACTGAACTGAGCCATTTTGTGTCCCGCCTGGTCTATTTATTATTATTACTATTTTATCTTTCCAAATGTTTCCTGGTCTTGTGCATTCCTATTCAAATAGATTCCCTATGGGAATTCCCTTTCCTGCTTAAATGAATCCATGATTGGTCAGCCATCATTTTGTCATTTTTATGAAAATACTGATGACTGTCCACAGAATGAGCTGCTGTTCTCAGGACATATCCTTCCTGTGAACAAAAGATGTCTAATAGTCTGGGCTCAAAAACCCAGCTGCCAACTCTGGGCTGGCAGCCAGCCAAAGCGAGCTGGGACTGGAATCAGGGAGTCAGGGCTTCTTGGCACTGGTGGTGCATTAATTATGTGCCTGATTTTGATGAAAAGATTAGAGACCATGCTGCTGCTCTCTCTCTATTCCACTCCTGACTTGCCGGCTCACATCTTACCTTTGTTATTTTACCCATAAAACAAAAATGAGAGTGAGAACTAACACTTCATTGCTTTTATCTGTCATATCTGTATTTTGCTCTCCCATAATCAGGTTTTGAAGGGCAAGAATTACGACTTAAGGCTCTTCCTACCCAACACAGTGCCTGTTGCACAGCAGGTATTAACATGTTTATAGAGAGCAATGAAAATTTCAGGAAAAAGTATTAAGTGAGCTTGTCGATTCTAGATGCCAGTTTTATTTATAATAATGAAACAACATTATGTAGCCCCGCTAGAGAGATTTTTTTAAATGTATTTAATTTTTTTTTCAGTAATTAGGAATTAAACCCAGGGGTGTTCTACCACTGAGCTGCATTCCTAGCTCCTTTTATTTTTTTCATTTTGAGACAGGTTCTCACCATGTTGCCCAGGCCGCCTTGAATTTGCCATCTAAATATCCTGCACCACCAGGAAATCCCGGCCTTCAAAATATCGCTGATCCAGCTATTTGCTAGGCTTAGCCAAACCAAGATTCCCTCATGGATGTCTCTCCTTTAACCTCTCTTTTAAAATAATAGAGGAACGTTTTCTCTGTATTTTATATGCCAAGGATATGCCATAAATTATATTATGAATACATAGTTTCCAAACTCTTCTCCTGTGTTAGCTTCAAGTAATTCTCTACTTTTAGGGCCTCAACCCAGTGTGATAATGAAAAGGAGGAGGAGGTAAGGAACATACAGCCCTGGTTCCTCCACAGGAAGAGCACTGCTGTCCTTTTCAAATGTGTGCTTGAGGGAGCATCCATCAACAGATTGGGCTTGGAAGAAATACATTTGCTCCCTGTCTAGCTCGAAATTTCTTTCACTCTTTCAGTCCCCCCACCCTGGCACTAGGGATTGAACTACCCAGGGGTACTCCACCACTGACCTATGCCCCCAGACTTTTTCATTTTTAATTTTGAGACAGGGTCTTACTAAATTTTTGAGGTTGACCTCCAGCTCATGATCTTCTTTCCCCACCCAGCCTCCTGAGTCACTAGGATTATAGGTGTGAGCCACTGTCCTGGTTCTGAGATGTTCACCTCATTCCTCACCCCCCTGCTTCTTGTGGCACTCGTGAAAAATATTTAAAGATATCACTGTTTCCCTCCAGATTCACAATTATTAACTATACAGGGCTTTGGATGCATCACCTTTCTTAGTACTCCAACTCCAGAGAGAACTTGATGGCACATGTGAGTGATAATGGCTTTATTATTACTTCTCTATTTATTTGCTTATTTATTTTTGGTACTGAGGATTGAACCCAGGGTACTTTAGCATTGAGCCATATCCCAGCCCTTTAAAATTTTTATATTTTGGGACAGGGTCTAGCTAAATAGCTGACAGCCTGGCTAAGTTATTGAGACTGGCTTTGAATTTTCAATCCTCCTGCCTCAGCCTCCCCAGTCACACACCACTGTGATGGCTGTAATTTATGTATTTGTGTATTTATGTATTTGTTTTTTTCTGGTACTGGAGATGGAACCCAGGGAAAGCATACTACCACAGAGCTACAACCCTAGCCCTTCTAATTTATTTTAAAAGTACTTTGTGTTCATCAGCACGTAACCTAAGCTCCCATTATAATTCAAACAGAATTGCCTTCAACAGTTGCTCCAATGCTTCATCATTGAAAAAGTATTTCATTCGCTGGGATGACCCTTCATAAGTCATAATATGCCAGAACAGAATTCTGTTAGCAGTTAAAAGTATTTAAAATTTTCCTCTTTTTGGCATATTGGCATTTACTACAAGGAACATCTATTGCATTTCAGTTAGAGAATAATTGCATGTTGGGCAATGTGCTAGGAATTTTACATGTTTTATATTCTTAAATATAAAGATTTTATATTCTTAAATCCTCCCAACCATCTTTGAGGTACTATTATTAATCCACTTCACAGAAAAGGAAACAAAGGCCACTGAGGTTAAATACCTTACCTGGTTCAGTTTGGCTGCTTGGCTTTAAACAAACCGCTAATTCTCTTGGGATCTCAGTTTTATAGGCCATAAAACTAAGATAGTATCTGCCTCATCAAATATAAGATTAAAAAAAGAATGCCAACTGTGAAACAACTGGTCTAGAGAAAACAGCATTTTTTTTTCTTTTTACATTCTCTGCAGGTGTCAAGTACAATTAAAATAGAGCCTTTGGCAGTGGTGTGCAAGAGCTAGCTCAAATGCTGAATGAGGACATGTCCTCTGAACTTCAAGCTCACTTTCTTAGATTTGGGGTCTTGAAATTGGCCATGATGGGGGCAGAAAGAAATCATTGCAAATCATGTCTTCTTCCCCTGGAGAGCCTGTACTTCAGTATTTATCAGCACACCATACTTCCTAGATTGAGAAATGATGGATTTACTGGTCTGGCTCAAGTTCAGGCTTTATTTATTTATTTAGGTGGAATGATTCATAATTTGGCTCTATGGGTCATGAGGCCTATTTTCCCAGTGAAGGAATTCCAAGAATGGCAAAACAGTCCCAGAAAAAAATTTTTTTTCCCATTTCAGCTGTTTCAATCTGATTAGGAAAACACAATATACTACATACAGTGTGTTTATTTATTTGAACTTTTTTTGTTTTTATTAAATCTCTTTGCTGCCTGTTGTTGCCCTAAAGGGCCCAGATTAATAATTTTTTTTGAATAACTTACTTTGTTTGGCATACTTGTTCTTTGGAGTGGCTAGTTCATTAACCAGACAATATTTCTTCTCCTCTAGGACCATGTTTTATAAGAATGGCTGTCAAAAAGAAATTAAGATATTTTATCAAAATAAGACAGTTGCTGGGCTGGGGATGTGGCTCAAGCGGTAGCGCGCTCGCCTGGCATGCGTGCGGCCGGGGTTCTACCCTCAGCACCACATACAAAGATGATGTGTCCCCCGAAAACTGAAAAAATAAATAAATAAATAAATAAATAAATAAATAAATAAATAAATAAAACAAAAAATAAGACAGTTGACATTATTTCCGTGGTTGCTGTTCAACCCTGAAAAGTTTGCTTTGTGTCTTTGATAAAAATGCTGGAGACTCCCCCTCATTCTGGCTAAAGAAATGGAAAACCGGTAGGTTCATTGTGGCCTTCCTGAAACTCAAGCTTAAATGCAGTCGGGGACTGAAAGTAAGATTCCAATTTCCCCACCCCCACCCTGCTTCTTCAACTGTTTCCAAAAGCTTGGTCCTTATCTCTGATGTCAATCCAATAACCTAGACACAGTTGTTTTGAGGAAAAGGAAAAAGGTTTATTGCTCTGTTTGCAAAGGAGAAGCACAGCGGACTTATGTCCCAAAGGTTGTGATTCTCCCCATGAGGGAGAACAGGGAGTATTTAAAGAAGTCTGTGGAAGGATACATTTCACATGTTCTCAGTTGGAGATGTAATTCACTTCTTAATTTGGGAGAGAGTAATTTCCGAGATCTTCTGGTGCCATCCCCAAAGTCTGAATTACTTCATTCCTTTGGTGGGTGTGTGCTCAAGGACAGATAACTCTGCCTAGAATGAGGAAGAAAGGTAATCCTGTTCCTTCTGAAATTTGGGAGAGGGAAAGATTAGGGAGGAGCAGGGAGAGAGGAAAAGAAAGAAACATGTCCTTTTTAAAATAAGCTCTAGTGGGAGGGGAGCAGGGGCCATATTTAAAGCATAACTTGGACCACTGTTGTACAACCCCCCTGGCCTTTCCCCAGAGGGTCCTAGCTTTCCATTCTTTGACATATAGGTCACACTGCTTCATCCATAGTAACCCAGACTAGGAAGCAAAGCTAGTTTGAGCTCTGATTGGTCCTGAGATAACCACCTGATCCGAAAGAAGCAAATCACCTTATTCAGTATATTCAGCTAGGATACTGTATAGTCCTAAAACTCCTGCAACAAAGTATTATAAACATAGTGGTTTAAAGCAAAAGCAATGTGCTCTCCCACAGTTCAAGAAGCCAATAGTCTAAAATCAAGTTTCAGCAGTGCAACATCCTCTCTGAAGGTCCTTAGGGAGAATCCATTCCATACGTTTCTCTTTTAGCTTTGGGTGTTGTCAGAATCCTTTTGGCATTCCTTGATTCATAGATGCAGCACTTCAATCTCTGCGTCTGTCGTCTGACAGCATTCTCCTTGTGTGTGTGTATGTGTGTCTGTTTCTTCTGTTCTTCTAAGGATAATAGCCATTGGGTTTATGTTCCATCCCGAGGACTTAATTGCATTTATGGAGACTATTCCAAATAAGGTCACATTCACTGATATGGGAGTTAGGACTTTAACATATCTTTTGAGGGACACAACTCACTCCAATAACATACTAAGAAAAAAGTTCTCAGAATGTATTTGAGGAAGATACTTCATGAGTGATCAGTCCAAATCCAAAATGAATCAACAGAGAGGGAAACAGAACAGATGTGGAGAGGGGAGCAGAACAGCTCTGAAAAATGGAAAGTGTGGTTTCCTCTCCATCACTTTCCTCATTCACTCACCTGTTCCTTTCTTTATTTTCGTTCTCTTTCTATACTATAGAATCATTGGAACCCTGACCACAGTGACTTCTCCAAAGTTGTGTGAAATAGAAGGTGATTCCTGAAAGCATGTTCACCAGCCAGAAGAAAAATGAGAGTTTGGCAAGGTGGGATGGTGCACACCTATAAACTCAGTGACTCTGGAGGCTGAGGCAGGAGGATTGTGAGTCTGAGACCAGCCTCAGCAATTTAGTGAGCCCTTAAACAATTTAGGGAGAACCTGTCTCAAAATTAAAAAATAAAATTGCCTGGCAATGTGGCTCAGTGGTTAAGTGCCCCTGGGTTCAATCTCCAGTGTACAACCTCTCCCCCCAAATAATTTTGTGACAGGGTCTCACTAAATTGCTGAGGTTAGCTTTAACATGGGCTCCTCCAGCCTCAGGCTTCTGAGTGTCTGAGACTATGGGTGTACATCACCAGGCTCAGATCCTCATGATGTTTTAGTTTGTATTTCCCCAAAAGCAAACTTGAGGCAAAGCCTTGCTTTCAAGTAATTTGCTTGTGACATGATCTCAGGAAGTCTTGGCATGAAGAAGGGGACAGCAAAGGAGACACGCCAGTAAAGAGTATGTAAATCAGTGCTGTGATGATGGTAAATATTTAATAGGGGCTCTCTAGGAAAAAAAAATCTGATTTGTAGGATTTGCTAATTTTCATGGCATAAATATTTCTGCCATGGTCATTTTCCAGCCATCAATGGAACATTACTGAATGTTGATTTGAGATGAGAGGTGAGGTTGTATACCTTTATATAGTATTTCCTTGCGGGGGAGGGGGGTGGTATATAGTATTTCTGTTGAATGAATACAATAGATATGAATAACCTCAAGAGTGGTTAGGATTGATGAGTTTGCATATGTCTCCTATGGAGAGCTACTGTACACTGGCTCTAGCACATCACACAAGAGAAACCTACTGCTATGGGAGGCTGGAGCTCAATACTTCCAGACCTACCACAAGGCTGTACAGACAGTTGTTAGAGGGCTTCTTAGGAAAGCATGACTTGCCCTGCTTGAGGCAATGGCCAGAGAATACTTGTGGGCAGAGAGAAAAAGCAGGAAGCCATAAATATAAAAAGGTGTGTAGGGGTGACCTCCAGGGCAGGTTGAGGGCCACACACACACACACACACACACACACACACACACACGCGCGCGTGTGTGTGTGTGTGTGTGCGCGCGCGCTAACAGAATCTGTTTCCTAGAAAACGGGAATTTTTTTTTTTTTTTTGAAGGGGTGGTTGTTTGTTTTTGGTACTGGGGAATTGAACCCAGAGGCCCTTTACCGCTGAGCTACATCTCCAGCCCTTTTTATTTTTTATTTTGAAACAGAGTCTCACTAAATTGCTTAGGGCTTCACTAAATTGCTGAGGCTGACCTTGAATTTTTCAATCCTCCTGCCTCAGCCTCCTGTGTCCCTAGGATTACAGGTGCACCAGAGTTGAAATACTTGTCTTGAGTTCTGTTAATAGAGAGCTCTGACCAGAAAGGTCATGCATACCTACAACTCCTAAGCTGTGCTTTTCTTATGCTTCTCAGTACTTGTTTTGCAGCTATTTCTCTACAGCTATTCCCAGTTCCTTGAAAATCCCACCCTACCTGTGCATTTGGGTTACTATAATAAAATACCACAGGCTGGGTGGCCTACAAACAACAGAAATTTATCTCTCACAATTCTAGAGGCTGAAAGTTCAAGATCAAGGTACTGGCAAATTTGGTGTCTGGTAAGGGCTATTTTCTGATTCATAAGTGTTTCTCTGGGGTCTCTTTTTTATGAGGGTACAAATTCCTTCCTAAGGGGCTGGGGATGTGGCTCAAGTGGTAGTGCGCTCGCCTGGCATGCGTGCGGCCCGGGTTCGATCCTCAGCACCACATACAAACAAAGATGTTGTGTCTGCTGATAACTAAAAAAAAATATTACAATTCTCTCTCTCTCTCTCTCTCTTTAAAAAAAAAAAGAAATTAAGCCAAGCATGGTGGTGCACTCCTGTGATGCCAGTGACTCAGCAAGCTAAGGCAGAAGGATCAGAAGTTCAAGGCCAACCTCAGCAATTTAGCCAATTTAGCCTTAAGTAACTTAGCAAGACACCACTGTCTCAAAATAAAAAGGCTGGGGATGGGACAGTATTAGCATCCCTGGGTTCAATTCCCAGTACAAAAAAAAATTATATTAGCATCCAACATCATTGGGTTACCTTTTACACAAAAGTACGTCACTGCAGATTACCTGATGCTACAATCCTGGGTTTATATTTCTTCCTTAATAGTTATAGGCCAAATGACAAACTACACCCTGTAGTTATGTAGTCACTTTCACATAATGACTCATGAAAACACACCATTAGTTTGGAAAATATTTACACAGAAGGTAATATCAAACATCAAGTCTGCATCAACATCTTTGGTTCCAATTCAAATCACCTTTTCCCACATCACTTTTGTAGAAAGACCTTGAAGAAATTACCAAACTCTTAATGCTATTGCCTCTTCTTTCTCCCTGTCTTTCTATCTCCCTCCCTTTCTTCCTCTTTTCCTCCTTCCCTTTTTTCTTTCCTTCTTTTAGTACCAGGGATTGATCCCAGGTTCAATCAACCACTGAGCCACATACCCAGTCCTTTTCATTTTTCACTTTAAGATAAAATCTTGTGCCGGGTGTGGTCGCGCACGCCTGTAATCCTAGCAACTCCGGAGGCTGAGGCAGGAAGATCACAAGTTCAAAGCCAGCCTCAGCAATTTAGTAAGGCTCTAAACAATTTAGTGAGACCCTGTCTCAAAATAAAATATAAAATGGGCTGAGGATTTGGCTCAAAGGTTAAGTACTCCTGGGTTCAATCTCAATTGCTGGGACTGGTTTTGAACTTGCAATTCTCCCACCTCAGCTTCCTGAGCTATTGGGATTATTGAGCTATTGGTGTGCCACCACGCCTGGCCTTCCTATGCTATTTCCATAGCTCATTGGGGCTCAGAAAACAACACCGCAAAGTGAGGATCTCAGAAGTAGCATCGGAGGCAAAATATCCCTTTTATCTTCTGCCGGTCTCTCACTCCTCTTCCCCCAAGGCAACCATAGAACTTAAAATCCTCTTTCTCAAGTCATGTTCTAGAAATCAGAATCTTTTCAGGAAAAACAGCCATAAAACCTAAAGATAGGGCTGGGGATGTGGCTCAAGTGGTAGCATGCTCGCTTCACATGTGTGAGGCACTGGGTTCGATTCTCAGCACCACATAAAAATAAAATAAAGATATTGTGTCCACCTAAAACTAAAAAATAAATATTTAAAAAAGTTAAAAAAAAAACAACCTAAAGATATTACTCTAACCTTCCATACCTTTCTGTGTAACAGCAGCCTGTAAAAGAAATTAAGACTCTGGTTAGGTGCAATGGCACATACTTGTAATCCCAGCTAATAAGGAGGCTGAGGCAGGAGGACTGCAAGTTTAAGGCCAGTCTCAGCAATTTAGTGAGGCCCTAAGCAACTTAGCCAGACCCTGTCTTAAAAATAAAAAGTGCTGGGGATGTGGCTCAGTGGTAAATTGTCTCTGAGTTCAATTCCTCAGTACTAAAAAAAAAAAAAAAAAAAAAAAAACAGAAAAAGAAAAAAGAAAAAGAAAAGAAATTAAGACTCTGACCGAAGTCCTGCCTGCTACTCAGAATAAAGGAATACTACAACTGAGGGGCCAAGAGCAATCTGAATGGACAGGGCTTGCTGGGTTTCCCCACTCTGTCTTCCATTCGCCCAGACCCTTTTTGTCCTAGAGCCTCATGATACTTAAACATTTAGTTACAGGCATATCATCCCTGCTACATGGGAGGCTGAGGCAGGGAGATTGCAAATTGAACAGCAATATGGGCAATTTAGCAAGACCCTGTTTCAAAATAAAAAATAAAAAGGGCTGTTCACCTAGGGTCTTTGGATCTTCTGTCTGAAGGTTCCCATCAGGTAAAACTATGATCAAATAAATTTACTGTACTTTTCTCTTGTTGTTAACCCAAGGTCACAGGAACATTCTGTATTGTGCTGATTAAGTATAGTAGAGGAAAAAAATTTTTTTCCATAGATATTTGTATATATATATATATATATATACACACACACACACATCTTGAAGTTTAAACACTTGTAACAACGTATTAAAAAATGTCATCGATTGCTGGGCAAGGTGGCACACGCCTGTAATCCCAGTGGCTCTGGAGGCTGAGGCAGGAGTTTCAAAGCCAGCCTCAGCAATGGCAAGGCACTCAACAACTCAGTGAGAACCTGTCTCTAAGTAAAATACAAAATAGGGCTGGGGATGTGGCTCAGTGGTGGAGAGAGCTCCTGAGTTCAATCCTCAGTGCCAAAAAAAAAAAAAAAAAAAAAAGTTATCGATCAAATAGATGAGTAGATTATTAGAGTGGAAGTTAATTTGAACCCCCTATATCATACTTTTTAAAATTAATTTTAGGCCTGGGGATTTAGCTCAGTGATAGAGCATTTGCCTAACATATGCAAGGCCTGGTATCAATCCCCACCAATGGGGAAAAAAAACACAAAACTTTAAAATTAATTTTACTTAATACTCTTATGAAGTGTTCTATAAATGACCAAAAAAAAAAGTTTCCCAAATTAAAAGAGTTTCACAAACTATCATATATATATACTTCCTTTGATACAATAGGATTATAGAATTATGGCTGAAAAATGACTTTTTTTAACCTTTTATGAAAATTAACATCAGTGTTTCCTGCTTAGATAGTAGGGTATTTACATTTTATTGTTTCTGTCCCAAATCTGTTGGGAGATTCTGGATACTTGGTGAGTTTAAAATCTCCGCTCTGCAAACATCTGTCTGTTCCTCCCAGTCAATATAGTTATCGAAGGAAATCTTGGATTCTATTAGCATTTACTTTTCTCACTTCATTTTGTGAAATCACACAGCAGCTTACCAGACTGGATGGGTTCGGGCCTGTTTTAATGGTTTGGGAGTGGTGGTTGTAGAGTTGGTAACTTTCAGCAAACACCAAAACTGCTTTTATAGAAATACTAGACAACAAAACATGTCTTACGTTTTGCTTTCTAATTAGAACCGCCTAAAAGTAAGGGCAGCACAAACCAAGAGAACCAACTTGAATTGTCCTGACCTCCACAAAAGCATATCCTGAAAATAAACATCCACTTCCTTTTTTTTTTTTTTTGAGGGGAATTGGTGCGTACTGAAGATTGAACTCAGGGACACTCAACCACTGAGTCACATCTGAGTTGCTAAGTACCTCGCCATTGCTGACACTGGCTTTGAACTCGCGATCCTTCTGTCTCAGCCTCCGGAGTCACTGGGATTACAGGCATGTATTGCTACACCCCACTTAAATCTCCAATTCTTTACTGTTCAGCATAAGCCTAGGGCATTCAGGTATGAAACCAGGTCTCTCAAATGCAATCTCATTGATAGTCAGAGGGCCTTGCCATAGCCTCATATTAAAAAAATTATCCTGCTAGGTGTGGTGGCACATGCCTGTAATGCCAGCTACTCGGGAAGCTAAGGGCAGGCAGATTGTGACTTCAAGGCCAAGTGTGGCATCTTAGTGAGACCCTGTGTCCAAAAAAAGAAAAAGAAAAGAAAATCACACATAAACCCTACCCTTCATTATCTCTGCTCCCAAACCTGAGAAACTAAACTGAGAACGTCACACAGCCAAACAATGGCTCGATTACAAACTGATAATCAGCAGCATTAACAAGAATTCTTAGTCTTTGCCTTTTTCATTGTGTTCATTAATTTTGCTATAGGACACTATTCCAAAATTTAGTGGCTTAAAACAACCATTTCCTTTTCTCTCTCAGCTCTGTTGTCTGGCCACACTTATCTGGGAAGATCTTGCTTAGGGCTCCTTACAGATTTGCAGTCAAATGGCAGCTGAGGCTAAAATTGGCTCAAATCCTGACTGGACAGGATGTCCAAGATGGCCTCTTTATGTACATGTCTGGCATCTCATTTGGAACTGCTAAAACAGCTGGTACTAGTCAGGCCTCTCTCTCTTTCAAGAACCTCTCCATGTGGTTAAGTTGGGCTTCCTCACAGCATGGTAGACTAAGCAAAATCAATCATCTTTCATGGTGACTGGTTTCTCCCAGAATGGCTATTTGTTTTTAATTTTTTTTAAGTTGTAGATGAACCTTTATTTTTATTTATTTATTTATATGTGGTGCTGAGGATTGAACCCAGTGCCTCACACATGCTAGGCAAGTGCTCTACCACTGAACTCCAGCTCCAGCTCCAGAAAGGTACACTAACACTCTCTCTCTCTCTCTCTATATATATATATATATATATATACTGGGAATTGAACTCAGGGGCACCCAACCACTAAGCCACATCCCCAGCCCTATTTTGTATTTTATTTAGAGACAGGGTCTCACTGAGTTGCTTAGGGCCTTGCTAAGTTACTGAGGCTGGCTTTGAACTTGCAATCCTCCTGCCTCAGCCTCCAGAGCCCCTGGGATTACAGGTGTGGGCCACTGCACCTGGATAGAATGGCTATTTTTAATTTGCCATTACAGATTTTAAAAAATAAAATAAATATATATTTTTTTAAGTATAGGGAGAAAGAAGCTCTGAGCAATACAGGCTAGGAGATGTTTGATCTGAAAGCAGACTGTCAGGACCTACTTAACTCAAAACATACATATGTGCATAACAGTGATCTCATCTCCTTACTCCTGTCTTGGATTCTTCATACCAGTTTTTTGTTTTCTGAAATTTGTCAGTTACATGTCTAAATTTAAAATAATCCTCTTTAAAATACATAAACCCTTCTGGGAGGTGTGGAGCTGTTCCTAGTAATCCAGTCTTAGTGATGTATTTATTATCTATTGCCATATAACAATTCATCCCAAAACTTCTTGGATTGGGCAATTAGGGAAATGCAAGTCAAAACTACACTGAAATCTCATGTCAGTCACAGAGAATATAAACTATAATACATGCTGGAGGGGATGTGGAGGAAAAGGAACATTTTCACACTGGTGGTGAGATTGTCATTTAGTATAGACCCTGTGGAAATCAGTATGGAGGCTCCTCAAAAGACTAAGCATGGCACCATCATATGGCCCAGATATACCACTTCTTGGTATTTACCCTGAAGAATTAAAGTCACACCAGGCATTGTGGCTCACACCTGTAATCCCAGTGACTTGGGAGGCTGAGGAAGGAGGATCACAAGTTCAAAGCCAGTTTCAGCAACTTAGCTCAGTGGGATCCTGCCTCAAAATAAAATAAAAATAAATGGCTGGAGATGTGGCTCAGTAATTAAGCCACTGGATTCAATCCTTGGTACCAATAATAATAATATTTAAAAAGAAGAAAAGAAAAAGAATTATAATCGTTTTACAGTGATATATGTATATATATACCCATGTTTATAGCAGCACAATTCACAATAGCCAAACTATGGAACCAGCCTAGGTGTCCATCAGCAGATGAATGGATAAAGAAAATGTGGTATTTTATATGCAATGGAGTTTTATTCAACCATAAAGAAAAACGAAATCATGTCATTTGCGCGAAAATGGATGGAACTGGAGACCATTATGTTAAGTGAAATAAGTCAAACTCAGAAGGTTAAGGATTATAAGTTTTCTCTCATGTGGAACCTAGAGAGGGGAAAAGGAAAACAAAGGTATGGGCAGATCTCCTAAAAAAAATCAAAGGGAGCTTAGTAGAGGAAAGGAACCAAGCCATAGGGGGCAAAGAGGGAAGGGGGAAGTGCTGGGGGGTAATATTGTTCAAATTACATTGTTATATTGTGTGTATGGACAAATATGTAGCAACAACTCCCAGCAATAGGTACAACTATAATGCACCAATAGCAAAATGTGGAAATAAATAAATAAAAACCTTTTTGGCTTGAGCTTGAGGATGTAGCTCAGTGGTAGAACACTTGCTTATCATATGTGAGGCCCTGAGTTCAATTCCTAGAACCACACAAAAGTAACTAACTAACTAACTAACTAAATAAATAAATAACAAATGAAGCAAAAAAACCCTCCTTAAAACAAACATTTTATGCCATGGTTTCTCTGGGTTAGAGGTTTAGAAGGAGCTTAGTTGGGTGATTCTGGCTCCAGGTCTCTCAGGAGGCTGCAGTCAAGATGGCAGCTGGGGCTACGGCTATCTGCAGGTTTGTCTGGGGCTGGAAGGATCCATTCCAGGGTGGCTCATTTATGTAGTGTGGGTTATTATGAGGAATCTTAAGATCCTCCTTCTGAGAACCTCTCCATGGATTACTTCACTGTTCTCATGACATGGTAGCTGCCTTCCTCCAAAGTACACAATCCAAGAGAGACCAAAGGAGAAGCCACAATGGTTTTTGCAACCTAGACTTAGAAGTCATCCTCTACCATTTCTGTAATATCCTTTTGGTCCCTATGTGGTCTTTATGCAGTGAGGAAGGGGGAAATATAAGGTAGGGGAATCACTGAGAGATGAACTAGGCCAAAGAGATGATGTTGAAGTCTGGGAGTGTAGCTCAGTGGTAGGGCATTTGCCTGAGTGGCTGGAGGCGCTGAGTTAGATCCCCAGCCCTGCAAAATAGCAATGACAAGGGGCTGAGGATGTGGCTCAAGCGGTAGCGCGCTCGCCTGGCATGTGTGCGGCCCGGGTTCGATCCTCAGCACCACATACCAACAAAGATGTTGTGTCTGCCGAGAACTAAAAAATAAATATTAAAAAAATTCTCTCTCCTCTCTCACTCTCTCTCTAAAAAAAAAAAAAAGACACAAATGGTGTGAATATACTTTCTATACAACCAGAGATATGAAAAATTGTCTCTATAGGTGTAATATGAATTGTAATGCATTCTGCTGTCATCTATAACAAGTTAGAATAAAAAATTTAAAAAAAAAACAAAATAGCAATGACAACAACAATAATAATGTTGAGAGATGAGAAGAAGAAACAAACAAGGTCTGTAAAAATATTAGAGCCAGGAACATTTTAAGGAAAAGTCATGCAATAATTTGCATCTTGGAGCTAAGAATGGACTGGAGAGGGTCTTGAAAGGTAGTGGTCACAGAAGATAAGAGGCACATGAAGAATGTCAGATTCATTTCTCCTTTTCCAGAGTTATTCTTGCACTAACAACAGAAGACAAGCTGCCCCTGCCCTTAAAAGGTCATTTTCAATCTTCTTGGCTAAACGATAAGGAGCTCTTTCTCCTGAATAATTAATTGGATGGAAAGATATTTTCAGCTCCTAACAAAAAATCACGGTCACCAGAATACTTTTTGGTCAACAAGGGTCACAATCTTTCAGGAAGTTTATTTGTTGCCGGTGTCGTGAAGAGTTAGCTTTACAGGATGATCATGTCCAGGTTTCGTGCTGGGATGAAAGGATGTGATTTTCTAGTTAGTGCTAATTGAAAATTGAAGCAAAGTGAACTTTGTAATCAAAACAGGAAGGGAAAACCAGGCTGCAGTCTAACAATAACCTCAGAGCTTTGTTCTTTCACAACACATAGGGAAGCAAAGTGTTTAAAGAAACTACTTACATCTGAGCCAGATTTCTTGGAAGAATGCCCTCTACATGACATCTCCACTTCCCTCTGGCCTGACTCTTTGCCCACCACTTCACTCAACCTGCTTTCATCAGGGTCAACAAGGACACCTATGTTGCTTAATCTGACGGATATTTTTCTGTTTTTGTATTTTCTGATCCCTAAGCAACGTGAACCAGCTGACCACCGGCTGTTTCTGGAAATACTCTCCTCTTGGTGTCTAGTATTGCATTTGGCTTGCCATCTCCTTGACCATCTGTGTATGTTCTTCCACTATTCAACCTCTACAGAATGTAGATCTTGATCATTCCTTCTCTTGTCTTTCTGTGTGATCTTATCCAATGCCATGGCTCTGATACCATCTAGACGTCAGCATGTCAACATTTGTCTCCAACCCTGATCTCTTCCTGAAACTTGCAAGAACAATGTCCAACTGCCTTCTTGATATTTTTATTAGGCAATTTCCTAGACATCACAATGTATCTCCAGGTGCTCTTCTTTCCTCACCTCCCCAAACTGTTGCCCTACCTCAAGCCTTACCTATCTTGCAAATGGCACCACCTCTTATTTAGATATCCTGTTGAGGAATTTCATTATATCTGGATTTATTCTTTCTCTCTCTCTCTCTCTCTCTCTCTCTCTCTCTCTCTCTCTCTCTCTCTCTCTTTTGGTATTGGGGATTGACTCAGGGACACTTTGCCTTTGAGACACATCCCCAGCTCTTTTTGAGACAGGGTCTCACCAACTTTCTTAGGGCCTCACTTAGTTGCTGAGGCTGGCTTCAAACTTTTGATTCTCCTGCCTCAACCTCCAGAGCTGCTGGGATTGTAGATATGTGCACTGAACCCAGCTCTTTCCCTCACTCAATATCCAGTTCCTCAGAAGTGCTGCTGATTCTATCTCCAAAGCCCACTGCAAACATGTCCACCTTACTACTGCCCAGTCTCCATGCTCTATCCATCCTACTATGTGTGCAGAAAATAGATCTATGTTAAATAATAAAAATCAAATCATACCACAGTCTACCTAACATCCTTCAATGATTTCCTACTACACTTAGAATTAAAAATAAGGTGTAGTGTCCTCTAAACTCCTGCAGGATCTGACTTCTATCCACCTTCCTAAATTCATTTCATATCACTCTTTGGCTCCCATCACCAGTCCTGCCTAACCTCAGGGACTTTGCATAGACTGTTCCTTCTTCCAAGAAGCAATTTCCCTACTTTTCTCCTGCTGGACCTTCCTTCCTTCCCTTCTTCCTTCCCTCCTCCCTTCTTTCCTTCCTTCCTTCCCTCCCTCCCTCCTTTCTTCCTTCCTCTTTCTTTCTTTCTCTCTTTCTCTCTTTCTTTCTTTCTTTCTTTCTTTCTTCTTTCTTTCTATTTTAGCATAATTATTATCTATTCAAACTAACTTCCTCTGACCATCCTATTGAAATAATCCACTGTTCCCCTTTTGTGTTCTTCTTAACTCCCTTTTTCTTTCCACCATCATAGTTGTTTCCATAGTTGTAAAGCCAGCCCAATTTTCCCACAAAGGAGAGAATCGGGATTCATTTAGGGAACTTGTTAGACTTGAAACAAATCAAAGACAACAAAAGAATGAACAGCTTCTTTCCTAAGTGGACATCCTGCTGCTTGTGACTAGTCATATCCAATAGCACCCATATCTAAACCTGATAAGGCAAATCAGCACATAAAACTAAAAATAAGAACACTCTTGAGACCCCTTCAGTGGAAAGTGTTTAGCTACCCAGTTCCTGTTTGGCTGTGGTCTTGGCCCTCAATGACACAGCTGCAGTCAACTGAACTTATAGAGGCTGGAAAAATTTTCCCATGGTAAGTCTCATTTCCTGTGTTTCTCATCAGAGTTTATTGTTATTTTTCCCTATTTTTCCTCCTTTAAGACCAAGGTCCCGTGAGATGGACATTGATGGAGTAAGAGAAAAATATTTGAACTTAACTTAAATCCTCCTATGCGTGAATGAAACTCCCAATTTTGTCCTTGAACTTTAAAATCCTTACATTTCTGGAAAATATGAACATTCTGAAAATATATCCTTTGAAAAAGTATAGCTTCTCAATTTTCTTCCTCCCTCCCTCCCTCCCTCTTTCTTTCTTTCTTTTTTTTTTTCAGAGTAGAAATTAGAAGTTTATTAAAGGACAGCAGAAAAGACTTCTCCCGGAGGAAGAAGGGGACCCAAGAGGTGGAATCCTTTCTTTCTTTCTTTCTTTCTTTCTTTCTTTCTTTCTTTCTTTCTTTCTTTCTTTCTTTCTTTCTTTCTTTCTTTCTCTCTCTCTCTCTCTCTCTCTCTCTCTCTCTCTCTCTCTCTTTCTTTCTTTCTTTCTTTCTTTCTCGCTTTCTTTCCTTCTTCTTGGGATTGAATCCAGGGGCACTTAACCACTGGGGCACATCCCCAGCCCTATTTTGTATTTTATTTAGAGACAGAGTCTCATTGAGTTGCGTAGTGCCTCACTTTTGCTGAGCCTGGCTTTGAAGCTATGATCCTCCTGCCTCAGCCTCCCTAACCACTGGGATTACAGGCATGGGGCACCACTGTGCCCAGCTCACTTTTGTTTTTATAGCAAAAACTTGTGTTATATGCACTGAGCTGACAACCTATTTAATAACGATGATGGTCTTGAAGTTGTCCTTTGGCTAACAACCTATCTAATAATGATGGTCTTGAAGTTGTCCCTTGGCCAAAACTTACTTAGGCTAGCCTGTTGGCGTACACCTATAATCCCAGCACCTGGAGAGGCTGAGACGGGAGGATCGTGAGTTCAAAGCCAGCCTCAGCAACTTAACCAGGTACTAAGTAACTCAATGAGACCCTGTTTCCAAATAAAATACAAAACAGGGCTGGGGATGTGCCCCAGGGGTTAAGTGCTCCTGGGTTCAATCTCTGATACCAAAAACAAAAAACAAAACCTCACTCAGGAATTTGGATTGTGTTCTAACACCTTAAACAGCTTGTCTTCTGTTTTGTTAACAAACCACTAAGTGTTGAGTACAAATTGATAGCAAGTTTTCAGTATAATTTAACCCACTGAAGTTCCTGCTTTCCAATATTCACATAAGACATAAATCACTTTTGTCAACATAAATCCTGAAATTATAGTTCACAAAGCAGCCTATAATCCTGCTAGATGAATTCAAATCATCTCCCAAGAAGCCAAAAATGTTTCAAGTGCTTCAAAATAAATCCCAGGACTGGGGCTATAGCTCAGTGGTAGAGTATTGGCCTAGCATGTGTCAAGCCCTGGGTTCAATCTCCAGTACTGCCATAAATAAATGAATAAAATCATAAATCAGTCAGGCGTAATGGCTCATGTCTGTAATCTCAGCAGCTTAGGAGGCTGAGGCAGGAGATTCATGAATTCAAAGCTAGATTTAGCAACAGTGAGGCGCTAAGCAACTCAGTGAGACCCGTCTGTAAAAAAATACAAAATAGGTCTGGGGATGGGGCTCAGTGGTCAAGTGCCCTTGGTACATTCCAGTCCCCCCCAAAAATCATAAAACAGAGAATGGATAGATAGAATTCTCTGGGAAGAACTCTTTCACAGGAAATAGGACCATGCTGCTCTTCAGACAACTAAAATTATGTTTGTATATAGAAAGAGAGTCACCAGATACTTCAAGGGTCAAAGATCCTGAGCTCCTTTGTCTCTGAGGAAATATTGAGGAGGAAATGTACCCAGTGGTTTATGTTAATTTCTATAAGAAACAAAGTTTAATTCAGAGCTGAAATACTTTCTGTATTTTCTCCTGCCATTTCAACATAGTCCCTATTCAGGATCCAAATGCAAATTTATTTATTTTTTTAGTTTTCAGTTGACACAACATCTTTATTTTATTTTTATGTGGTGCTGAGGATTGAACCCAGCGCCCTGTGCATGCCAGCAAATTTATAATGGTATAAAAAAAACCCTCACTTTTGTTTTGACCATAAAGATGAGATGATGGGATTTAGAGATTATCTTAAACTGACCAGGCATGCTATATCTATTAAGGTCATTTTTCTGGCTGCTTTGTGTGCATATGCATGTATGGCACTGGGGATTGACCCCAGGGGCACCTAACCACTGAGCCACATCTCCAGCCCTTTTTATTTTTTATTTTGAGACAGTGTCTCCATAAATTGCTGAGGCTGACCTCCAACCTTCGCTCCTCCTGACTACGTCCCCAGCCCTATTTTTTCTTTCTTTCTTTCTTTCTTTCTTTCTTTCTTTCTTTCTTTCTTTCTTTCTTTCTTTCTTTCTTTCTTCTTTCTTTCTTTCTTTCTTTCGACAGGGTCTCAATGAGTTGCTTAGCACCTTGCTTTTGCTGAGGATGGCTTTGAACTCCTCTGCCTCCCGAACTGCTAGGATTATAGGTATGCAACACGGTGCCTGCCGCCCAGCTTCTTGACTGTCTCTAAAGAGAATTGTTTATACCAGGTTGCGCTGAACCTCTCCATTTACTTCTTCTGTGTAGAAGATTACATCAGTTTAATCCATAATTCACAGTGTCTGGTGAACTTTTGAAAGGAGTTATAAAGTGCCTTGAGCCACAAAACATAGCTCTCTAATTGCTCAACAAACACAGAGAATGCATGTCAGCAGTCCATGAGTCAACCTAACTGCCCATCGTTAGCACTGTACCTTCTCCTTTAATCCTGTGGGCTTGGGCCTGCTTCAGACACCTCCACCTTCAGGAAGTAAGGCAAGACACAGAACTCAAATATTTCAGATCTGGAAGGGATGTAAAGATCACCTCCGATAAAATCAAATTTTCCTAGTCTCAAATGAGTTAATTAGAAAATGATCACCAGATATATTTCTTGGAGGGAATTTAGAAAAAAAGAAAGAAAGAAAGAAAGAAAGAATTCATTTTCCTACTCTGAAGTATAGCCAGTCATCACATCCCAACCTAGGAAGAAACCCGGGTGATGTTGCCATTAGCAACTGTTAATCAATAGGAAATATTTAGTAAATCTCAACTCCTACTTGTGGTGACATGTATATAGAATTTGCTTCCCTATTGCCTTAACAAAGCAAGAATTTTAAAACTCCTTGTTTTTGCTTCTCTTAGCTGATTAGCTCTGATCAAAATCGTGCATGGGTCTGTCCAGTCTGCTTTTTCAGGGTTTTCTTCAGCTGGTGGTCCTGCACCCAGGCCCCTTTCAATTCTTTCCTTTCCATCAGAGCTTATTCTTGAATAAATTCATGTTAGCCTCAATGCATGATGATGGTTCTGATATCTCTTTGGGGGATATGTGTATTTAAGCAGGAGGAAAGGATTTAGGCCCAAACATGAGGCATGGAAGCCAAAGAGATGTCCCCTAGGCGACACTGCTGGTGATGGTGGCTTGAGCTGGAGCCCTTCCTTTCCTGTCCCACACCAGGATCCTTTCTTGCCACTCAAATGTCCTGCCATGCAACATCCACCACAAATGCTCTCACATGTCACAGACATGGATATTTGCAGAATTAACCCTCTACAGAGAGCAATATCAGATCCATTTGTAGTGAATTTCTCTTTAAAAAGTATGCAGTTCTCATCCACTAGTATAATTTCACATTGCTACCACAGGAAGTATTAAACAAATATTTTCAATTCTGTCTAGAAATGTTTGGAATGGACTTTGGATTAGAGTCTGCTCTGAAAAAAAAAAAATGTTTATTTAACCCATTTGTGCTTTTTGCTTTCTTTCTTTCTATTTTTTTTTTTTCCAGTTTTAGAGATTGAATTCAAGGCCGGCATATGCTAGGCAAGCACTCTACCTCTGAGCTACATCCCCAGCCCAACCCCCATTATGCTTGTAATTCAAAGGTCAGGTTCTGGATCCCTCAAGGGCAGCACTTTCTGTCATACATAGAAAACTCCATGGTTTCCTGACATCCACATCCTGGATCCTTCCAGCGCTCTAAGTCTGAGGATCTTATCCCTCCTTTCTCTGCCTTGGACCACTACACCCTTTTGTGACCTGTCCCCTGTGTCCCATCCTCCCAAACTGCTGCTATCCACAAGGTTTGCAGTCATATCAAATTTATTAAATAATGAGGAAAACTCAAACCACGTATGAAAGAAACAATTTCAAATGAGGCTAAGTGCCAGGCATGATGGCACATGCCGGTAATCCCAGAGGCTCTGGAGGCTGAGGCTGGAGGATTGCAAGTTCAAAGCCAGCCTCAGCAATTTAGTGAGGCCCTAAGCAACTCAGCAAGACCCTGTCTCTAAATAAAATATTTTTTAAAAGGTCTGGGGATGTGATGTGGCTCAAGTGGTTGAGTGCCCCTGGGTTCAATCCCCAGTACCAAAAAATATAAAATAAAATTTAAAATAAATTGAGGCTAAGTGAGAATTTTCCTCTAGTTCAAGGAAAAACTTTCCAGAAAGTTCAGTTCTTCACTGAGGTTTCTTGTGAACGCATCCCAGTTCCTAAATCTGCCCTCCACTAGCTCATATTCCACTGTCTGTAAAAGATCCTCTTTCCCTGCCATCTGTAGCTCTCCTGACTATTCAAAACCCTGGCCCTTGTCCATAGGACTTGGTCTTAGGTATTTTCCCATGTTCCTCCCTGAGCAGGTTATGCACCAAGGATGATTTATGGATCTGAAGCAAAACCTTGCTTAGGGCAAGGGTGTCAGGACAGTTCTCAAAAGTTTTAAGGCTCCAGTTTCTCCAAAGAGTGGAACATGGATATAAGTCTCCCACATCCTGATCCTGAACTCAAAATCCCTCCAGTGTACAGTGTAGTTGCAGATACAACTCTTTAATTTCTAGTTGCTCATCAGGAAACTGAAGGATCACGCTACACCCCCCAACAACAACAACAACAGACAATGCTTAGTGTAGTCTAAACCCAAATGGAGGAAGAAAATGTTTTCCAAACACACCTTATGATTTGTGCTGTAGTCTCTCCCCATGAAATTAAAATTTCCCCTTTTATAGAAGGCAATATTTCTTTCTTAATCTGCCTTCCCCTTTGCCCCTTTTAGATCATGTCTTCTTAGGCCTGTGTGGAATATTTTGAAAGAGGTCTGTGACAAAGCTTCTTCATTTCTCAGTAACTGCCTTCAGCTACACAGACCCAGCTAAAACTCTGAGATGACTATATAAGGACACAATGAACATTGTGTGTGTGTGTGTGTGTGTGTGTGTGTGTGTGTGTGTGTGTATGGGAGAGGGAGGGAGATCGAGCGTGTGTGTCTCTGCAGTTATTATATTAGGCTATATGTGCTGCATATATTCTATTTCCTGCTTTTTGATAAAAAAATCTTGTAACCCAAACCTCCAATCAAAGTATCCATTATTCATAGAATTAAAGAGAGTCAGTGTCATCAAATTCCACAACTGTGCTCCTGTCCTGCACTGGAGAGGGTCACTAAGAACTACAATAGAAACAATAATAGCATTCACCCCTCAGGATTGTAGGGAGTTTTCAGTAAATTCATATATGTGTATCTTTGTGTGTTACCAGGGATTGAATCCAGGGATGTCCTACCACTGAGCTAACATCCCCACCCCTTTTATTTTATTTCCAAATAAGATCTCACTAATTTTCCCAGGCTGGCTTCAAACGTAAAACCCTCCTGCCTCAGCCTCCCAAGTCACCAGGATTATAGGCATGTACCACTGCACTCAGCAGGGAATTCATGTATAACACAAGCATATATATAACTTGTAATTAATGTGCTAATCAGATATTAAGGTACTATGTGTACATAGTAAGTGCTCCATAAGATAGAGTGTGAAGTTTCACTTTTTTAAAATACCACTTCTAAAAATTGTTTGAAATTCTCAACTCTGGCTCAAACTTCAAACTACAGGTTGAAGGAAAGTACCCTTCATTCCCAGGAAGGCCCTTTGTGCCTTCAAGGAGCACATGCTTAAAGGAAACACACTGTCCTCTGTTATGTAAATAAGCCTTGGATTTTGAAAACCATAGAAATCCCTAACATTCATGGAGCATTTTTTAATGTGTCAGATACATTGTAAATTTATTTGCTAAAACATCCCCATGAGGTAGGTTATAGCATTATTGAAAGATGGGGAACTTGAAGTTGGCTTAGATAATAAAGTGAGTTTATTGGTTCACAAATTGAGAAATCCAGAAGTCTTGATCCGGATGAGGTTGGGCAAGCATAGTTTGAGCCACTGGTAAAATCTTGTGATTATTTCTCACCTCCATTCTCCCAAATTGCTACAATCTCGCAAGCTTCTCCCTCTATCATCTTAAGATGTCTGTCAGTAGCTCAAGAGCCACATACATATCAATCACACCCAATAACAGAAAGCATCACTTCTGGGATATCTTCTGATATAGTAGGGAAGCTTGTTTTCTGTTCTAATTTAGAAATTAGTGTGGCTGGAAATGGAGAAAAAGATGAATTTTTCCTGATATCTGAAGTCTGACACTGAGTCTGGAATAAATCACCCCAAAACTTCACTGGAAAATAGCAAAGGAATGTAGTCCCAGCAGTGTGGGAGGCTGAGATGGGAGGATCGCAAGTTCAAAGCCAACCTCAACAACTTAGAGAAGCCCTAAAACAACTCAGGGAGACTTTGTCTCTAAATTTAAAAAAAATAAAAATTTAAAATATGGATATATGGCTGGGGATGTTGCTCAGTGGTTGAGCACTATTGAATTCAATCCCTAGTACCCTGGTACCAAAAAAAAAAAAAAAAAATAGTAAAGGGAAATCCCCAAAGGGAGTTCAGAATTGTTGCAGATTTGTATTCTGGAAAGGTGACTTTCAGATGGACAGTTATGAACAGATGTATTAGGGAGAGCCCTATAACCAGCAGCTGAGCAAAGGGTTGGGCAGAAGGAGAGAAATGTGAGGTAGCCTTAAAGAGGACCCCAATCAGGTGGGGTGACCCTTTGGAGGTATCCTGAGCTGGAGAAGGATCAGTGGGAGTGTGAGGGCTGGCTCTTTCTGCGCTCCCTACCCCATGACCCAGGTATAATCTGTGGGACACTCAGGAAGAAGGGAGGCCCTGGGTGGGCAGCTCTTTTTAGAAGAAGGTAGTCTTGGAGAAGCATTCAGCTGTTGGCTGACACAATAGCTGGGACAATGAATCCCAGGGTGAAGAGGAATCTGAGTACTGTGTGCCAGTCATCAGGAAGCAGTTGTTAAAAATATTACCCAGCACTATGGCTTGAATAAAGTTTGTCCCCTCTAAAACTCATTTTGGGGCTGGGGATACAACTCAGTTGGTAGAGTGCTTGCCTTGCATGCACAGAGCACTGGGTTCAATCCCCAGCACCACACACACAAAAACCAACTCATCTTGAAATTTCCTCCCTTTATGAGATATTAAGAGATGGAACCAAGAGTAACTTTTAAGAACTGATCAAGGGTCTGCCCTCATGAATAGATTAATCCATTCATGTGATCCATGGATTAACAGGTTGATGGATTATCCTGAGAGTTGGTGAGCTGTAAAGGCCTGTTAAGCCAGTTCTCTGGCACGCTGTGCTGTCTCACCATGTGGTGCCCTTGGAACAGAACTGTGAGCAGCCCAAATAACCCTCTTTTCTTTTCTTTTTCTTTTTTGGTACTGGGGATTGAACTCAGGGCACTCAACCACTGAGCCACATCCCCAGCCTTATTTTGAATTTTATTTAGAGACAGGGTCTCACTGAGTTGCTTAGCACCTCACCATTGCTGAGGCTGCCTTTGAACTCTCGATCCTCCTGCCTCAGCCTCCTGGGCCTCTGGGATTACAAATGTGCACCACTGAGCCTGGCCCCCTCTTTTCTTTAAAGCTTACCCAGTCTGTGTTATTGTATTAACTAACAACAAAAAAGCAGACTAGCACGACTGCTTCTAAGAGGCAAAGCTCAGAGGTGATCTCAGATCTTCTAGATGTTATTTGCTAACTGTTCAGTGTGTGCTGATTTCCACACTCTGACTTGCTGTAGGGCATTTCTGGAAAGACTCCAAGACACACAGTCTCCTAAGTAGCAGCTGTCCATCCATGTGTATCATGTGAATACCTAAGAGGGCCAGACACAAGGAGGAAATGATGATACACCTCATTGGGTGGTTAAGGAGACAAGATGTCTGGTCAGACTCTCACCATAGAACTGTCCACTTTGAACAAATGAGGAATGTGAAGAACTTGGAAACGTTGCAGAGAAGTCACTACAATGATAAATGTTTCTCTGAACCAGCACAGTCAGGAAGAGGAAAGACCAGCATTAAGGATGGCCTTGCTGATCTCTCAAGATCTTCTCTTTATCCTGTGATGCAAAATTTAGTGTGTACAAGTATAACATTTGCAATTACAGCTTCTTTCTGGCAAGTGTGCCAGATTATTACTGGCAAAATAATCAAAATCCTACAAATACTATGCTCATTTTTATCTCAGCTGTTTCAGATGTTCATGAATAATAAAATCACAGGGATCGGAAGAAACACCCCAGAAGCTCCAAAACTCCTGAAGTCAGGGTATAACCCAGATCCAGTTTAAGAAGATGGGACCATGGAAGTTGCATCCAGTAAACCACTTAATCACATCTGGTTCCCATGGCAACAGACACAGAAACAGCTCCACTGAACAAAACTGAATATGATCAACTGCCAACACAGAAATATAAATCCTGCCCTGTTCTCTCATTTTTCAGCATTTCTTTCTCTGACATGATCCGTGTTATTAAGTGGGATGTGGAGGATTCCTTGGGTCTCCCTCTGTCTATAGTCTCCAAATTCCAAGGGCAAAATCCCCTCTCTGCTGTGTTTTCAATGTAGAACACAGAAGTGTGGGAGGGAAAGCATTGCATGCATCTTAAGAGGCAAGGATAGTGATTTCAAATTGTTCCTTTCCCATCCATGTCCCTTACTAGGAGCTCTGGTTTTTCTCTCAGGCAGTGATGCTTTTTTTGGTTGGATTAAAATCAGAGCATATTTGTGTTCAAGAGCAAAAAAGATTTCCTAAGTAACAGAGAAGCTATTTTTAGAGGATCTCAGGAGGGGGAAGATCTCAGAATCCACCTAAACTTAGATTTGGGACAGAGTATCTCCTAGGGACATAGTCTGCATGTGCACAAACATTTTGCCTCTCTAACTACAGACTCCCTGTGCTGTTCTTGAGTGCCACCTGGAGAACCAAACATCCTTCCCTTCCCTCCATTTAAGTACAGCACCTTAGCCAGGCATTGTGGCATAAGCCTATGATCCCAGCTACTTGGGAGGCTGAGACAGGATTGCAATTTCAGGGTCAGCCTGGGCAATTTAGTGAGACCTTGTCTTAAAATAAAATGTTTTAATTAAAAATTTTTTTGATGGAACCCAGGGCACTCTATCACTGAGAGACATCTCCCAGCCCTTTTATTTTTTGTTTTGAAGCAGGGTCTTACAAAGTTGCCCAGACTGGCCTTGAACTTGTGATCCTCCTGCCTCAGCTTTCTAAGTCACTGGTTAAAAAAAAAAAAAAAAAATTAAAGGGCTGGGGATGTAGCTCACTGACAGAGCACTTGCCTAGCATGCATAAGACCCTGGATTAAATCCTCAGTATTAAAGAAAAAAAATCATTATCAGTTTTCTTTTTTTTTATAAAAGAGATAATTTTTTAATATTTATTTTTTGGTGGACATCTTTATTTTTAATTTTTATGTGGTGCTGAGGATCGAACGCCAGCGCCCTGCACATGCCAGGTGAGCACATTACCACTTGAGCCATATCCCCAGCCCTCATTATCAGTTTTCTAGCTCTTTAAGAGCCCTATATTAGCCAGACACAGTAGGGAATGACTGTAATCCCAGCAGCTTAGGAGACTGAAGCAGGAGGATTGCAAATTCAAAGCCAGCCTCAACAATTTAAGTGAGGCTCTAAGCAACTTAACAAGACCCTATCTCAGAAGAAAAAATAAAAAGGGTGGGAATGTGACACAGTGGTTAAGCATCCTGAGTTCAGTCTCCAAAACAAAACAAAACAAACACACCAAAAAATCCCCCTATACTACAATTAGGTCAGGTTGTGCTGAAAATCACCACATTCTTGGTATATCTGACGGAATGAGGTAGCTTTAAGGGAAACAATGTCAATATTCATGAATTTTTGGTTAAGGTTTGATTTATAAATATAAATGTGGACTATAAATTTGTATCCCAAGTTTGTGATCTGGGACGAATACTTTATAGTTGAATCATTTTGGTAAGAGATAAGCTGTGGATTAATATTACATATAATAATTCCATGGAGGGCTGGAGATGTGGCTCAGCGGTAGCGCGCTCGCCTGGCATGCGTGGGGCCCGGGTTCGATCCTCAGCACCACATACCAACAAAGATGTTGTGTCCGATGAGAACTAAAAAAATAAATATTAAAAATTCTCTCTCTCTCTCTCTCTCCTCTCTCACTCTCTCTTTAAAAAAAAAATAATAATTCCATGGAGAAAGTTAAGTATTATTTTGCAATTGTAGACTTTGAATTGTGACTCAAAACATTTTTTTTCTATTTTTTTGGGGGGTACAAGGGATTAAATTCAGGGACACTCGATCACTGAGCCACATCCCCAGTCTTATTTTGTATTTTATCTAAAGACAGGGTCTCACTGAGTTGCTCAGGGCCTTGCCATTGCTGAGGCTGGCTTTGAACTCATGATCCTCCTGCTTCAGCCTCCTGATGAAAACAAATTTTTCCTCCCACTGGAGATTGAACCCAGGGATGCTTTATCACTGAGCCATATCCCCAGTCCTTTCTATTTTTTTTTTTTTTTTTTTGAGACAGGGTCGTGCTAAATTGCTTAGGGCCTTGCTAAATTGCTGAGGCTGACCCCAAACTTGCCATCTTCCTGCTTCAATCTCCCAAAGAGCTGGGATTATAGGCATATGCCATCATGTCTAGCATAAGTAAACTATTAAAATTAAGTATGAGACCTAGAAGAAAAAAATAGAATAGTAGTCACTAGAGACTAGGAAGGGTAGGGGGTTGGGGTGGGTAGAGGAAATTTGGATAACAGGTACTAAAATACAATTAAGAGGAACACAGTCTAGTGTTCTACTACATGGTAGGATAGCTATCAATTACAGCAATTTATTATCTTTTTTCTAAAATATGACTTTGTAGAAAATGTGAAGTCTGTTGGTAACACATGTGCTTTATTTATTTATTTGTTTATTTTGCAATGCTGGGGGATGGAACCCGGCACCTCCCGCTTTCGAGGCCAGAACACTACCACTGTGCAATATCTGCAGCCTTGTTATCTTTGATAAATAACTAGAAGAGAGGAATTCTAAGGCTCTTGGCACAAAAAAATGATAAATGTTTAAGGCACTAGAAATACTAAGTATCCTGATTTTATTATTATACATTATCAGTTTGTATCAAATGATCATATTGTATTCCATAAATATGTACAGTGATTTTGTATCAACTGAAAGTTTAAACATATTTATGAGACAATTAGGGGAATTTATTTGAGGATTTCCATCTCAAGAAAGATCAGATGATAGGTGTATGAGGATTTATGGTACTATTCTGTCTGCCATGGTTTATGGTAAGCATAAAAAGCATATATTGCCAGCCCTGAGGTTTATCTGGGGAGGAGTCCTCTAAACTGAGGTCTCAAGGATGAGGGGAGCTAGCAGGCACAAACTGAGGGTGAAGGGATGAGATATGAGGTGTGAGTTGGGTAAGTGTTTTAGGTAGAGGAGATCACAGGCCTGAAGGTGAAGGAAGAGTTAGCTTCTTGGGACTGATAGAAACTCAGTAGGATTTCATTGACATATAGCAAGAAAAGAGGATGAGCAATGGAATCAGAGGTTCTTAGGCAACAATAAAGGGCTCAGCATTCTCTCAAGAGCAATGGGAAACCAGTGAGCAAGGGAGTCACCTGACTTAAGTCATAGTTTAAAAAACTTACCCTTGACCTTCATGATCCCAAAGTAGTCCTAACTTTAGAAGTCCTCCTGGAGAACCCAGCCCTTCTCATTTTGATCTATAGATCCTTACTTCTTAACTATTGCTTCATGCAAGATGGCTTCTATGGCAGGTAAATTTCAAGTTCCATGCAGAGACAAGGAGAGGGGCTTCTTACTCTTTCCTATGGACTGAATGTATCCCTCAGTATTTATAGGTTGAAACCCTAGCACTCATCAGTGTCTGTATTTGGAGACAGGAATTTTAGGTGATAATTCAACGAGGTCATTAGGATAGATCCTAACCTGATAAGATTGGTGGCTTCCTAAAAGAGAAAGAGGGTGAGAGATTGCTCTATTTGTTTGCACACAACAGGGAAAATCCATGTGAGCACACAGTGAGAAGATGCTCAATCTGTAAGTTAAGAAGAAAGCTCTCCTCAGAACCCAACCAAGCTAGTGCTTTGATCTTGAACTTCCAGCCTCCAAAACTGTGAGAAAATAAACTTTTTGTTGGTTAAGCTACTCAGTCTATGGTATTTGTTAGGACAACTAAGAAATTCTCCTAAATCCCTCTCTTTCCAGATAATATGGGTTGGAATAAAGCTTTGACACTTCAAAAGCTTTTAATCCACCAACCTTGATTAGTCATTAAAGATCATCAACATTAAATCCTCATTATGATAACAGTTTCAGATTTATTGAGTAACACCTCCCCATGATCTCACTTTTCACACTTTCAGTTACCCATGATCAAATACAGTCTGAAAATATTAAATGAAAAATTCCAGAAATAAATAATTAATAAATCTAAAGTTGCATGCCATTCTGAATAACATCATGTAATCTCTAGCCATACCATGCTGTCATGCCCAGGATGTGAACCATCACTCTATCTAATGTATCTAAGCTGTGTATGCTACCCTTCCTTTAGTCACTTAGTAGCCATCTCAGTTATCACGTTGACTTGTGGTATTATAGTGCTTGTGTTCTAATAATCCTTTTTACTTAATAATGGCCCCAAAGCATAAGAGTAGTGATGCAGAGAGGTAGCACCACGGCATAAAACATGGAAGGGCAGATTAATTTTGTTACTGAATGGTAATGCTTTAGGACATGTAGGGAAAACATAGTATATGTATTCAGAACTATCCAGGGATTCAGGTACCCATCAGGAGTCTTGAAATGTATTCCCCAAGTGTAAGAGGAAACTACTGTATTTGCAAGAAATCTTCTCTACTATGGTGAAGGCAAACTGTAGTAGGAGGAGATAGTTCTACTACAGCAATAAATGCATATCATAATCTGGTATTGCTATATTTATTTATTTCTCCAGTTCACATCCTGGGTTTACAGAAAAGACACAGCTGAGATTTATAGGGTTCTTTCCTACTTGAAAGCTTACAATCATTATATCAACATGCAAGTGGTGACTCCCAGGGCTGAGTGAGCTACATGTGGTATTCAGGGCATGTGTTTATAAGAAGCTAGGCTTTGTTTATATTGATGCAATATAATATTATCTTCTGCTGGCTGCCTTTCATAGACAAGGCAACTGTTCAAAACAAATTGCCTGGCAAATGACGGTCTTTGCAAATTTGGACATGATTGCTTATGTTGACTATCAATCTCCTACACTACTGACTACCAAAGTATGTTTCTATGCAAATTCTCTCAGTCTGAGGAAAAGAGCCTTTTAAGAAAGAGGGTGAGGGCTGGGGATGTGGCTCAAGTGGTAGCGCGCTCGCCTGGCATGCGTGCGGCCCGGGTTCGATCCTCAGCACCATATACAAACAAAGATGTTGTGTCCGCTGAGAATTAAAATAAATAAACATTTAAAAAAAAAAAAAGAAAGAAAGAAAGAGGGTGAGCCAGGCACTGGGGTGAATGCATGTAATTCCAGAGACTTGGGAGGCTGAAGCAGGAACAAAAAAAAAAAATCTCAAGTTCAAGGCCAGCCTTGGCAACTGAGAGACTGAGTCTCAAATTACAAAATAAAAGTAGCTCAGTGGTACAGCACCCCTGGGTTCAACACCCAGTGGCACTGGGGGAAAGAAAGAAAGAAGGAAGGAAGGAAGGAAGGAAAGAAGGAAGGAAAGGAAGGAATAAAGGAAGGAAGGAAAGAAAGAAGGGATTAAAAGGAAAGAATTAAAAGCATTATCCTCTTTGGTAAGATGCAAGCGGACCCAGGGACTTCTCCTACCAACTCCTGAAGTGAAGGACCACCTTTGGCCGTCCTTTCTTTTGGATATTACATCTTCTATCATAGCTTTGTGATAATATTATTTTATGAATATGCATAATATATATGTATGTGTATATATATGAATCTATATGGATTTGTTCCATGAGAATTCAACTCAAAAACTGTCAATTTTCTGTTTATTCCTAAATGAAATTAAATCTGGCTCAACTTCTATTGGCTTTAGTGGTGACAAAATCCAATCCTAAGATTTCGGTGAAGAGGCCCCTTCACACTCCCTTAGGATCATATTAGCACCCAGGGATTACACAGTCCATACACTTTGCCATCTGATCCATTGAGATAGATAGGATTCCACTACTTCCTTCCAGTATCTCCTCCTCTCAAGTTTGAGTGGGGGGTCCTTGCCAAGGCTTTTATTCCCCCTATTTGGTATTGAAGATTGAATCCAGGGGTGCTTTATCACTGAGCCATATCCCCAGCCCTTTTTATTTTTTGTATTGAGAGGATCTCACTAAGTTGCTGATGCTGGTCTTGAACTTGCTATCCTCCTGCCTCAACCTCTGGAGTCATTGGGATTACAGGTATGCACCATTGAACTCATCCTGCTCCTTGCCATGGGTCTTGAGAAACACTCAGGCCCCCAAACTATTTCCATACATGTGGCCATCCCACTCAGAAACACTAACTGCAGAGCTGAAAACCTTTCCCATCAGTTTTCAGGGGCACTAATACCGTCCATCTTACTCCATCCTCATCCTTATGTAGTATGACTCTACCCTTCAACAATCTGACCATTACTACCTCCACTCATAATCCCAAAGAAGATATGTCAAAGCCAGGGCATGTATGGATATGGCATGGATGCTCTTCTAATGGAGAAACTTCCTTCCTATAGTCTTTCTTCTCGAAAAATAAGAATGAGAAAATGGTCTTATTGGTGGAAGAGCACATGGATTGGTGCCAAGTGATTTGGATCTGTAATATCAACAGAGAATGAAGTTTTCCAGGAATTCCAGGAGCCTTGCAGCTAGAGTAGATAGAGACCTTGTAGTTCATGAGCTTCTGCATTCCCCAGTCCAAGAGGCACCTGAACTTCGATGCTCTCCTTTCATGGAATGAGCTCACACTATGCCTGATAATTGTCCTGGCTCTGACAGATTGCTCCTTGCTTTGATGAGAGACTGAAGACCAGGTTTAACTTTGTCTTGCCACCCTGACCTATGGATCTTACCTTTTCAACAAATAAATCCTTTCCCCCAATCAGTGCTATTTAGGTGAAATGTGCCCAATCCATTGTAGAAGGAATGGTAGCCCCTAAAGGGCCCAAGGTGAGGCAGCACATCATGGGGGAAGGGCCCAACATAAGAAAGCTGCTCAGCTTATGGTAGGGTCAGGAAGGAGGGGGTGGGGCACAGGGAAGATGAACCCTTCCAGGGCATGTTCCAGTGACACACCTCCTCCAGCCATGCCCATCAGACTACATTACCACCAGGTCAATTCATTCAAAATAGGACTGATTAGGTTAACGCTCTCACAATTTAAACATTTCATTTTTGACTATTCTTGCATTAATAGGAGCTTTTGGGGGACATCACATATCCAAACCATAGTGGGACCCATCAGGTGACACAGGTAAATTTCAACACATAGTTAGGTGTGAGATAATCAAAAAAGCATGAAGCATAGGTGAACGCTTAATGGTCACCCATGGCCTATCTCTGTTTTACTGATAATGTATTTGGAGTATGCATTAGCCCTCTCACACTTATCATTCACTTTCTCTATTCTGGGAAGTCATTTAGCAGCAAGAATATAGGATCAGGAATCTGAGCCTCAAGAACTTTGTTTCTAAGAGTTTTCAAAACTTGAGGGACTCCTTTGGAATTCAGGAGTACTAAAAGTGTTTTGAGCACATATTCCAAAGGCATTTTCCTTTGCCTCTCTGTAGAAGTTACTGTGTATATGAATTATTCATGCATTTATTGCTGTTAGCAACCCAATCCTTTCATTTGGTGATGATTCTGTGAGTCAGCCTTTGGATTGGGATACACTGGTAGTTCTGATGCTTTCACCTGGGGTCATTCTGGTAGGTAGAATAATGGTCTCCCCAAGGATGTTGATACTCTAATCCCTGGTGTTAAGCCTGTGCGTGTTATACTGCATGGTGAAAGGGACTTTGAAGTTACAATTAAGTTTATAGACCTCTGAATAAGGAGATTATCTTGGATGGTCTGTGTGCATTCTTTGTAATCACACAAATGCTGGAAAGTAGAAGAGGAAGAACTAGGTGCTATGATGCACACATGTAATCCCAGCGACCCAGGAGGCTGAGCCAAGAGGATCACAAGTTCAAGACCAGACTCAGCAATTTAGTGAAACCCTCAGCAACTTAGTGAGATTCTGTCTCAAAATTAAACAAACAAACAAACAAACAAAGGACTGGGGATATGGCTCAGTGGTAGAGTCCCAGGGCTATTTTCCCAGTACAAAAAAAAGAAAAAAAAAGTAAAAGAGGAAAGCAAAGCAGAAAAATTTGTCAAAAGTTAACTACAGAAGAATGGAAGAAGAGGCAGGAAGCATTGGAAGCATGAAAAGGACTTGTGCCATTGCTGGCTTTGAATCAGAGGAAGGAAAAGAAAGGCCAAGGAAACAGAAGATCTCCTTAAACTGGGAACAGCCCTCACTGACAGCCGGCAAGGAAATAGGACTCAGTCCTGAAATTGAAAGGGATGAACAACAGCCTGAATGAGCCAAGGAACAGATTCTGCCCATGAGTCTTCAGAAAGGAAAGCAGGCCTGCTGACACCTTGAGTGTAGCCTGCTGAGACCTGCCTTGGACTTATAAATTATGAACTAAGAAATGTGTGCTACTTCAAAGTGCAAACTCTCTGGTAGTTTGTCATAGCAGCAATCGAAAGCCAATACAGCCTCTCATGTTGCTGCAATTGGGTAGGATTGGAGCTCAGTGGGTGCCAACTCTCAATTGAACCACTCTCTTTATATCATCTCATACTCAAAGAGACTACCCGGGGCTACTTTTCCTGGCCTCCTCAAGGTAACAAGAAGGTAAGAGAAGTAGCTTCAAAGGTACCTGACAAACTGCTCAGAACTCTCACAATATTACTTCTGCTATATTTTACTTGTTACAAAGTCTGTCCAGATTCAAAGAGATAGAGAAATGTTCTCCATCTCTTGATGGGAGAAGGTACAAAGTCACATCCGAAAGGGGCAAGGTTAGGAGGAATCTGTGACCATTTTTCACTGTCATATATGGAGAGTCCTGTGCCATAGGATGTCAAGAGAGACTTTTTATGCTATCAATCTTGGCAGTAGGGTGCAGAATTGAAAAAAATAAGTGCAAAGTATCTCACAGTCTAACCTGTGGGCTAGATGCCTCTGTCTAGGTTCTTGCTCGCCACAGTCCACCTCTTCTCTTCTTCCTCACTTCTCAGATAACATTAGAGTATTGGAGGGTGGTATTGGGAGTAAATGGACGAGTGGAGAATAGAGTAACTTGCCAGGCGTGGTGGCACACGTTTGTCATCCCAGCAATGGGGAGGCTGAACCAGGAGGAATGCAAGTTCAAAGCCAGCTTTAGCAACTTAGTGAGGCCCTAAGCAACTTAGCGAGGACCTAAGCAACTTAATGAGACTGTGTCTCAAAATAAAATAAAATAAAATAAAATAAAAAGGGCTAAGATTGTAGTTCAATGGTAGAACACCCCTGGGTTCAATCCCTAGAATGAATAATGAATAAATAAATACATAAGTAAGACTAGAAATGCAGCCTAGTGGTAAAGTACCCCTGGGTTCAATCCCCAGTACCAGAGGAGAAAAGGGGGAGGAGAGGAGGAAAGGGAAAAAAGAAAAAAAAAAAAAAAAGCAAACAGATAAGAAGGCTCAAAGGAATTCAATTAAGGAATAATGCTTGGTTTTTCTGTTAGCTTCCTGTTACTTAAAAAAAAAAAAACAAAAAAAAAAAAACTGAGATTGTTAACATAAAAGGAGGAATCGTTTATTTTAGCTCCTGATTTCAAAAGATTCAGTCCCTGGTCATTTGACCCTGTCATTTTGGGCTATGATGACATAGTAAATCATGGTGGGAGTTGGCAGAGGAGGCCTGTGTGCCTCGTGGCAGCTAGGAAGCAAAGAGAGAGAGGGAGGTACTGGGATTCCATGTCCCCTTCAAAAGTATGGTCCCAATGACTTAAATACTTCCCAGTGCGTCTTACCTTTTAAAGCTTCTCCACCTTCCAATAGGACCACAGGCTGGAGACCAAGCCTTCAACACGTGGGCCTTTGAGCACATTCAAATCTAAACCATAGCAGGCTTACAGGAAGGAATCCAGGTTGCCCAACTAGGAATCTATAGGGGGTCCTGACAATGGAAGTTCATCCATTCATTATAAAAATGTTTCTTGGCCTTCTACTATACATACACTGTTTTAAGTTCTGGAAATTCAGATGTAAACAAAACAGCTCTTTAGAGCTTTCATTCTACTGGGGAAAACAAAACAACTATAATAAGACAAATAAATAAAATGCATAAAATATTTTAGACAAATGCTATAAGCTCTCATAGAATATTATTATTATTATTATTATTATTATTATTATTATCATTATTATATACCAAGAATTGAACCCAGGGGTGTTTTACCACTGAATATCATTCCCAGCCCTTTTTGTTTGTTCATTTTTAAAATTTTGAGACAAAGCGTCAGTTGCATAGGGCCTCACTAAATTGCTGAGTCTGGTCTTGAACTTGCATTCCTCTTGCTTCAGCCTCCTGAATCCCTGGGATTACAGATATGCACCATCAAGCCTGGCTCTCATAGAATATTTTAGATTGAGACAAAGGTTGAGGGGAAACAGTTAATGTGGGGAAGAGAGGAGCTGACAGTTTAGGCGAAGAGGCCCAGGTGGGGACTCACTGTGAAGAAGAACATGTGAAGACCTGAAGGAGGTGGAGGAGTGATCCAGGCAGTTATGTAGAGCAAGAATTTTCCAGGAGGGGAGGGTGGAAGTACAATTGTCCTGAGGCAGACATGTGCCTGGCACAGACCAGAAACAGTGAAGAGGAGGCGTGTCTGGAACAGAGCTGGCAATGGAGAGAGTATATGTGGCACAGGGAGCCTCTGAAAAGAACTGTGGGTGTCAGAATTTTTTTTTTATAAATTGTGATAACATTACACATAATATAAAAATCGTGTCTAAACCATTTGCAGAATATGTGCTTTAGCTCTGTTAAGTCCCTTCACAATGTTATGTAACTGATCTTCGAAATTTTTTATCTCAAGCTGAACTCTGTATGCATTAAACAGTGTCCCCACTCCCAGTCCACCTCCCTGAGGCTCCAGCAACCACCAGTGTATTCTTGCTATTAATCTGTATTCTAAATACCTCAACAAAATGGGACCATACAGTATTTGTCATTTGGTGGCTGGCTGATTTCACGTAGCAAGGTATCCTCTAGTTTCATCTGTGTTGCAGAGAGTGTCAGAATCTCCTTCCTTTCTAATGTTGAATAGTATTCCATTGGACATACATAGTGCATTTTTTAAAAGCCCTTCATTGGGCTGGGGTGGTGGCTCAGTGGTAGAGCGCTTGCCTAGCACGCGTGAGGCACTGGATTCCATCCCCGGTATCAAAAAAAGAAAAAAGCCCTTCATCTTTGCATGAATTTGGGGGTTGCCTCCACCTTTTGACTGTTGCAAATAATGCTGCTGTGAACAAGGGTGTACTAACATCTCTTTAAGACCCTGCTCTCAATTTAGTAGAATTCCTAGATCATTTGATTATTTTATGTTTAATGTTTTTGAGGAATCATCATGCTGTTTTCCATAGTGACTATAATATTTTACAATCCCACCAATAGCACACAAGGTTCCAATTTTTCCACATCCTTGTCAACACTTGCTACTTTCTCTCTCTCCCTCTTTTTTTTTTATATTTATTTTTTTAAGCTATAGGTGGATGCAATATCTTTATTTTATTTTTATGTGGTACTGAGGATTGAACTCACACCCAGCCCCTTCTTTTCTTTTTTTCCTCCCTTCCTTCTTTCCTTCTAGCTGGTGGCGACCCTAACTGGGTGTGATAGCGCATGCCTGTAATTCCAGGGCTCAGGAGACTGAGACAGGAGGATTGTGAATTCAAAGGCAGCCTCAGCAATGGTGAGGCACTAAGCAACTCAGTGAGACCTTGTCTCAAAAATAAAACGGGTTGGGGAGGTAGTTCTCAGTAGTAAAGCACCCCTGAGTTCAAGCCCCAGTACTAAAAAATAAATAAATAAATGAAAAAGAAAGAAAGGGAGACTAGAACAGGAAGCCCACTTTCATCTCTTGTCCATCCTTCTTTTCCAACTCACCTTGGAACAGCTTCATCTTCTTCATCTAACCACATCCAACACTATGACCCTGAAAAGCTCCTGAGTTTATATGTGAGAACCTCAGCTTCCTGCAGGCACAAACCAACATTCTATGTCCCAGTACAAAATCCTAAGGAACAACAATCCATTGGTGTCACCTGCAACTCAGATAGAGCATTAATCTCCAAGATATATAAAGAACTCAAAAAACTTAATACCAAAAGTCATATAACTCAATCAATAAGTGGACAAAGGAAATGAACAATCACTTCACAGAAGAAGAAATAAGATTGGTCAACAAATGTATGAAAAAAAAAATGTGCGGGCTGGGGATGTGGCTCAAGCGGTAGCGCGCTCGCCTGGCATGTGTGCGGCCCGGGTTCAATCCTCAGCACCACATACCAACAAAGATGTTGTGTCCGCCGAGAACTAAAAAATAAATATTAAAGATTCTCTCTCTCTCTCTCTCTCTCTCTCTCTCTCTCTCTCTCTCTCTCCTCTCTCATTAAAAAAAAAAAGAAAAAAAATGTGCAACATCATTAGCAATTAAGAGAAATGCAAATTAAAACTACACTGAGATTTCATCTTACTTCAGTCAGAATGGTAACTACCAAGACTACAAGAAACAGTAAATGTTGGTGAGGATGTGGGGAAAAATGTAGACCCATACATTGCTGGTGGCACTGCAAATTGATGAAACCACTATGGGAAGCAGTATGAAGATTCCTCAGAAAACTTGGAATGGAACCATCATTTGACCCAATTATCCCACTCCTTAGCATATACTCAAAGGACTTAAAACCAGTGTACTCTAGTGACACAGCCATATCAATGTTTATAGTAGCTCAATTCATAATAACTAAACTATGGAACCAACATAGGTGCCCTTCAAGAAATGAATAGATAAGGAAAATGTGACATATACACAATGAAATATTACCTAGCTATAAAGAAGAATGCAATTATGGCATTTGCAGGTAAACAGATGGAACTGGAGACTTCATGCTAAGTGAAATAAGCCAATCCCCCCAAAACCAAATGCAGATGCTAACACAGAGTAAGGAGGGGGGAGGGAAGGATAGAAGTTCACTGGATTAGACAAAGGGGAATGAAGGGAAAGGAGGAGGGATGGGAATAGATGTAGAATGAATTGGACATAACTTTCCTATGTTCATTAAGCATACATATTACTTGTGTAACTCCACATCATATACAACCACAAGAATGGAAAGTTATACTCCATATATGTATAATATGTCAAAATAGATTCTACAGTCATGTATATCTAAAAAAATAAAAATAAAAATTTTAAAGTGGAAAAAAAAAAGAATCCAATTGGTACATTCAGATACCCAGCTTAGGTTCAACCAGCTATAGCCAAATATTGGGAATGGATTGAATAAACATGCTACAGATGTCCCCATGAAGCAGATTGAGATGCAAAGATGTGCATGTGTCAGGTCCAAGATGGCTATAGTTAGACTACCTCACCAAGATTTCTAACTAACTATGTTTTTGAATGTAGCCAAAGTCATTAACATCCTGATTCAGCAAATGTACTCAAGGTCAAAAATATCTGCTTGTAAGCAAGTGCTCACTTACATAACCTGTTGGCACTGGGCCTTTTTATTCAGCCTACACATAAAAAAAGGCCAACTGGAAAGGCTTGGGGTTGATGCCACCTTGAATAAAGCATATCTACAATCTTAACTGCACCTTGCATCTTCTTTCACCTGCTGGGATCCTGAATCCTTTCCCCAGGGTCTGAGCCCCTGAAGAACAGCATGCAAGAAGTTTATTTGGAAGACATTGCAGGAAGCACCTGCAGGGAGTAGGAAAACAATATAGGCAAAGAAAGAAAACCACCAGTACTCTAGTTTAGAATGGGCTACTGCTGTCAGGCATGGTGGTGCACACCTATAATCCCATTGACTTGGGAGACTGAAGCAGGAAGATTTTGAGATAGAGGCTAGCCTTGGCAATTTAGTGAGACCCTGTCACAAAATAAAAATTAAAATTAAAAAGGACTGGGGATGTAGCTCCATGTGGAGAACCACTGGGTTCAATTTTCTGTAATGAAAGGAGAAAAGAAAGAAATGAAGGAGGGAAGGAAGGGAAGGAAGGAGGGAGGGAGAGAGGAAGGGAGGGAAGGAAGGAAGGAAGGAAGGAAGGAAGGAAGGAAGGAAGGAAGGGAGGGAGGGAGGGAGGGAGGGAGGGAGGGAGGGAGGGAGGGAATGGGCCATGAGCCACTGGGGCTCAATCTCACTGAGTTTGTCCAAGGGAGTATGAAGGCCTGCTGGAGGGGTGAGTCATTGTGATATTTATCCACCAGTTCCCATCTGTCGTTGGCTGAGGGCTGTTCCCAGAAGTGTTAATTCCCCACCATGCCCCTGAGTTAGTGCAGGTGGAATGTCCAGGTGTTTGCATCAAGAAGCAGTCAGTGTAAGTTATGAGCACCATATGGTCAAAGCACCAATAACGCCTAAAACAGATGTCACTAAGGGGAACTCACAGGGCATAGTTAAAAATACAATTGTAGGATGCCAGACATGGTGACACATGTCTGTAATCCCTGCCATTTGGGAGGCAGAAGGATCTCAAGTTCAAAGCCAGCCTCAGCATCTTAGCCAGGCTCTAAGCAAGTTAGTGAGACCCTGTCTCAAAAAAAAAAAAAAAAAAAAAAAAGTGCTGGGGATGTAGCTCAGTGGTAAAGTGCCTTGGGTTCAATCCCTAGTACCTCCTCCCAAAATGTTTATATTTATAAATAAAAAAATAAACAAACAAACACACACACCCTACATATATATACACATACACAGTATATATATACATACACATACACACACATATATATTTGTAGAAAATAATTTTCAATGCTGTTCTGCCTTGGACTCCCCAATGAACTACATGTGCATGAACTAAACTATGAATAGCTTAATATCTGGAGATATGTCACAGACACAAATGAACATATGTGTATTGTAACAGAAGAGTTACAGAAGTGCTCATCAAACACCAGTGAGATTCACTAGCAGGTGATATGCTCTGTACTGAGTGATTTGGGGTGAGCAGAAAGACTTGTTCCTTTAAACATACTGCTTTTACTGGATGGCATTAAAAATGCAAAAATGTGATAATGGAACAATAAATGATCCTTTTTCTTTCTTTCTGCATTGTAGAATGCTGTTTGTGCAGTAATTGAATTTGAGGACAAAACAGTGCTTTTTTTTCCCACTAAAATACCTTTTTTTTCCCTCTAAAAATGCCCCCTCCCATCTTTAACTTTTGTAGCATAAGTTGTATGTATTTCTAACAACCTCAGAAGCTCAGTTAATGTGACATTGGCAAGTCATATATTTTTCCTAACAACCTCAGGAGCTCAGTTAGTGCAACATCCCCTTTGAAAATAATGGAAACTTTGTGCTCAGCTCCTTTAGTGCCTGAAGCAAGACAGTAAATGAGACCCATGAGAATTCAGGGCTCCGGCAAAGTTCCAGATGACATCTGGCACACACTGGGGGCAGGGGGCTGTGAAGGAGGGGAGTGTTGAGCCCAGGGGCTTTGGCTACCTGTTTATGTCACAGGGGGTGACCAGAGACATCTGGAGTGGAGAATGCTGAGGGGAGCAGAGACTTCTCCCTGACAATGGGGCTCCTCATGCTCCTTTGGGTATAATCTGACTCTCACTTTGACACGAAAGAGGTAGATACTACCAACTGCTTGAAAATGTCTCCCTAACATTTTTTTTCCCAATTCAGATGGGTAAGGAGCAGGTGCTTTTCTTGGTATATAACAATTATCCTGCATGCTTGAGTATTTTGAAACGGTTTAGAAGACATTCAAAGACAGTTACATCGCCAGGGTGTGGTGGCCCATGCCCGCAATCCCAGTGGCTCAGGAGACTGAAGCAGGATGATCTCAAGTTCTAGCCCAGCCTCGGCAACTTAGAGAGTCCCTAAGCAATTTAGCAAGAAAGACCCTGTCTCAAAAAAAAAAAACGGGCTGGGGATATGACTTAGTGATTCAGCACTCCCCTGGGTTTAATCCCCAACTATCAAATAAATAAATAAACAAACAAATGTTTCAAAGGACTAATAATACCTCATATCTATGAAGATATATTCTGTTGATGGAATTGAAAATTGGCATAGCCCTCTCAGAAGAGGATTTAGTGGTATATGTCAACACTTAATGCATACACTATGACACAGCAGTTCCAATCTAGCCCAGAGAAATAGTTACTCATGTGCCGAAAGGGCCATGTACAAGAAGAGGCATGAGTCACCACTACACATTGAAAACAACACAAGTGCGTGCATGAGAGAATGGGTATGTGGACCATGGTTCATTCATTCTTTCAAAAGCCTGGCAGCACAGAAGAAGATTTGGAATGATTCCTACTATGGTGACATGAGAAAAATAAGGCACAGGGGTAACCAGTGAGGACCTGCCCAGATTCACATGATGGTTCTGGAACTTCTTGGCTGTCAGACCTTGGGTAAGTCATGTAAGTTTTCTGTACTTTCATGTCCCCATTTACAAAATGGGAAGAACAGTTGTATGTTCCTCCTGGGGTTTTAAAATGATGATTAAGTGGGTTGATACAAGTACAGCATTTTGAATTTTGACTATCTCACAAAATTTATCAGTAAAACCAGCCCTGATATATTAGTTGAAAAAAGCAAGTGGTAAAACACCAAACATTATATAAAAACTTTAAAATGAAAAATACTGTATCTATATGCACAGGCCTATAGAGCCATATAAAATGGTCCAGGAGAAAACACATCTCATGCCAGGCATGGTGGTGAACCCCTATAATCCCAGCAACTCTGGAGGCTGAGACAGGAGGATCACAAGTTTGAGGCCAGTCTCAGTGATTTAGTGAGGCCGTTAGCAACTGAATGAGTTCCCGTCTCAAAATAAAAAGGCTGGGGATGAAGCTAAGTGGTAAAATACCTCTGGGTTCAATGCCCAGTACCAAAAAATAAAAATGAAATAAAATAAAATAAACCACATCTCATTAATAGTAGTTTATTTCTGGGAGAAGGAAGGTCTTTTGTGGAGCAAAAGGACTTGTGCTATTAATCCTACACTTCAGTGTTGTTTACTTTTTAGAGCAATAACTTTTATAAATATACTAGAAAGCAATGAAAATACATTAAAATCTTAAAACTGCAGCATTGCTGCATGTATGTGTACACACACACACACACACACACACATATATACCCTGTGCTGTGAGGCAAAGGCTCTGATTCTAGGCTCTTAGATTCAGAGAAGGCCAAATGTTTTATTCAAGGAATTAGAAAAATTGTGCAATTTTGCAATAGTGTTTTGTATCTATTTTGACTACACAGGCAACTTCTTCAGCAACATGGAAACAAATGAATAATGTGTAGAAATAGGAAGATAGGAATGTTCTGTTCTGTTAATAACCCTCCTCTGTCACCCACCCAATGCCTTCTACTGTTAGCTCAGAGCCAATTTTATCTTGCTTTCATCAATGACCTTTTTCTAATCGCAATTATGCACTTTCCCACAATCTCCAGGCAAAGAGAGTGGAACTACTAGGGTTAATTGTGCAGAATTTATTTGCATCTTTGGAGGAGGTGCTAGTTAAAAGAGGATCCAGGGCATCCCAGGAGAGGGAGAACTTCCCTTTATGTGTAATTTGCCTCTTGTGACACTCCCGTTCCAGATTAAACTGATTCAAACGTTTTTTAGGTAATAACTTCTGATGCAATTTAATTATTTTGGGGGGTACTGGGATTGAACCCAGGCGTTCTCTACCACTGAACTGCATCACAGCCCTCTTTTTATTTATTTATTTATTTTTATTTTGAGACAGGATCTTGCTAAATTGTCCGGGCTGGCCTTAAACTTTCAATCCTCCTGCCTTAGCTTCCTAAATTGCTGGGATTACAGGTATACACTCAGCAATTTTTTTTTATTAAAAATGAAACTTTGCAAATATGGTAACAATGCTGCTCTTCCCCTTCCAAATTTTCTCTTTTACTTCCTTGCACTAGATGATCAGCCTCATATACTTGGTCTTAGACTGAGAAGCAGTGGCAACCAGCCTTTAGACCAAATGTGTGTCTTTAGTGATCATCATTTCAAATCTCTTCATATAAATATGCATCCTTTGGGATCGGCCCAAGCAAATGGGGTAAGGGAGGACAGTTTAATAAAGGTTCTATTTGCAAATGAGAAGATTGCAAAAAGGAAAACCAGTCTGGTAAAGAGGGAATGGGCAGGAAAGGGGCCAGAGATACCTTCAGCTTCCTAGGGGTACCTCCCAAGCTAAAGGCTCCCTGTTGTAGACCATAAAGCTTCCCAAGGTCAGAGAGGGGTAGGGAAGGCTGGAGGGTGCATCGGAAAATACAAACCCACAAGGAACACAAAGTGTTGTTGGAGTGTTTCACAAATGTACTTATCTTTTCACATGTGCTTTTTCATTCAAGATTTTATGTTTTCCATTTATCCATGCTCAAAAATACAGCTGTGATTCCTACATCAATTTTAACTGCTCTATCGTGATCCATCAATTCACTACCCCCAGCTATGTTGCAGAGAGCAGGCTTACGGGGTACACATGACCTAACTCCTGTGTGCAAGAATCTTGCTTGGGTATGTAGGTTTGAGTTGGTATTGTGTACATATCAACTTTACTGAACATTATAAAAGTGCTCTGTACTGTGGTTTTTCCAATTTTCCCTTGCTTGAATTCAGTATAAAACTCCTGTTTCTGATTCTTCACTCTCACCACAAATGATAAAGTCAAACTTGAAAACTGTGCCAGCCATTATAATGGCTCTGAAATTTTAACTCATTCTTATTTTAATATGCATTTTCCTGCTGAAGATTACTTTTTAGAGTCCTATGCCACATCATCTCTAACAGTGACCTGTAAATCACGATAAACGGATTATTATCACAAAGCCCATGTGAAATGTGGCTCACGTTCAGAGTTCATAGTCATGGCATGATGTGGCTTCCTTTGGTTCCCTCCCACCTGGAACTCTTTGTACTTTCCGGGATTACATCTCATGAATGCCTCAGCCTGTTCTGGGTGGCTTCATGAGGGAAAGCTTGCCAATCCATTTCACAAGAAGAGAACTCACAGCAGTTCGTTACCCATGTTTTCTTGTCACTTTGGAGGAATCCTGGTGAAGCATAAGTGACATACAGAATGAGCTCCAACTTTTTTTTTCTTGTGAGAAAAACAAGACATGAAACAGCAGATGTTAGAAAGTTTGAATTTAAAATTTAAAAAGGTATAAAATGCTTCTGTATCCATGGAACATTTTAGTGACAATATTCTAGGAACAAAAAAAAAAGGGGGGGGTTACTTCTGGGAAGAGACAGAATTTTAGGCTTGGTGCAGAAAATAGATTATTTCCATTACAGAGCTCTCAATATTCTTTACTTTTGTTTGTTTTATCACAGTCAAACAAACAAGCCAAAGAATATGATTTGGTTAAAATTTAGTTTATGAAGCTGGACGCAGTGGTGCATGCCTGTAATCCCAGCCACTTGGGAGGATGAGGAGGATCTCAAGTTCAAAGCCAGCCGCAGTGATTTAGCAAGGCCCTAAACAATTTAGTGAGATCCTGTTTCAAAACGAAATATATATATTTTTTTAAAAAAAGACTAGGGATATGGCTCAGTGGTTAAATGCCCCTGGGTTCAATCCCAATAAGAAATAAAAAATAAAAATAAATAAAAAGGACTGAGGAAGTGGCTCAGTGGTAAGGCACCTCTGAGTTCAATTTGTGATGACTATATATATATAAAATCATTTTTACTTGCCATAAATACCTCCTTATTCAACATAGACTAGTATAGCAGAATGTCATAAACTGAATGGCTAATGAAGAGCAAAAATTTATTTCTCATGGTTGGGACAGGGAAGTCCAGATCACAGTACTGGCAGATCTAGGGGCAGGCAATATCTGGCTTCTTAGTTCATGAACTTCTGTCCTCTCACTGTAAGCTCATAGGGCGGGAGGGGACAGGGAAGCTCTCTGAGGCCTGTTTTATGAAAGGTACGAATCTCATTCATGGGGTTTCCACTCTCATGTTTTTATCCCCTTCCAAAGGCCCCAATTCCTAATACCCTTGCACTGTGAATTAGGTCTCAACATATGAATTTTGTGCAGACAGGAGCATTCAGTCTATAACAAATACAGAGCCAGAGAAAAGGGAAATTACCTCTTCAAAATTGCGAAACAGAAATGTCAACACTGACGTTTCTTTTGCACCTTGACAGATTTCCTTTCACCACAAACAATCCAAACTATTCTTCCAGTTTAAAAATCAGTAGTGGATGGAGGCCACTTGAACACCTTGGAGAAGAAGGACAAATATTATGGCAAAATTGCTTAGAAAACATTATTCCAGTCTTATGTTTTCATTTCAGGTAAGTTGTGAAATTCACTTTTCCATTTATAAAACGATAACAGAGTGATTGCACTATGTTGAAATCTGTTTTTTGTTTAAGATTCTATTGTACATTCCTTCAATATTACTGGCATATCTACCTGGGTAGACAGCAAATGCTTTGTCATCTTGGGAAGCCACATGCATTTTATCTTCTGCTGCTATCTTGAGACAACTCCCTCCATGGTGACATTAAATGTTTTTTGGTTGAGCCCTGGTACCCAAAGAAGGAATGGCTACTTTTTTGATGAGTGGAAACATCTTCCTCAGAGTAAAACAATCTAATCCCTTTGCCCATGGGCTCAAATACACAATTCTTATCTATTGAGTATTTTAATTTTACTTTTATTTATATATTTATTGGTACTGAGGATTAAACCCAGGGTCGCTTTACCACTGAGCTACATTCCCAGCCCTTTTAGTGTTTTGAGAGAGGATCTCTCTAAATTGCTGAGGCTGGCCTTGAATTTATGCTCTTCCTGCATCAACCTCCTTAGTCACTGGGAATAAAAGCATGCATCACTGTGCCAGCCCTGAGTACTTTTTAAAATATGTACTTTTACTTTAAAAAAAAATTAATGCCTGAGGGGCTGGGGTTGTGGCTCAGCGGTAGAGCTCTTGCCTAGTACGTTCGAGGCCCTGGGTTCGATCCTCAGCACCACATAAAAATAAATAAATAAAATAAAGGTATTCTGTTCAACTACAACTAAAAAATAAATATGGGCTGGGATTGTGGCTCAGTGGTGTAGCGCTCGCCTAGCACGGGCGGGACCTGGGTTCAATCTTCAGCACCACATAAAAATAAAGGCATTGTGTTGTGTCCATCTACACCTAAAAAAACTAAATATTAAAAAAATAAAAATAAAAAATAAATATTAAAAAATTAATGCCTGAAAAAGTTGTATTGTCTTGGGAAAAATTATATGTTGGCAGGTAGTTTTTCTGTTTTTTTTAATTATATAAAAGGTATTGTTATAATAGTATATAAACTGGTTATAATTATTATTTTATGCACTTTAAAATATACTTAGATGTAATTATATAATAATTTGTAAAGTGTTTAAAATATTGAAAACAGTTTCATATGTTATCTCCCCTCCTCCCTGTATAACAAGTTGTTTTAGACCTTCAAGGTCAATTTTAAAATCAAAACCCATTTGGCAAGCCTAATTGGCAAATTCATGCCTATAATACCAGCAACTCAGGAGGCTGAGGCATGAAGGTTGCAAGTTTGAGGCTAGCCTCAGCAACTTAGCAAGGCCCCAAGCAACTCAATTAGAGCCTATCTCAAAATAAAAAAATTTAAAAGGGCTGGGGATGTAGCTTGATGCTAGAGCACATCTGAGTTCAAACCCTAGTACAAACAAAAACAGAAACAAATCATGTGGTGTATTCTATTCATTCACTCCTTCTTTCTTCCAGATATTTGCTCAACAGTGTATATTGAGTGTGTGCCTTGTGCTAGGCACAGGTTAGTTGCTGAGGATGGAAAGGTGAAAACACATACTCTCCCCAATGGGATTTCACAGTATTGTAGAAGAGATAATGACATATGGATAACTAAGTGCCAAAAGCACTCAAAGGGCTGAGAGTCAGCTGCATCCAACACAGAGATCATTTGTTAGGGAGATATTACCCCAAATTCTTCATTGCATATAACACTATTTATTTTGCTCACCATTCTGGGAGCTGTCTGGGTGTCAGCTGATCTAGTGTGGCTTAGCTGGAGTGACTCAATTCAGCTTCGTGTATATTTAATCCTCCTCCTGGAACCAAAGGGGCCAGCCTGCACATGCTCTTTCCAATCTGATGACAAATGGGCAAGAAAAAAAGACATGTCCCTTCTCTAGGCCCACACACAGAACTGACCAAAAATAAGTAACAGGCCAAACCCAAAGTCAAATGGTCAGGAATAGACTTCATCCATTTTGAAAAAAAAAAAAAGAACTACAATTTATTCATCAAATGGCACAAAAGAGTGAGGAGTAGACATCTTGGCCAATAATATGATCTATTAGGGAGGGTTTCAGAAGGAGAAGTTACTGGTTATAGTCCAAACAGGAGACCAAGGAAACCTGTGAGCATTTAGTTTCTACTGTCATGCATAGATCACTACTTTATTTTATTTGTTTTTATATGTGGTGCTGAGGATCGAACCCAGTGCCTCATGTATGCTAGGCAAGTGCTCTACCACAAGCCACAACCCCAGACCCATAGTTCACTAGTATTTCCCCTATTTTACCCTGGTATCTTCTCACAGATTGTCACTTCTGTGTGAAATGGGGATATGTTCTACATGTCTCCTGTGTTCCCACCAACTTTGGATCATGTCTATTTATGTTTTAGTAGCTATTTTTGCTGTTGACCAAAAGACCTGACAAGAACAATTTTAGAGGAAGAAGTTTATTTTGGAGCTCATGGTTTCATGGGTCTCAGTCCATAGGCAGCCTGCTCCTCTACTCTGAGCACAAGGTGTGGCAGAACATCGTGAAGGAAGAGTGTGGTGGAGGAAATTGGCTCAGAACATGGCACCAGGAAGGAGAGAGAGAGAGAGAGAGAAAGGGGGCGGGGGAAGTCTGATTGACTCCCCAAAGTCATGCCCCCAATGACCCAGCTCCTTCAGCCACACCCTACCTACCTAGACTTACTACCCAATTAATCCCCATTAGGGGATTAATTCACCAATTAATGTAGCTCAGTGGTAAAGTACTTCTGGGTTCAATTCCCAGTACCAAAAACCTCAGAATTATTGCTTGAAACATCGTGTCCATCATGAGTCAGCTAGGACTATGCCACAGCCAATCAGGCTTCCTCCAGAATCCAGGTGAGTGGAGCACCTGCCATCTTGAACATCAACGGTCATCACCGCAAAAGGAAAGGCACTGTGGTCTTGTATGTAATGAAACCTTCAACCAGAAGTGGCTCATGGCTCTTTGCCCTTGAACTCATTGGCCAGCACAAGTTCTATGGTTCACTTAACAGCAAAGGAGTCAGGAAGAATAATCCTACTTTGATCCCTTTGTCAGGCAGGGCCCACTGCCAGCTGCCCAAGAGTTTCCTAGTGCTGCTAGAGCCTACTTTGCTCACTCACATGGCAGAGTGCCTAGTAATTGTCATCACTCCAGAGCCCTTGATGCCAGACTAACAGGAGGTAGTACATTCAGCCCTCCAACTTGCTCCCAGAGGTCCACTGCAGATAGAAGTATCTCCTTTTCTTGGTGCTAACTCAGTTGATAATGTACCTTGATTGGCTACTTTCCCTCCTTCATCTCAATCTTCCATGTCCCCTCCCCATTACTGGTGTTACCAGGAATCACTTCACATATAAACTGCAGTCGTGCATTGTTTAATGATGGGGATATATTCTGAGACTTCTTTGCTAATTGATGTAGTCATTGGGTGAACATCATGGAATGTCACCTGCTGTAATGTCACTAACCAATATGGGATCACCATCACTGACTGAAATATCTGTATGCAGCACATAGCTATACTTGCAGGATAGTTCTTGTCTTAGAGTTAGTCAGGTTTCTACTTCAAAGCAAGACCTATGTATAGGGTTGTCACTCCATGAGAGTTCAAAGTCTTTCCAGAGAGGCAGAAGAGACCTCTACTTGGATCTTCTGGAATCTTGACATGTTGCAGAAAAGAATTTAAGGACCTGTTAGGCATGTGTAGCAGAGCAAGAGATTTATTAAAAGGGAAAAGTACACACTCCAGAATGGTAGCATGTCCCATCACAGAGAGCATGAGTAGTGCTGTTTTGGGCTGCGGTTTAACATTTATAGAGGAGGCTGGACTAGAGGTGGAGTAGGGTGGGATTATGCAATTTGGCATCACTTTTCCTTGTGTCTGTGAATTGCACTTGTCTATTCTAATCATGCTACATCTCATTAGCATCTTAAATCCCCACCCAGGGTATGCATCTTACTGTTACAATGGGGCTGGTTTCATCTCTCAGTCACCAAGCCTTTAAGGCATATACTCTCTATAGAATGCCATTTGGTTACCTTGCAGTTTTATTGCTTTTGCAGCCTATCTGGCAAGCTGTGGGCAAGGACTTAAGTGAAAGGATCCAGGCTGGGTTGTCAGAAGTTGCTTGTTCTGCATTCCAGTGGTTCCTGGGTGTTTCCTTGTTGAGACTCTCTTTTCTGTGCCTTCAAATTCTTTTTTTTTTTTTTTTTTTTTTTTTTATTTTTTTTTTTTATTGGTCGTTCATAACACTACATGGTTCTTAATACATCATATTACACGGTTTGATTCAGGTGGATTATGAACTCCCGCTTTTACCCCATATACAGATTGCTGTATCACACCAGTGCCTTCAAATTCTTATCTCAGGATCATCCCAGGAAGACCTTAGTTAGCCATCAAATGGCCGGATGGCCATTCTGGACCTCGTTTTCCATTTGGAAAGAGTTGGCCAGTCAGTCTGAGGAGGATTGTTTGGTTGTTGTTTGTTTGTTTGTTTGTTTGTTTTTTAGTTTGTTTGTTTTGTTTTGGTACTATGGATTGAACCCAGGGGTGCTTTGCTGCTGAGTAGTGTCCTCAGTCTTTTTATTTTTTCTTTTGATTTTTTTTTGGGGGGTACTGGGGATTGAACCCAGAGGCACTTAACAATTGAGCCACATCCCCAGTCCCTTTTAATATTTTATTTAGAGGCAGGATCTCACTAAGTTGCTTAGAACCTCGCTAAGTTCCTAAGGTGGGCTTTGAACTCACCATCTTCCTGCCTCGGACTCCCAAGTTGCTGTGATTACAGGTGTGTGCCACCATGCCCAGCAAAGGAGGATTTTTTTGATAAGGTATTAAAGAAGCTGATAAGATCATCAATGTTTTAAAAGACATATGGCTGGGCATGATGGAGTGCACCTGTAATCCCAGCTACTTGGGAAGCTGAGGGAGGAGGATCATGAGTTAACAGCCAGCCTGGGTTCATAGGCAACATAGTAAGACACCTTGTCTCAAAAATCAATGAATGGTGGGGTGGGGTAGGGAATAGAATTTCATTATATTAGACAAAGGGGAATGAAGGGAAGGGAGGAGGATGGGTTTAGGAAAGACAGTAGAATGAATCAGACATAACTTTCTTATGTTATACATGAATACATGACCAGTGAAACTCCACATCATGTACAACCACAAGAATGGGATCCTAATTAGGATGTTATACTCCATGTATGCATAATATGTCAAAATACACTCTGCTGTCATGTATATCTAAAAAGAGTAAATAAAAATTTTAAAAAATCAATGAATAAATAAATAGATAAATAGATAAATAACATCTTAATTTTTTTCTCTGTGTATAAAAGCAAAACAGCCAATAGTAATTTTGGGGAAATATAGAAAAATAAATAGAAAAAAATAAAGTTGCCCATTATTCTACCAGTCAAGAATATTTTCTTTGAAAGAAGAGGTACATTAGAGCCCCTTGAGTCCCCAAATTTTGTGTTTAGATTCTGGCTATGCAGAGGGATGCCAATCCCATTATTTCTGTAGTTGTTCTGTTGCTGTGTATGCACAGAGCTGAAAATAAACTGCTTAAACAGTGAGAGGAGGAAATGTGGCTACTGGACTTCCCCGTCACAGAACAGGAAACCTGAGCAGAAACAGGGCTGTCTTTGTCAAGAAATAGAAATCGGTTGCCAATCATAGTTTTCAAGGGCAGGATAGGACTTTGGAGAAAAAAAATAGGAAGTTATAGAATATAATATAGAAAATTAGGAAATGAGAATCTATGGCCTCAGCATGAAGTTTATTTAGATGAATGGACTGTTTTCCTTAAACTGAGAAGAAACAAAAGGCTGACTAGCTAGGAAGATTATTATTATCAATAATATTATTAATAATATTAATTATTAATAATATTAATATTGTTGATATAATTATTAATAATATTTATTATTATTATTATTATTATTATTATTTTGTACCAGGGATTGAACCCAGGGGTGCTTAAGTACTGAGCCACATGCCCAGCCCTTTTTATTTTTTATTTTCAGACAGGATCTCACTAGGTTGTTTAGGGCCTCATTAACTTGCTGAGGCTGGCTTTGAACTTGCAATCCTCCTTTACTCAGCCTTTTGAGCCACTAGGAGAACAGGAGTGCACCACCATGCCCAGCAAAAGATTTTTGATTATAAGGACCATCAAATGAAGCAGAAGTAGGGCCTCATGATATTTTTAAAACAACAAATTTTGGAAAGTTAGTATCCATATAAGAAATTTTAGGCCAGGTAGAAATACTGTACGAAGCAGGGTGTAGTGGTACATGCCTGTGATCCCAATAATTAATATTTAATATAGGCAGACCACAAGTTCAAGGCCAGCTTCAGCAACTTAGCAAGATTCCTGTATCAAAATAAAAACAAGAAGGGCTGGGGATATAGCTCAGAGGTATAGCACCCCTGGGTTCAATCCCCAGTACAGAAAGAAAGAAAGAACAGCTATAAGAAGGCAACTCCAGGAAGTAACAGGGAAAATGATATATCCATGATAACAGCCCTGAAATAATAACATGGGTTCAAGGCCTTTCCTTAGGAAACGATCCAAGGATGTACAAGTGAGGAAGTACAGAAGGGGAGGCAGGGAGAGAGAAAAGCTTCTAAGTACAGTTCTTGCTCTAAGCACCTAGGCTAGTAGAGACCCACAGAGAAACTGAGTGTGCCCCACTTTAAAATCTCATCAGAGCACTGGTGACCCAAGGCATTTATCCACCACAACTTGTCCCCTTGGCTGATGCTCCTCCATCCTTTACATTAGCACCTCCATCCTTACAGGGCATTGTGCACAGCTGTCGGAGCCAGTGGCATTGCTGGGAGCTATCGAATATAGCTGCAATGAGCTGGGGGTGGGGTGGGGGTAGGTGGATGGCCCAGGGGATAGGATTGAGGCTTCAATATTTTCTATCTCAGGGCTGGGGGTGTGGCTCAAACGGTAGCGCGCTCGCCTGGCATATGTGCGGCCAGGGTTCGATCCTCAGCACCACATACAAACAAAGATGTTGTGTCCGCCGATAACTAAAAAATAAATATTAAAAAAATTCTCTCTCTCTCTTTAAAAAAAAAAATTTCTATCTCAGAACTTTGTTTCTCTGATAGTTATCTTTCCCCCACTTCTTCCCTAAATACATGAAGTCTCTGAGAATACTTAGCAGATCTACTTGGTATACTTAGTTATAGTTTATATATATATGCATTTGTGTGTGTATACATTTATACATCTATGTACATATACATAGATGGAATTTGTTCATACAATTATCAAGTTGGGGCCAGGTAGAAATACCAGAAAAAGAAAGAGCCCATGGTATTGTTCCAGTCCCAATCTGAAGGTCTGAAACAAGGAGAACTAAGGGTGAAATTCTGAGTCCAAGTTCAAGTTCAAAAGCAAAAGGAGACTGATGTCTCAGTTCAAAGACAGTCAGGCAGAGAAAAAGAATTCCTTCTAGCTGGGCCCACGCCTGTAATTCCAGTGGTTTGGGAAGTTGAGACAGGAGGATCGAGAGTTCGAAACCAGTCTCAGCAATGGCAAGGCACTAAGCAACTCAGTGAGTTGGGTTGGGGATGTGGTTCAGTGGTTGAGTGCCCTTGAGCTTAATCCCAACTAAAAGAGAGAGAGAGAGAGAGAGAGAGATCCTTCTTACTCAGTCATTGGTTCTATTCAGGTCTCCAAAGCCTTCTATGAGGTCTACCTACATTGCAGAGAACAATCTGCTTTACCCACTCTACACATTCAAATGTTAATCTTATCAGAAATACCCTCATAGACATACCCCAATAATGTTTAACCAAATATCTGGGCACACTGAGGTCTGCTCAAGTTGACACATTAGACTGACCATCACATATACCATTTTATCACAATGTCTGCCATAGAGCAGGCACTCAGAAATATTTGTGAAATAAAATCTCACAACTATTTTTTTATTCTTTTTTGCCACTTTTTTTCACAATAATATTTTGATGCTGACATTGCTTTCATCATTTTATAGTCGAAGACAATGAGACTCAAAGACTAGCCTGTCCAGAATCATGCAGCTAGTAAGTTGCCTCTAAAGTTGTTTTCCCATGGATGTGTAACCGATGTGATTCTGCAATCTGTATTTGGGGTAAAAATGGGAGTTCATAACCCACTTGAATCAAATGTATGAAATATGATATGTCAAGAGCTTTGTAATGTTTTGAACAACCAATAAAAAAAAGAAAAAAGAAAAAAGAAATAAATAAAGTTGTTTTCCTTTGATCATCCCAGCCTTAAAATCACTAGCAACCATAGCAAACATTTCTGGAATGGGGCCCTGTGCAAACAATGTAATCTAGAAAGCCATATGATCTATTATGTCTTTAAGGATATGGGATGTAGAGAGAGAAAACTTTGTCATAAAAAGATGATAATGAGGGCGGGGGTTGTGGCTCCCTGGTAGAGCACTTTCCTGGCAGGTGTGAGGTGCTGGGTTCAATTCTCAGCACCACATATAAATAAATAAATTAAAGGTTTATCAACAACTAAATATATATATATATTTTTAAAAGATGATATTAAGCTGGGTGTGGTGGCACATACCTGTAATCCCAGCAACTTGGGTGCCTGGGGCAGGAGGATTGCAAGTTCAAGGCCAATCTGGGCAATTTATGGAGATCCTGTCTCAAAATAAAATAAATAGGACTGGGAACATAACTCAGAGGTACAGGGCTGGCTTAGCATCATGTGCAATAACCCTGGGTTCAAAACACAATATAGGATTATGCCCAAAATTATTCATTCCCAAAATATTATTCAGTACCTACTATATGCAAAGCAAAGTGATAGGACAGAAGGATACTAGGACAATTGAAATCTAGGCTGTGCCCTTGAGATGCTCCCAGAGATGGTCTGGTTGAATTCTGAATTCTGATCAACTTTGTGACTTGTGTTGACCAACAGAATGAGCAGAAGCAACATTGTGCTAGTTCTGAAGTCTGCTACTTCTCATCATCTCCCTCTTTTAATACTCCTGCCACTAAGTCAAGAAGCCTGGGTTAGACTACAAATGACCAGAGACTATGTAAAAGGAAAAAAGCTTGATTTACAGCCAACAACTAACTTCAAGTTCCCAGACAGGAGGAAGGGACTATCTGAGGCCCTCTAGTTCCTCATCAGACTGTGGGATGAATGCAATCACATGAATGACCCGAGGCAAGGCTTACAGAAAAAGTATTGAATTTAACCCAGCCCCAGTTGCAGAATCATGAGGACACAAAATGATTGTTAGGTTGGTTTTTGTTTGTTTGTTTATACTGGGGATTGAATCCAAAGGCACTCAACCACATCCCCAGTCTCTTTTTCTTTTTCTTTCTTTATTTTATTTATTTATTTATTTTTGAGATAGGTATTGCTAAATTATTGGCACTGGCTTTGAACTCGCAATCCTCCTGCCTCAGCCTCACAAGCCCCTGAGATTACAGGCATGTATACCACAACACCTGGCTGGTTGTTTGTTTAAATCATGAAATTTTAGATGGTTTATTTTCCTTTTTTGTACTGGGGCTTGAACCCAGGGACACTTGATCTTTTTATTTTTTCTTCTGAGACACGGTCTCACTAAATCGCTTAGGACCTCGATACTTTGATGAGGTTGGTCTTGAATTTGGGAACCTCTTGCCTCCCAAATTGCTGGAATTATAGGTGTGGGCAACTGTGCTCAGTCAGATGGTTTATGAAGAAATAGGTAACTGATACAGTGGGGATGATTAATGTAATATCCAGAACAACTGCCAATGATGTCCATTCTCCCTAATCTGCAAATATGTTATATTACATGATAAGACTTTGCAGAAGAAATTAGAGGTATTTAAAATAGGTAGAGCATCCTGCATTCCCCGGGTGGTCCAAATTTAATCATGTGATCTCTGATAAGCAGAGAATTTTCTCTAGTTGGCAGAAGAAAAAGTCAAATTTCAAGTGTAAGAAAGATTTGACCAGGGCTGGAGATGTGGCTCAGCGGTAGCGTGCTCACCTGGCATGCGTGCGGCCCGGGTTCGATCCTCAGCACCACATACCAACAAAGATGTTGTGTCCGCCGAGAACTAAAAAATAAATATTAAAAATTCTCTCTCTCTCTCTCTCTCTCTCTCTCTCTCTCTCTCTCTCCTCTCTCACTCTCTCTTTAAAAAAAAAAAAAAAAAAAAAAGAAAGAAAGATTTGACCAGCTTTTTCTGCAGAAGACCAAACGGGAAGCATGAGAAATAATGCAGGAAACCCCCAACATCAAAGAATGGCCTTGGGTAAGGACACTGAGATCTGGAGGAATTAATTTGGGTAACAACCCGCAGGAGTGGAAGGGAATTCCTTCCTAGAGCTAACAGAAAGGGATGCAGCCCTGCCAACACCTTGATTGCAGCTTCACGAAACCTTAATCAGACAATCCAGTTGAGCCACGTTGTATTTGAACTCTGATCCACAGAACTGAGAGATAATCAATGGTTGTTGCTTCAAGCCACTAATTTTGGGGTCATTTGTTAGGGCAACAATTGAAAACCTATTCCCTGACCTGTAAACTGACCAGTGCAAAGCAATGGGAGTAGCATTACCTTTAAGAAAAGTTGCAAGCATTGGGCAGAAGAGGGAATGGCCAATTCTACTGAGGAAGCAGGAGAGGGTCTCCCAGAAGAGGCGTGTAGATAGATCCCTCCAGAAGCAAATCGTTGTTTAAAGCAATGGGCCCAGGAAACAGCAATTGGGCAATGAGAACATGAGACATAGAAAGGAAAGAAGTCAATAAAAGTGAATTATCAAGCAAATTTTCATTTGCAGGCAACTGGAGCATAATCCTTCTGGAGAATTCCAGGAAACGGAAGATTGTGCCTCTTAGAGTCACCATATTAAGGGACCTGGGCCCAAGGAAATTTATACACCAACTTCCACCATCATTGGCTAAGAGCCTCTCTTGGAGACACTAATGCCCTGGCACTCCCGCCTGCTGTGTGTGTATGCAGAACAGGTTCCAATGTTTGCAGAAGGCTCTAAGATGAAGAGTGGTTGCTGCTGTCAATTGGAAGTCTGGCAGGTGTGCACTGAACCTGTGAGGCCAAAAGGATATGGGTGGGGCACCTGAAGCATTTACTTCAAGGGTCAGGATGAACCAGGCAAAGATCAGAAAAGGTGTTCCAGGCAGAGGGAAATAGGTATGTGCACAGATATACACAAACACACAAAGGCTGTTGTGAAACGGTCAGTGGATTCATCTGAAGTCCCATGAGGTTTGAATCCTGCTCCCATTGCCTCACTTGCTTGGTCCCATTGGGCAAGTTACTTCACTGCTCTGAGCCTTATCTATATGATAAGAATTATAGATAGGAAGTACCTACTTGGCTGGGTGGTTACAAGGATTAAATTAGACAATGTTTTAAAAGAGTGTGGAGCCTGGTCAGTCCCTGGTAATGATAAATAGACGTGTTGTGCCACATGTGGGTAAGCTGTGGTTAGTTGACAGTACTGACACTTACAGTGCATGGCAGGACATGAGACCCATGAGATGTAAAGACAGAAGGTGGGTAGCACATTATGAGTTAGTTGCTTTTGTAGTCTGTATTTTTATTTTTTAAAATTTTTATTATTATTACTGGGGGGGGGGCGGTTAACAGGGATTGATCTCAGGGGCAATTGGCCACTGAGCCACATCCCCAGCCTTATTTTGTATTTTATTTAAACAGGGTCTCACTAGGTTGCTTAGCATCTAGCTTTTGCTGAGGCTGGCTTTGAACTCATGATCCTCCTCTTGCCTCAGCCTCCCAAGCTGCTGGGATTACAGGCATGCACCATGCCTGGCTTGTAGTCTGTTTTTTTTTTTTTTTTAATATTTATTTTTTAGTTATCGGCGGACACCACATCTTTGTTTGTATGTGGTGCTGAGGACCGAACCTGGGCCACACACATGCCAGGCGAGCGCGCTACCACTTGAGCCACATCCCCAGCCCCTTGTAGTCTGTTTTTAAATGTGGGCTTGAGGCCAGACCTGGTGCACATGCTTGTAATTCCAGCAACTTGGGGAGGCTAAGGCAAGAAGATCACAAGTTCAAAGCCAGCCTTAGCAAATTAGTGAGGCCCTAAGCAACTTAGTGAGACCCTGTCTCAAAATAAAAAATAAAAAGGGCTGAGGATGGAGCTTGGTAATTAAGGACCCTTGGGTTAAGTCCCCAGTATGGAAAAAAAAAAGTGTGTTTGGGTGTAGAGAACATGTACAAGATGCTGATTCAATTTCCAACACTGAAAAATTAATTTAAGAATCATTCCTATGTTCACCATCTTCTGATTGAAATTGACCTTTTCCTTCGGTTAAGTACGAAAACAAGCCACAATGATGATACCAGGAATTGTGACTTTGTCACTAATAAAAAAAAAAGTAAACGAAAGCTTCAGATATTTCCAAATTGTATCTGTCTTGAAATATTATTTATACTCACCACTACTTTGGGCTGGGGGGTAGCTCCATGGTAGAGTGCTTCCCCAATATGAGCAACCCCTGGGTTCAATCCTTAACAAAAGCTATAATATATTCATCACTACTTTAAAATTATGTGATTTTTATGATTTTGAGTTAACAAAGATGCATATTTATGACTGTACCAGACATTTTTTAAAAAATTATTTTGATAAATATGCTTCAACATAAATGTTTTCCTGTGTATTTTATTTTATGAATTTAAAAGCATTATTCTATGAAGGGGGTCCATAAACTTTACAAGACCATCAAAAGGGTCTGTGCAAGAAAAAGGGTAACTGATATTTTGTTGCCTCTGTTGAAAGTGGGTGTATTCTAGGGCTCATGATCTGTCTGGCAGCATCTACCCACTGTCTAATAATATGTTCCCACAACTAGGGGCTTTCAGCAGAGAAATCACCACATGAGATTTGCATGCTAGTGATGTACGCCCAGAATCCACCCTCTCAGCAGCCTTAGCTCATGCTGGCCCTGAGCCTCTGTGTGCATGGGTTGGGCTTCCTTGGAGACAGATTTCACCATCTGTGGGGGAGTACCTGTGTGGGTGGGAAAAGTCCTTCAGATTTTCTGAAAGTATTCTTGCTACCCCCAGCTGCTTTCCTTTCTCTTCTTAAACATTGAGAAAACAAAACTATCCATACACAGTGTGCTCTAGTCCCAGAGCTCAAGAGAATACAATGGTGGTCATGGTGGGCTCTTTATGGAGAAGCAGACTGGAGCAGCTCTTCTCTTCAGAAGTGATTATGTCCAAGGCAAAACTTTTGGCCATGAATATCAATTTCAGTGTTTAAAAAGGGAAGAATGTCACAGTCAAAATCATGAGGCTGAGTCTGCCTTGTTGTCCATGAAATCCTTTCCTCTATTTCCAGAGATGTGGTAGACCACATTTCCCAGCCTCCCTGGAGTTAGGCAGAAACAGATATTTCCAAATTGTATCTGTCTTGAAATATTATTTATACTCACTATGGGCTGGGGTGTAGCCCATATGTTTTGGGTAGTCAGTTGATTGGGGTGGAGGGGCAAGTTCATCACTTTCAGGCTATTTACTTATTTATTTATTAAATTAAATTATTTTGTTACTGGGGATTGAACCCAGGCGTGCTTTACCACTGAGGAGGCATCCCCAGCCCTTTTACTTTTTAATTTTATGGCAGAGTTTCACTGAATTGCTGAACCTGGCCTTGAACTTGAGATCCTCCGGCCCCAGCATCTGAGTTGCTGAGATTTTAGGCATGTGCCAACACACTGGCCAGGTTAGGCTTTTTAGAACCTCTCAAAGACAACAGTCATGGATTATTTTACCCATTTTTGCTGCAGTTGTGGTGAACCCAGTGTAATCACAAGGGTACTTATAAGTGGAAGGACCAGAGACACTAGAGCCCAGTTACAGAGGATGTATCTTTCAAAATTTCCCCTCCTGACTAGAAAAAAAACTGGCCTGACCCAGCTCATGTACTTCTCCTTGAATGACTCACTATAGAGATGACCGAATTTGCACTTCTGAGGAAGAGGACTGAGCCCAACCAGCCTCATAAAACTCCATGGTATAAATTAGTTTCCTATCTCTGCTACAACAATTTGCCACAGATGTAGTGGCTTGAAACAACACGAATATATTACCTTAGAGTTCCAGAGATCAGAAGACTAAAATGAGAATTACTGGGTTAAAATCCTGGTATTGGCAAGGGTATCTTCCATTCTGGATGCTCCAGAAGAGAATCTGTTGCCTTGCTTTTCACCACGTCATAGACATTGCCCACATCTCTGGGCTTGTGCCCCCATTCCTCCATCATCAAAGCCAACAGCATCCTTATATCTTTATGCTTCCTTCTGGCTCTTGTTTTTGTACTGGGGATTGAACCCAGGGTTACTTAACCACTGAGCTACATCCCCAGCCCTTTTTATTTTTTGAGACAGAATTTTGCTAAATTGCTTAGGGCCTTGCTAAATTGCTGAGGCTGGCCTTGAACTTGTGATCCTCCTCCTGCCTCAGCCTCTGGAGTCCCTGGGATTACTGGAGTCCCAGCATCCCTGGTTGACTCTTCTTACTTTGTTTCCCTTTTCCACTTATCCTAAGTGGGCGTACTGAATAATCCATCATCTTTAAATCAGCTGATTAGCATTTGCACTCCTTCTGCAACCTGAATTCTCTTCTGCCATGTAATCTAACATATTTACACATTCCAGGGATTCTTTGAAGGGTGATTATTCTGCTTACCACAGAGAACACCATAATTATAATGGAGAGAAAAGTAGTGTCCCCCAAAAAAGAATGTTGGCAGGCAAAAGGAATATTGTCCTCTACCTTAACCCAAGATTTAAGGGGGGGTATTTTGCTTCCATTTGGTGCACTTCATTTATTTATTTATTTTTTAAAGCATTCCTAGCAGAGGTTTGTTAAATGCTACATCACATACTGCAACTCAACAGTTCCAGGGCACCATTGGGGAAAAAAAAATTATTTATTTATTTGTACTGGGGATTGAACTCAAGGGCATTTAATCACTGAGTCACATCTCAGGCCCTATTTTGTACTTTATGTAGAGACAGGGTCTTACTGAATTGCTTAGTGACTCTCCATTGCTGAGGCTGGCTTTGAACTCTCCATCCTCCTGTCTCAGATTCCCCAGACGCTGGGATTACAGATGTGAGCCACCACACCCAGCTGGTGGACAGTTTGGTGCACTTTGCCAGCTCCCTTTATCTAGCATACAAGGAAATACCTCTGTGCTTTCTCTAAGGTAGTAGTAGGCTTTGGAGGCAAATTCAGGCACCACCTGAAAGAACAGGAGAGTTAAGAGACTTGGAAACAAAGTTCTTCTGATAGAGAATGGAAACTGTACTCATGCGCTGCAGTCTCCAGCCTTTGGTGGAAATTCTTTTTTTTTTTTTTTCTTGATACTTGGGAGTGAACCCAAGTTGGGGGTGGGAGTGCTTACCACTGAGTTATGTCCTCAATCCTTTTTATTTATTTATTTTTTTGAGATGGGGGTGCTGAAAGCCATTAGCCAAGTAGGTATGACAATTTCCTTCCCAGCATACCCCATGTTGCTTAAAGGAAGAACTTGGAAATGGACTTGTCTTGGACATTTGCAGTGACATTGCATGTATGCTTGAGTAAGGTGACCTTGCTCAAGGACCAGGGCAATCCGGGTTTAGGGCGGATCAGGTTTTAGGGAGTATCCCGCTCCTTGGGTTTAGGGCGGTTCCAGGTTTAAGGTGTACCCTGGAATAGGGCGTATCCTGCTGATTAGAGCCTGGTGGAGTACCTGGATTTGGCCCAGAATGTGAATTTCCCCAGAACATGATTGTAGAGTGCCGGTGTGAGTTCGGGAATAAAGAGTTGCTGTTTGAATCTGCAAGGTGTGAGTGGCTCGTGATTTTGTGCCCAGCCAGACTGCAGCAGGGGGTGTCCATAAGTTGCCCAGGTTGGCCTTGAACTTGCAATCCTCTTGTCTTAACCTCCCTAGTCACTGGCATTACAGACATGTGTCACTATTTGTATTCCTACCCCCACTGGGAATATAAATATCTTAAGATGCACTCATACTGGGTCATGTGCTTAAAGGTCTGTGTATCTAAAATGGGAAAGAAAGGTTGTCCGGGGTCATCTTATTTTCTTCTTTCAGCTCAGGTTAAGGTCAGGGTTGTTTATTTGGGTTCTATCAATAACCCTGGGGATTTATTTAATTTATTAAATGCAAAGGAAAACATTAAGACAGTGAGCTCTAGAAATATTGTGCTCTAAGCCCCAGAAGACAGCAGGTATGCATCCAGAGGGCTCTGCTGTGGACCCAACAAATGGCATGACTTTTGTGGGGTGTCATGTCTCTGGGGCAATCCAGAGCTCCTAATGAAACCTGGCTCCCAATGAAGCAGGCAGTCATTCTCTTATGCAATCTTGCCCCTCCCCCAGATGTTGGTAGAGAGCTTGGGAGGGGTTCCAGCCCTCTCAGCAATACTGGCAGCCTGTTCCCCGGTGTTGAGAAAGCCAACTCTGAGATGAGAGTACTTTCAGGGACAATGCCTTTGAGGGAGGACTGGGCAGATGGGGAAGTTGGGCTCTGATGCCTTCATGATATATAGTCCTCCACTGAAACCACCTAGAAATCTGGATCTGGGGTGCCCCTTCCACCAATCATTAGACATGAGCTACTCCAGGAAGGGTGTGTAATGTTGGTCAAGGCAGCCACCAGAAGCCAACCCTCCTGGCAGTGGGTGTGTGTATGTGTGAGGTGTCTTGGTCTTAAGAGGGGCTCTTGGCAAGGCCTCACAGCATCCATCGCAGCCACCCTCCCTACAGCCACCCAACCCCAGTGACACTCATTTCCCACCTTCAATGACCTTCAGCTTTTACTTGCAATAGGAAGAGCTGCTTTTACCTTGCAAAAGCTGAAGTCTAGCTGCACTTAAAAAATAAAAGCAATCTATGAAAGTTAGAGTCAAATTTGCATTTTAAAGCCTGGTGTAGTTGTAAATACGTGTAATCTCAGCTACATGGGAGGTCAAGGCAGGAGGATGTCAAGTTTAAGGCCAGCCTGGACAATTTAGGGAAAATGTGTCTCAAAACATAGTAATTTAGGGGCTGGGGATGTGGCTCAAGCGGTAGCGCGCTCGTCTGGCATGCGTGCGGCCCGGGTTCAATCCTCAGCACCACATACCAACAAGGATGTTGTGTCCGCCAACTAAAAAATAAATATTAAAAAAATTCTCTCTCTCTCTCTCCTCTCTCTCCTCTCTTAAAAAAAAAACAAAACATAGTAATTTATGGAAAGGGGCTATGAATGTAGCTCAGTGGAAAAAGCATGAGCAGGCCCTGGGATCAATATGCAGCATAGCAAAAACATAGGAAAAATTTCAGCTGGGTGTGGTGGCACATACCTGTAATTCCAGAGACTTGGGAGGCTGAGGGAGGAGGATTGCAAGTTCAAAACCAGTCTCAGCAATTTAGCGAAGCCCCAAGCAACTTAGTGAGACCCTATCTCAAAATAAAATATAAAAAGGGTCGGGGATGTGACTCAGTGGTTAAGTGCCCCTGGGTTCAATCTCTGGTACCAAACAACAACAACATAAAGTTCTCAGTAAAGGCCCAGGAGTATATTTTAGTCTTTAGTGAACTTTCACAGACATGGCCCTATTTGATCTTCAAATTAACCTTCCCATTAACATATAATGTTAATGTTAACAATTAACAATTAAGTTGGGTAGGATGGCACATCCTGTAATCCCAGAACCTTGGGAGGCTGAGAAAAGAGGATTGCAAGTCTGAGGCTAGGCACAGAAATTTAGCAGGGCCTTAGCCAACTTAGTGAAGAAACCCTGTCTAATTTTTTTTTTTTAAAGGCTGGGAATTTAGCTCAGTAAAGCACCCCTGGCTTCAATTCCCAGTACTCTCACTTGCCCCCAAATAAATAACATTACACAGGGTAGACTTAATTCCCATTTTGTTGCCAAAAGCTTGGTGTCCTTGTTCCCAATGCCAATCAAATAATGAGGACATGGTTTTGAGAAAATGAAAAAAAGTTTATTGCTCTGCTAGCAAAGGAGAAACACAGGGGACTCCTGTCCCAAAGGCTGTGACTCTGCCCATCAGCAAGAACAGGGGACTTTTATGAAGGGGATTCAGAGAAAATGAGGTTAGGAGGAGAGATGATGGAGGAGAAGATCAGGGAAAAGAAGATCATGGAGGAGAAGGTTGGTGAGAAGAAGGTTGGGAAAGAGAAAAAAAATATGTAAGTTTCAAAGCCACAGGGATATAGTCAAAGCATCAGGTGAACCCCTGTTATAATTTTACTGATAGAGAGGTTTAAGAAAAGGTAAATGCCTAAATGGTGAGGGAAGAAACCAAGCCTAGAGCTACACCCTTCTTTCATTCTAGCATTGTTTCCGTGCTGCAAGAGAATAAATAACTTGGGTGTGGTGGCATGCTTCTGTGATCCTGGTGCTGGGAACCTGAGGCAGGAGGATTGTGAGTTCAAAGCCAACCTCAGCAACTTAGTGAGGCCCTAAGCAACTTAGTGAGACCTGTCTCAAAATGAAAAAAATAAAATAAAAAGGGCTGGGGATGTAGCTCAGTGGTTAAGTGATTAAATCTCTGGTACCCCCTGCTCCCCCCCCCCCCCGCCACCAAAAAAAAGAGAATAAATAATTTGAGTTGTCTTATAAACATTGAGAGAAGGACCCCTAACAGTCCTGACCTTACTTCAAGGCTGCTACAAAGAAAGGAATTTAGGAAACTATTAAGTGGAGAGCTTTCTAAGGGCCACTAGGAACACAAATGCTTCAGGAAGGAAGACTAAGGCCAGCTGTCCTTTTAAAACGTCACTTTCCTCTCCTGTAGCAGGGAAATGTGTGCAGAGAGAACACCAGGGAACCACAGGGCATAACACTTAAGAAGCAAATAGTCTTCTTCCCCATTTGCTTCTCTCTCTTTTTTTGGTACTGAGGATTGAACCCAGGGGCACTCTACTGCTGAGCCACTTACTCAAGTCTTTTTTATTTTTATTTTGAGACAGACTCTCACTGAATTGCTGAGGCTGGCCTGGAACTTGCAATCCTCCTGCCTCAGCCTCCTGAGTCCCTGGGACCACAGGCACATACCATCACAACATTGGCTCCCATCTGCTTCTTAATGTGGCTGAGCAGCTATTTATAAATGGTTCTCTTTTTCGTGCCACCACATCCTGGATACTGAGGGACTCATCATTAGCAAGGCTGAGCTTCATGAGGGAGGCAACTCCATTTAGGATGGTCAACTTCTTGGGGCCTGAAGGGAAACTTGGGTTAAAGTGCCTGGCTTCTCAGGCCTTTCTTTACCTGGGAGGCAGATGGTGTGTCGACAGAATCAGGTGGTGGGAGAATTGGTTGAAGGAAAGTTATTTAAAGGAGGGCCGGGTGGGGAAATTCTTTCACATTGTTGACTGGATCCTCTGAGAAAACAATAACAGAGTAGGGTGTGGTAGTGTATGCCTGTAATCTCAACAACTAGGGAGGCTGACTCAGGAGGATTTTAAACTCCAGGTGTTATGCTCGAATTCAGGACCCCCAAAGACCACCAGAGACCCAAGATCGATGTAAGCAGCAAAGAGGTGTTTATTGCGAGCTAGCTCGGTCCTCCGCGTGCACACACAGCAACTGGTGACGCTGAGAGGCCCTGAGCCCAGGGTTTGCAGCATTTTTATACATTCTTTGGAGAGGGCAGGGACTTCACATACATCATAGCAAATCATCACACACCTCGGGAAAATCAAATAACAACTCTAAAACATGATTAGCACATTCACTGGCGGGAACAAGTTGGGTAGGGGTGATTGGTCAGTACAAAAGGGGTATTCATTTGAACTGATTGGTTTGAGCCAAGAGGGGTGTACGTGCTGAACTACATGGTTTCCCTACACATTATCAACCACCATAAACTACTGGGAGGGTCATCTGGCATCCCAGGTATTTCCCTGTCTCATGCTGATTGGTGGCTGCTAGGGGGTTGCTATGGATCTCCACCTAGCCTGACTGAGTCAGGGACACCTGGTGCAGCAGATCTCTCCTGTTATTTGTAGATAAACAACTTAGCAGGGTGGGAATGTGCCTAGGAATGCTCTGTGGGTCTTTCCAAGGACAAAGGTCATGTCCCTTTCTTGGACAGGCTTTGCTCTGAGATAGAGGCTGGTTTTTCACAGGCCAACCTCAGCAATTTATCAAGGCTGTTGGCAATTTAGTGAGACCCTGTCTCAAAAAAAAAAAAAAAAAAAAAGAGCTGGGTATGTCACTCTGGGTTAAATCCCAGTACCGAGAGAGAGAGAGAGAGAGAGAGAGAGAGAGAGAGAGAGAGAGAGAAGTTAAGTAAAGCCAGGTATGTTGACACTTGTCTGTAATTCCAGCTACTTGGGAGGCTGAGTCAGGAGGATCTCAGCAATTTAGTGAGACACTGTCTCAAAATAAATAAAAAGGGCTGGGGATGTGGCTCAGGAGTTAAGTGCCCCTGGGTTGAATCCCCAGAATGAATGAATGAATGAATGAATGAATAGATAAATAGAAAAAAATATAGTTGTAACAGTGGTTCACTTTATTTTTTGAATATAGCCCTTGCTGCTCTGTCACTGCAACTTATTTTTTAAATGGACATGTTTCTTCCTCTTCCTCTCTCCTTGTGCCTACCTAATTTCTTTTTTTTTTTTAAGAGAGAGAGAGAATTTATTTTTTAATATTTATTTTTTAGTTCTCGGCGGACACAACATCTTTGTTTGTATGTGGTGCTGAGGATCGAACCCGGGTCGCACGCATGCCAGGCCAGCACGCTTCCGCTTGAGCCACATCCCCATCCCCTCCTACCTAATTTCTACCCTTTCCTAATCTCAGGGGAAACAGGGCTACCTTTCTTCCCCATTCTAGGCAGATTTTTCTGTCTTTTAGTACACACCCACCAAAAAAAAAAAAAAACAAGTAATCCAGACTTCGGTGATGCTACTGGATCTCAGTAATGACTATCTCCTAAATTAATAAGTGAATTACAAATCAACAGAGAACATGTGGAATGTAGCTTTTGAATCACCTCTTTAAAAGCCCACTGTTTCTGATGATGGGCAGAATCACAGCCTCTGGGGCAGGAGTCCCCTGTGTTTCTCCTTTGCTAGCAAAGCAATCTTTTTTTTTTTTTTTTTTTTTGGCGCTGGGATTGAACCCAGGGCCTATATGAATGCACTCTACCAACTGAGCTATATCCCCAGCCCAAAACTTCTTTTTTTTTTTTCTCAAAACTGTGTTGCCACTGGGCTGGGGATGTGGCTCAAGTGGTAGCGCGCCTGGCATGCGTGCGTCCCGGGTTCGATCCTCAGCACCACATACCAACAAAGATGTTGTGTCCGCCGAAAACTAAAAAATAAATATTAAAAATTTCTCTCTCTCTCTTAAAAAAACAAACAAACAAACAAAAAAAATGTTGCCAGGTGTGATGGTGCATACTTGAAATCCCAGCAGCCCGGGAGGCTGAGGTGAGACACTGCTGTGACTCCATTTTTTGAGAAACCAGCTTCTACCTCAAGGCCTGACCAGAGGGAGTAGGCATGACCCTTGTCCTTGGAAAAACCCACAGAAAGCTCCTAGGCACATACCCACCCTGCTGAGTTGTTTAACAGGAGAAATTTGTGGCTCCAGGTGTCCCTGACTCAGTTACCTAGGTGAGGACCCATAGGAACCCCCTAGCAACCACCAATCAGCATGAGACAGGGAAAATATGTGAAATGCCAGGTGACCCTCCCAGTAGTTTTGGTGATGGATAACATGATTAGGCCACCCTGCAGTTTAGCAACCCCTCGAGGCTTAAACCAATCAGTTCAAATGTATCCACCACTTGAGCTAAACAATCACCCCTACCCAACTTATTCTGGACAGTGAATGTGCTAATCAATGTTAAGAGGTGTTGTTTGATTTTCCCGAAGTATGAAATGATTTGCTGTGTGATATTGTGATGCATAGAGTATCCCCCAAAAAACCTATAAATCCTCACTGAACTAAGGGTCAGGACTCACCCCTCAGGACCGATGCGTCGGATGCCTCGGAAACAGTTGTGAGTCCAGGCTCTAGCTTGCAATAAAGACTTTTGTGCGATTGCATGGGATTCGGCTCCTGGAGGTCTATTGGGGTCCCACGAATCTGGCATTACAGAGGCAGGAGGATCAAGAGTTCAAAGCCAGCCTCAGCATTGAAGAGGCACTAAGCAACTCAGTGAGACCCTGTCTCTAAATAAAATACAAAATAGGGCTAGGGATGTGGCTCAGTGGCGAGTACCCCTGAGTTCAATCCATGGTACCAAAAAATAAATGAATAAACAAAAAATGTGTCCTTGTTATTGAATTGGCTTGGAGACAAGGACAGAGCTCAGGGTAACAGTATTAGACTAGCAGCTTTGAAAAGGCCTCTTTGCAAGGTTCCTAAGTCCCTGCTCCCACAGCCAGACAGGAACCTTAGCAGCTCACAGCCAACACTCACTTTCTTTTCGCACTTGATCTTAGCTAAAAGACTGAGAGGCGATTGTCACTTTCATTTTATTCTGCTGCAAGGGATCCCTGGTGTATCCTGCCACATCAGATGCAGCTCAGAGATTACCAGTCAGGACTTTAGAGGGAAAGAAGGAAGTTGTGGAGAAGGAGAATGGAAGAGGCATCTGCTACTGGGAATGCTAACGAGGAAAAGAGGAGCAGGAGGCAGGCAGGAGAGGAAGAGGAGGAGGAGGAAGATGAGTAGAGGAAGAGGCTGGAGAGGAAGGGGTGGCTGGAGCAGCTACAGGCAAAGGGGCAGCTGTATGAGGATAAGTAGACAGCCAAAAAGGAAAGGTTAAACATTAAATAAGAGGCTGCCATGACCTATTCACCTTCACTTCCTGTCTCTGAATCTAAATGGGTCACCTAGGAGGAAGGAGGCCCACCCATCCGCCTTCCATCACCCACCAAAACCACAGGGTGAGGCTGGCAATAGGGGAAGAAAAAAGAGCTCAAAATTCAAAAGCCCTGTGTTATTCCTTAAATGAACCTTGAAAAGGAATTTTAGTTGACATTTCTATTTTTAATATTTTATATTTTTGTATACATTGTTAGGGGACAGCCACACTTAATGCTCTCAAAGATAAAATCAGCCTTCAGAGCACTCTCTGTAGTACTTCCGTCTTTACTTGTGGTTTCACTGTGTTCATTATAATCTCAAAGGGGGAGGTAGGAACCTTAAAGAGAAAAACAAAACCATAGCCACATGGTATGGCATGCCTGTAATCCCAGGCTCCAGTCGGGAGGCTGTGCAGGAGGGTCACAAATTTGAGGCCAGCCTCAGAAATTTAGTGAGACCCTCAGCAATTTAGTGAGACCCTGTCTCAAAAATATATAAAGGGTTGGGTATATAGCTCAGTGGTAGAGCACTCTTGTCTTCAATCCCCAGCAGGAAGGAAGGAAGGAAGGAAGGAAGGAAGGAAGGAAGGAAGGAAGGAAGGAAGGAAGGAGAAAAAGAAAGAAAGAAAGAGAGAAGGAAAGAAAAAAGAGAGAGAGAGAGAGAGAAGAACAAAACAACAAAAAAAAATATTTTTCTGGGCATTCCATTAAGTCTTTTTATTTATTTATTTATTTTTTACTTAGTTGTGTTGCTGAAAGCTCTGTCCTTGTCCCTGATGCCAATCCAATAAGGAGGACATGGTTTTGAGAGAAATAAAAAAGAAGTTTTATTGCTTTGCTAGCAAAGGAGAAACACAGGAGACTCCTGTCCCAGAGGCCGTGAGTCTCCTATCAGCAGGAGCAGGTGGTTTTTAAAGAGGTGATTCAAAGACTACATTTCACATATTATTCTCTGTTGGAGTTGTGATTCAGTTGTTAATATGGGAGACAGTCATTTCTGAGATCTTCTGGTGCCATCCCCAAGGTCTGGCTTACTTTTTCTCATGGTGGGTGTGTACTCAAGAACATACATCTGCCTAGGATGGTGTGGGGGGAAGAAAAGCAATCCTGTTTCCCCTGAGATTAGGAAGGCATAGAGTTTAGGGAGGAGCAGAGAGAGGAAGAGGAAGAAACATGTCCATTTTAAAAATAAGTTGCAGTGATAGAGCAGCAAGGGCTGATTCAAAGTATAAGGTGGACCCCAGTTACCATTGTGCTACAAATAGTTGGTTTGTATGAAATGGTTAGAAGGGCCAAAAGATATAACACTTTTCTTCATTTCCCCTTTTTTCCCCTACTGTTGGGAATCAAACCAATGGCTTTCCTGCATGCTAGGCAAGTGCTTTACCACTGAGCCATACCTCCAGTCCTCTACCCCCACCCCCACCCCCCTTTTTTTTGGTATGAAGCTGCTGTTTGTTCTTAACATTTGGTTTGTTTGATGCACATGCAAAACAATGTTGTTCAACAATGAGTGAGAATTTTATTTTGCTGAGTTTTTCCTTAACAACAAAAAACTGTTATAGATAACAATGATTGTGCACTTACTATCTGCCATCTTCCAGGCCCTTTGTAAATGTTGATTATTTGCCTTCATAACATCTCCATGATGTAGATGTTAAAAAAAAAAAATAGGTGGGGGTGCCACAGAGTGGTCAAATAACTCGCCTAAGGTCACCCATCCAGGAAGCATCTCTATGGCCAGTTGAGAAATCATGACCTTCTTTGGAAGGATCTCGAAACTAGCCCAATGCTATCAGACACTTCTGAGTTCTAAAAGCCAAGAAGCCAGCCTCCACTTTCATCATTTTGACCTTCTCAAATTGCATATGTATGACACATTCTGTAATTCTTTTATTTATTTATTTATTTATTTATTTATTATGTAGTACTAGGGTCCAAACCTAGGGCCTCGCACATGCCGGGTAAGTACTTTACCACTGAGCTATACTCCCAGCCACTGAGAGCGGGTTTTTTTGTTTTGTTTGTCTCACTAAATTGTTTAGGGTCTCACTAAATTGCTGAGGCTGGCTTTGAACTTGTAATCCTCCTGCCTCAGCCTCCTAAACTGGGATTACAGGCCTGCACCACCACACTTAACTTCAAAGAGTATTTTTAAAAGTGCTTTACTTGTCCTGAGAGTGGTTTCTTTGTGAAGGCAAAAATGCCACAAGGTGGCCCAGGACACATATTGTGCAGGCTGTTGACTGAATAAAGTTTTGTGTATCCCTTCATGTTTCTTTAGCATCTCCATTGAAGCACAGCAGGAGAATATTCGAATTGCACAGCCATGACTAAACAGGTAAAGTCACCAAAGTAGTGCTGGCTATGCAAGAGCCCTGGAAAAGGAGGTGAGTGGGATTCCCTTTTTGGGGTGAGGGAGTCCTGGAGGTTTGAACCCAGGGGTACTCTACTACATCCCAGCCCTATTATTTATTTATTTATTTATTTATTTATTTTGGGTACTGGGGATTGAACCCAGGGGTGTTGTTACTGAGCTACATCCCCAACCCTTTTCATTTTTTATTTTGAGCCAGAGTCTAAGTTGCTGAGGCTGGCCTTGAACTTATGGATCCCCCTGCCTCAGCCTGCCAAGCTGCTGAATTACAGAGGTGTGCCACCACACCAGCTGGGGCTTCCTTCATATTCAATGAGTGATCACTGAGCTCTCTCAGGCTCTGCACTGGACACTTGACTTCAACCTAGACCTATTAAAGAGAGATCCCTTAGGAAACTTATTTACTCGTATATGAACATATACAGCCGTTCTGTTCTACATGTCTGGAACTGTCAGGGATTTGGAGAAATAAAATTAATCAAGGGTGGGGGGATTACTGTGGAGAATTTATACCTAACAGAAGGACAGAGAAAATTAACAGGGAGGAATAATGTAATAATGATGCAATAATTTAGAAGCATCAAAAGCCTGAATCTTCCATAAGACACGAGGAGGATTCAAAACGCAATAAACCTTTGCTTTCCTCTTCAGAGTATCCATACTCTGTCCATAAAGGTCCTCGCCTTTTGGTTCAGTCATTATGCTTTCTTTCTTAAATGAAGTGATAGCCCATGTCGTGTTTTCCACCTTATTTATAACACTATTTAGAAACAAAAGAAGAGTGAGTAGACAGGAGAGAGAAGAAAGCCTAATATGACCTTCAAGCTAATTGAGATTCTTTCTCCACACTTAAGAATTTTCCCAGAATACAAAAACTTCATTGCTATAGCCATGGTAATTTTTTTTTCTTTTTTCTTTTTTTTTTTTTTTTTAGTACTAGGGATTGAACCCAAGGCCTAGCTCAGTAGCAGAGCTACATCCCCAGTCCTTTTTATTTTATTTTGAGACAGGATCTTGCTAAGTTGCTGGGCCGGCCTTGAACTTGCGATCCTCCTGCTTTGGTCTCCAGAGTCACTCGCTGGGATTACAGGAGCAACTGTACCCCGTTTATTGATGGTGATTTTGTATTCATGTAGTTACTGGCTTCAAATCCCTGGTGGATTCCTGCTGACACAGATATAGTGAAGGAGGAACGTCATGTTCCAAAACCCAAGTGTGGCTTTCACCCGCAGAGCTAAGGGAACAGATTCCGGGAATGTCATACCACTGATATTTCCATCACTTTGGTCTGGAAACTTCATCATTAGAGTTGATGGAAGGAAGATCTTCATTGTAACTTCTACTGTGAAAATAGCAGGGAGACTTCCTTTGAATAATTAAAAAGCTGTACTAAGAAAACAGCAGAGGAGGAAAAGCAGCCAGTTGTAATCAGCCAGACTTTAATTAAAAGGGGCCAAAGCCAATTTTTAATCAACAGCTTCAAATGAAACTATATCAGCCATGACTTTTTTTTTTTTTTTTTTTTTTTTTTTTTGGCGGGGAGAGGAAGCTTTTTTCCAGAGAGAATTGGTTTTCTATTTAGGGAAACTGTAATAACATTAATATAAAACTTTTTTAATCATTGATCCATAAAACAGAAGAGGTATGGAAGGACATTCAGACTGGCAAAATGAATTAAAGGCCATGCAGCAAATGTAACTACAATTAGTAGAAGGATTAAAATACTTGAAGTCCCTAGTGCTGGCTCTTAGGAAATGCTATCATGTTAGCAATTCTTCTCCCTAGGGTACCTTTTTGTATTAGTTACAGACATATTATTATATGTCTGCAGTGACAAATTGCCTTAAGTTTGGTGGCTCAAAATAACTAAACTTCTTTTTTTAGGATATTTTTTTAACAGAGAGAGAGAGAGAGAGAGAGAGAGAACTTTTTAATATTTATTTTTCAATTTTTGGCAGACACAACATCTTTATTTGTATGTGGTGCTGAATATCGAACCCGGGCCACACGCACACCAGGCGAGCGCGCTACCGCTTGAGCCACATCCCCAGCCCAATAACTAAACTTCTTCTCTGACAGTTGTGGAGGACAGAGGTGTAAAGCGGGTCAGCAGCACCACATTCCTTCTGGGGGCTTGTGATCGTCCTGCCTCAACCTCCTGAGTAGCTGGGATCACAGGGGTGCACCACTGTACCCAGCCCTCCTGCTTCTGTCTTGCAAGGATCTTTTAATATCATTGGACCCACTTGGATACTTTAAGATAAACTACCCTCCAATCTCAAAGTCTTAATTTAATCACACACCCTTGGGTCCATATAAAGTTATATTCACCTGTTCTGAGGATTTGAAGGTAGACATCTTTGGGGGAACCTTTAGTCATTTTACCTTCTCTCAATTCCCTATATCAGCTGCAATGTTGGTAGCTTCCATAGATTGAGGGGTTCCTACGTTCGAGCACAGGATGGGGGGCTCTAGGGATGACAGAAAATGCATCTGGGGGTAGCATATGCTTTCTGTGCTGACATCCTCAAGCTTACTATTTTGAGTACTGTGCCTAGATTTCCAACCGGCAGGTAACTATTTCTCTGGCTGCTGGAACCTATTCTGAAGGCCAGGGGGCTAAGGAATCAATGCCCTTCCCTGCCCCCAAGCAGCACTTAATCATTGCTTAGTTAAAGACCCCAAACCCTTGCTCCCTGGCAGGGAAAACTTTGATGCAAATAACACACAGTCTTCCAGAGTTCCCCAGAGGAATTAATTTCTAGTTTTCTACAGGAGTGACCTGCTTGGAAACAAGCCCTTTCCTCTTTGTCTGCTTTCCTTTTCTGATCTCAGTTCCTCCATTCTCCTAATTGCTTTTTCTGGATCATCTGCCAAATAAACTATTTGCACTTGAATCCTTGCCTCAGTACCTCAAACTTCCAGGGATACTCAAACTAGGATATTGTGCACTAAAGTAAGTTGCTCAGTGTCCCAGGGTTGGTAAGTGACAGAAGTAGGGTTTGAACCCCAAAATAGGAGTCAGTCATGGTGGCACATGCCTGTAATCCCAGTACGTGGGAAGCTGAGGCAGGAGGAAAAACAAATTCAAAGCCAGCCTCAGAAATTTAGCAAGGTCTCTGTAACAAGCAAGATGCTGTCTCAAGATAAAAATAAAGGACTGGAGAGGTACTTGGTAGCAAAGTGCTCCTGGGTTCAATCCCCAGACCAAAAAGAAAGAAAGAAAGAAAGAAAGAAAGAAAGAAAAATAAAGAAAAAATAGGTTACTGGGCACAGAGGTGCAGGTCTGTAATCCCAGCTACTCAGGAGGCTGAGGCAGAAAGATCGCAAGTTTGAGGCCAGCATGGGCAATTTAGGGAGTCCCTGTCTCAACAAGTAAAAAGGACTGTGGGGTTTGGCTCATTGGTAGAGGGGATCTGAGTTCAATCCTCAGTACCAAAAAAGGTGAAAAAGGAAGAGGAGAGAGGGTGGGGAAAGGGAAAGAGGGAAAGGAGAAATAGGTGAATGAGGAGGAGGAGGAGAAGGAGAAGAAATAGGTGGGCTGTCTCTTTCTGCCCCCCATTTTTTACCCTTCCTTTTTTGGAGGATATTGGGGATTAAATTCTGGGGCACTCAACCATTGAGCCATATCCCCAGCCCTATTTTGTTGTTGGTTTTTAGAGACAGGGTCTCACTGAGTTGCTTAGTGCCTCCCTTTGCTGAGGCTGGCTTTGAACTCATGATCCTCCTGCCTCAACCTAGGAGCTAGGGAGCTGCTGGGATTATAAGCATGTGCCACCATGCCCAGCTCATTTTTTACACTTCTTATCCTTTTTTTTTTTTTTTTTTTAAATTTTGTACCAGAGATTGAACCCAAGAGTGCTTAACCACTGAACCACATCTCAGGCTTTTTTATTTTTTGAGACAGGGTCTCACTGAGCTGCTTGGGGGTCTTGCTAAGTTGTTAAAACTGGCCTTGAAGTTTTGATCCTCCTGCCTCAGGCTCCCAAGTTGCTGGTTTTACAGGTGTGTACCCCCATGATTGCTTCTCTTCTTAACATTTAGGGCTGACATTGACATCATCTTAGATCTATTTCAATTCAAAAGCTCATGTGGGAGACATGAGTTTACCGGTCTTTTCACCCTGAATAGATGTGCCTTCAGCAAAATCCTTTGCCTTGTGGAGTTTTATGTGTTTATTCTGTATTCAAACCTTTAGTGTCTGGAGAAGAAACCTTTGGAAAACAAAGAGTCCCATTAGCATTGGCATTCAGAAGATGAGAAAAAGCAGGGTCATGTTCAGACTATGGCAGGGCTGCCAATTCAAAGAAGGTTACCTGGCACCTCTGTCTGAGTATTGGATGCTGTTTCATTCAAATCCTGGTTTTGTTACTGACTTGTTGGTATCAGTCTGCTTTCTCTCTCTCTCTCTCTCTCTCTCTCTCTCTCTCTCTCTCTCTCTCTCTCTCTCTGTTGGTTACCTAATTAGTGAAGCAAAGATGAAATTACAGTGTTAGTATTTCTGCTGGAAAGCCTGCAGAATGGTTTGTACTGCTACCTTCTTGGTGAGTTGATCCACTTCCAAAGCTACACCATCTCAGGAAGCCTAAAAAATGTGAAGGTTTAAGAAATTGACACATTGGCCAGGTGTGTTGGCATATGCCTGTAAATCCTGAGACCAGTATGCTGAGGCAGGAGGATTGCAAGTTCAAAGCCAGCCTCAGCAACTTAGGGAAGCCCTCAGCAACTTATAGAGACTATGTCTCAAAAATTTAAAAATAGGGTTGGGGATGTGGCTCAAGCGGTAGCCCGCTCGCCTGGCATGCGTGTGGCCCGGGTTCGATCCTCAGCACCACATACAAACAAAGATGTTGTGTCCGCCGAAAACTAAAAAAATTTTAAAAATTTTTTTAAAAATTTAAAAATAAAAATGGCTGGAGATGTGGCTCAGTGGTAAAGCATTATTGAGTTTAATCTGCAGTATCCCTCCCCTCCAAAAAAAGAAAGAAAAAGCAAATTGATGAATTGTTTTGTACCTGGTCATCCCGTAAGTCCTTTCTCATTAGTTTATAATTTGTGGTTTCCAAATCTATCATAATTACTTTACATTATATAGTAAAGTTTGTATTATGTATTATAATAGCTATTATATTACCTACATCAGATGTGCTCGTATATAGCATTTTTTTAAATAAAATTGTGCTTTGGAAGCATTTTTAAATTTATTATTTATTTATTATAGTAGTGGGAATTGAACTCAGAGGCACCTTAGCACTGAATTACATCCCCATTCCTTTTTTATTTTTATTGTTTTAAATTTTGAGACAGGGTCTTCCTAAATTGCTTTCATGGGCCTCAAATTTCTTATTCTCCTGTGAAGCAGGAGATAACTGATAACTGGTGGAATGCCCAGTTATCAGTATCAATTATCATACCATTCAGAGTATGGTTGAATCAATCAATTGTTGTTAATTATTTGGTAATGCCAGTCCTATTCAGTAACAACAGAGATATAAAGTCAACATATGCTGACCAAACCCTTCTTGATTTCTTTTAATCCAAAAGTGATTTGCACATTGTTGTGAACTTGATATATTGTCCTCTAAAAAGTTTCCAAGTTTCTCTTAAACTAAGTTAAAAAAATTATCAAACTATTTTTTCTAAAAATTTCTATTTTATCTTGACCAAAGGTTTGGGACTAGATATTTTTCACTGTAGAAAAATTTTAAAGGAGTTCTTTCAGGAAGAAGGGAAAATTCAGGGAATGTTAGTGAAAAATAATCACGGGGCATGTCATGGTGCATGTTTGTAATCCCAGTGATTTGGAAGGCTGAGGCAGGAGGATCACAAGTTTGAGGCCAGCCTCAGCAGTTTAGCAAGGTCCTATCTCAAAAATAAAAAAGTGAAAAAGAGCTGGGGATGCTGTTCAGTCTCTGAGTTCAATCCTCAATGAAAGAAAGAAAAAAAAAAAGAAAAGAAATCCCTCTTAGGCTGTAGTTTCACAGAGTTGCCTAAACCAAAGTATTAGAACTTACAACTATAAAACTGGGTGTTTGAAACTATGGACAAGTGGACTGTATCATACTCATGGAGTGCTTCAAGCACAGACCAGGAAAAGTGAAGGGAGGGAAGGATTGTAAAACTAACTGTCTTAAAACTGTCCAGGGCAGCTCAAGAAGATTTGAGATTAGAATTCTACCTCTTATATTCCATCCTGCAGAAAGATCTCACTCCTTTCTAAAAAGCAGTTACTCCCAGTCAGTTGATATTCACCTGATGTCAACTTAAGAAAATGTAAAAGAAAATATGCAGTCACTTTTAACTACAGGAAGTGCAGCCTGGGGAGATACAGAAATTTGGTGTGCACAGGCTCCAGGACATTGCTGCTTATCCTGAACACAGAGAGAGTCTTGCAGCTTTCCCATCACATGCTGTAGATATCTTTTTGAAGTCCAGTCAATTGACTGAGCAGATAAATCAGAAGGCCTGCTGTAAGCAAACCTATTGTTCAAATTGCAAAAGAACCCAACTGGGTTGGGGGTGTAGCCCCCTGGTAGAGTGCTTGCTTAGCATGTGTGAGGCAGTGGGTTCAATCCCCAGCACTGCAAAACAAACAGACAAAACAAAAATCCACCAAGCTGCTGCTCAAGGTTAGCCTAAAATAGAACACCCCAGTAACATGATGAGTCCAGAACAAAGTTCTGCATCAGAGAGGGGAGGACAGAGAGAAAGTGACACCTCTGGCTAGCAACCCTGCTGAGACTTCCAGGAAAAAAAAGTAGCAGCTCAGAAATGCTGCTGATGTCCAGAGTGTCATCTATGCCTACAGCCCCTGGTATTCCTTGAAACTCTTTTGGTGGTGGTTGTGGTTTTTGTTTGTGTTTTGTTTTGGTTTTTGGTACTGGGGATTGAACCCAGGGGCAACCTACAACTGAGTTACATCCCCAGCCCTTTTTATTTTTTGTTTTGAGACAGGGTCTTGCTAAATTGCTGAGGCTGACCTCAAACTTGCAATCCTTCTGTTTCAGCCTCCTAAATCGCTGGGATTACAGGCATGCACCACCATGCCGGCTGTTCCTTGGTTCTCTGCTGCTTTTTTGTGTTACTAAAAATGGATTTATATAGAACAAGTTTCTGAACGAAAATTGAATAGAATGTCGTTAATTGGCAAGGGAACATGAATTGCAATTTACAGAATGTGGACTCAGTGAGGAATTGGCATCTATGTGAAAGAAGGGGGTATGAGCCCAGAATGAGTACTCATACTTTGTCTATTGGAGTAGTTGTTCAGTTGATATCCTTTTGTTCATATTGATGACGTGGACAAGGTTGTATGTGATATTATTCCGATTTGAATTCCTAAAAAATTTGTCTTTGTCCCCTATTTTTCTAAAAAATGGATATTCAAGTTAAAAAGAAAAAAAAAAGTTAAAAAGACTCAGGAGTCATGGAGAGTACCTGTAATCCCAGTCAATCAAGAGGCTGAGGCAGGAGAATCTCAAGTTGAGGCCAACCTCAGCAATTTAGTGAGACCCTAAGAAACTTATTGAGACCCTGTCTCAAAATTTAAAAAAATCAGAAGGGTTGGAGATGTGCCTCAGTGGTAAAGGACCCCTGGGTTCAATCCCCAGTACCTTAATTAATTAATTAATTAATTAAAAAGTAATTAAAAATGGTATATATAGGAAGTTAAGACACAGTTCTACTTATGGAAAGAATACGTAATGTAATCAAATATGGATTTGCTCCTTGATTTTAGGTATAATAATATTACAGCTACAAATACAATTACTTTGTTAAAAAAAATATTCCTGTGTATAGAATTGCCTAACTTTGCTGGGTGTGGTAGTGCTTGCATCTAATCCCAGCAACTCAGGAGGTTGAGACAGGAGGATTACAAATTTAAAGACAGCCTCCATAATTTATCAAGGCCCTAAGCAATTTAGCAAGACTCTGTCTCAAAATAAAAAATAAAAAGGGCTGGGGATGTGGGAATGTGACTCAGTGGTTAAGTGCCCCTGGGTTCAATCTCTGGTACAAAAAAAAAAAAAGCCTAATTTTGTAATTGCAAATCAGAAATCCTCAAACGTCTTCATCCCATTGAAACAATTTTTTCTTTTTACATTTTAGTTTCATATTTTTAAGATCATACATGACAGTATTGTTTTGGTTCTGTACAGAATGTTAATCTAAAATGACTCACATAGAGAACTTTGCTTTCAGTACTTCTTTTATCTCTGACCTTCCATCTTAGATTATTTTTCTTCTGCCTACATGACACTTTTTAGAGTTTCTTTTATTGCATGTTTACGGGTGTCCAGATGGTTCTTTTGACTTGTTCATAATGTCTTTTATTTGCCTTTGTTCTTGAAGGATACTTATGTAAGAAATTTGATTCTGAATTGGTGGTTACTTTTTTTTCAGTCTTCTGAAGTTATTATTCCATCTATTCTAGCTTTTGTTAAATCTTTCAAAGATAACCTCTTTTTTTCCCCTATAAATTCATATAAGATTACTCTCTCTGGTTTCTGAAATTTGTGCACAATACATCTGCATGTGAACTTCTTTTTATTTATCCTACATGGATTTTTTTTGGTCTTCATGAACTTACACATTAATGTCTTTCATTAATTCCCAAGAATTCCTAATTATTTTTTTTCAGATATTGCTTTTGCCTCATTCTTTATCTTCTTCTAAGAATTTGATTTAATATATATGAGACCTTCTCACGTTGTCTTATGGTTCTCTTATCAAATTTTCTGTACTTTATAGCTTTTTGTCTGTCTATGGTACATCTTTTACTTTATGAATTCTCCCTTCAACTGTATCTAATACATCTGCCATGAACTGGATTGCATAACCCAAAATTAATTTATTGAAGCCCTAAGCCCCAATGTGATTGCATTTGGAGAAAAAGTCTCTAAAGAAACAATTAAAGTTAAATAAAGAGCTGCTGCAGTGGCACAAGCTTGTAATTTTCAGCAACTCAGGAGGCTGAGGCAGGAATATCACAAGCTCAAGGCCATTTAAGGCCAGCCTCAGCAATTTAGTGACATCCTAAAATTCAGCAATTTAACCAGATCCTCAGCAATTTAGCATGACCCTCTGAAAATAAACAATGAAGAAAAGACTGGGGGTGTGACTCAGTGGTAAAACATTCCTGGATTCAATCCCTAGTACAAAATATGGATATTATGGTCATCAGGGTAAGGCTCTGGTAGGGTTAATGTCATTATAAGAGATACCAGTAGGTGCGGCAGCACACACCTGTAATCCCAGCAGTTTAGGAGGCTGAGTCAGGAGGATTATAGATTCAAAGATAGTCTCAGCAATTCAGTAAAACTGTGTCCCCAAAATAGAATAAAATAAAAAGGTCTGGGAATGTAGCTCAGAGGTAGAGTTCCCCTGGTTCAATCCCAGGTACCAGAGAGAGAGAGAGAGAGAGAGAGAGAGAGAGAGAGAGAGGGAGAAAATGCACCAAAGAATTACAAAAGCCAGACCCAGTGGCCTATATTTATAATCCCAGAAATTTGAGAGGCTGAAGCAAGAGGATTTTTGAAGCTAGCCTCAGCAATTTAGCAAGACCTTTTCTCAAAACGAAAAATCAAAACGACTGAGCTGGGGATATAACTAAGGGGTAAAGCAACCCTGGGTTCAATCTCCACTACTTCCCCCTTCAAAAAAAAAAAAAACAGAATAGGCCAATGTGTGAACTCTTTCTCTCCTCCATTTGGAGAGACAGTGAGAAGGCAGCTCTCTGCAAGCTAGGAAGAGAAACCCAACCCCGCCAGTATCTTTATCTCAGACTTTCCAGCCTCCAGAATTGTGAGGAAAGAAATTTACATTTTGTTTTGTTTTGTTTTTTTCAGTGCTGGGGATCAAAAGCAGTCCTCACACATACCAGGCAAGCTACTGTATTACTGAGCTATACTCCAGCCCTAAATTCATGTTTTTAAGTCACATAATCTGGTGGTTTGTTCTGGCAATCCAGGAATAATTATATGCCCTCCACTCAATTAATTAATTAATTATTTTTTGATATTGGTGATTGAACCCTGGGGTACTTAACCATTGAGCCACACCCCCAAGCGCCCCCCCCCCCTTTTTTAGCTTGAGACAGAGTCTCACCAAGTTGCTGAGGGGCCTGTTAAATCTCTGAGGCTGACCTTGAATTTGTAATCCTCCTGCCTAAACTTTCAAATTCTTGGGATTACAAGCATTCACCTGACCCTCCACTAGTTTATATATTTTTCTTTATTTTATATAACCCAAATGCTGTATTGAGCTGTTTTTCATATCTGCTATGTTAGTTTTTTACAGTTTGTTTGCTCTTGAGATTTTCAAGGTTATCTCTTATGTCTTCAAACACAGAAAACAGATTATTTTATCATTTCTGATATCACAAATCTTTGTGGATCTATTTCTATTGGCTGTTGTTGTTGATCTATTTCTATTGGTCCTTGCTCCTATCCTTTTGTGGCTGTGTGTTAAGTGTTGAATTGATCTGTGGGAATCATTTGAGGCCTGGGATGATGGTATCTTTCTATTAGTCATCTGGAGGCAACACTTGTCCCCTTTAACTTTAATTCAAGTTCAAGTTTAAAGTTTCCACAGACTTCTCAAGTGACAAAAGCCCAGCTTCAGTTCCTCAGGAGTTTTGGTTTACCTTTGGTTCCCTCTTAGTCTAAGGTTGTAGTCTTGGTCTTAAGCCAAAGTGGAGTGTGGTCTGTCAGAATCCTCAACTTGGGCAACCTCTGATCTTTGACACTTCACCTCTTTCTCTTTGAGACCATTAGAATTCATGCTCAGTTCTGTAGTTGTCACTTCCAGATCAACAGCTAATCCAAGGGCAAAAACTGTTCTGAGTACCATGCTTACCTCTCAAGATTCTTGCCTAATGGATGGTTTAAAGATATGTTATTATTTCCTCTAACTTTTCAGTTTTTTCTCAGTGAGGGTGTTAGAATTATTGGGCTTCCATTATCAGAAGTTGAAGACAAAAGAAAATTTGTGTGTGTGTGTGTGTGTGTGTGTGTGGTATGGGGGATTGAACTCAGGAGTGCTCTAAATACATCTCCACCCCCCACCTTTTTTTGTGGTATTGGGTATTGTATCCAGGGCCTTGAACATGCTAGGATAGTGTTCTATCACTGAGCTACACTCCAAGCCCTTTTTATTTTTTATTTTGAGACAGGGTCTCACTAAATTGCTTAGAGCCTTGCTAAATTGTTGAATCTGGTTTTGGATTTGCAATCCTCCTGCCTTAGTATCCTGAGTTGATGGGATTGCAGGAATTCTCCACCAAGGTCAGCCCTTTTTATTTTTTATTTTAAGAGTCATTAAGGTGCCCAGGCAAACCTTGAACTTGTGATCCTCTTGCCTCATCCTTCTTAGTAGCTGAGATTATAGGCATATGCCACTGCCACCATGGCCCAATTCCCTAGGCCTTTTCAAATTTCATTTTGAGCCCAGCCTGGTAGGGACACCAATAAACCCAGTCTAATTCCATTTTAAGATTGGGAGCCATCTCATCACAAAGTTGTGAAGTTAATTTCTGTTTTACTATAAATTACTGTGATTTCTAAATGTGTTTTGGAATTCCTACGCATGCCTTGAACTCATCCCATGTCTGGCTTTCCCTGACCAGATAACAACCCTCTCTGAAATCTTAGTGGTGCTTCATAAATTCCGATGTCGGGATCTGAATTTACTCCCTACCTTGAAATATCATGCCATGTAGATCATTAACCCTTCCAGGACAGCACCTGAGGAAGGGAGAGTTGCTTCTCTCTTTTTCCCTCTCCCCCTGCCAGCTGTTATCAAGGAGCCCAATTAGTAGTAACCTCTTCTCATCTTTGAAATGTATACTTCTTTGTGAAGCTCCAGCCCAAGGCCAGAGGCCTAGTTAAAAGAATCTGTTTTTCTTATCACATTTGACACACTTACCTTGAAAACTTTTACAAATTGTTTATATATATGATAGTTCATAAATGTTTGTGAAAAAAATAGGAAAGAGGTGGTCAGCACCTGGAGTGCTGATCTCTCTCAAGCCTGTGGCCAAATTTAATTATTGTAAGATAGAGCAATGGGAAATAGGAAGCTTAACTATTACATTGAACTCTTTTGTAGAGATTCTTTTGCTGATAGTTCTAAGATCAATTATGGTGAAGCTTTATGGAGACGATTAATTAAGATTTTCCGTGGAGGAGGGGGTGCCACTACAGTTCTCCCTAAGTTGCCCAGACTGGTCTTGAACTTGGGATCCCCCTGCCTCAGCCTCCTGAATAGGTGGGTTACAGACACATGAACCATAGCATCTAGCTTCAACAACCCTCCCACCCTGGTACTGGGGATTGAACCCAAGGGCTATCTACCACTGTGCTATACCCCAAGCCCTTTATTATTATTATTATTATTAAAATATTTATTTATTTTTTAGGGTACCAGGGATTGAACCCAGGGGCACTTAATCACTAAACCCACCCCAGCCCTTTTTATTTTTAAATTTGAGACAGGGTCTCACTAAGTTGCTTAGGCCCTCAGTAAATTGCTGAGGCTGGCTTTAAACTTTCGATCCTCCTGTCTCAGATTCCCAAGCTGCTGGCATTATAGGTATGCACCACCATGCCTGGTCTATTATTTTAATTTTGAGACAGGATCTCACTAAATTATCTAGTCTGGCCTTGAACTTGTGGTCCTCCTTTCTCAGCCTCTGAAGCCACTAGGATTACATGGTATGCACCACCATACCTAGTTCAGTTTTGTTTGTTTTTTTTTTTTTCAACACAAATTTCGAAAAAATTTTATCAGGGAGAGATGTTCAGAAATTTAAATATTTGAGAGGAGAATTCTCACTTAATTTTTATTTTTATTTTTTTATTAAAGAGAGAGGGAGAGAGAGAGAGAGAGGAGAGAGATTTTTTGTAATATTTATTTTTCAGTTATCGGCAGACACAACATCTCTGTTTGTATGTGGTTTGAACCCAGGCCGCACGCATGCCAGGTGAGCGCGCTACCGCTTGAGCCACATCCCCAGCCTGAGAATTCTCACTTAAAACTGTCCATATGCAACTCTGGGTCTGCAGGATCTCCGACATGTTCCTCCCAAATTTTCCTGCTGCTAAATCCCTTGCAAGCTTCCTTGTGCTTTACATAGTCACCCCAATTCTAATTTGTCAGTAGTGGAGGTGACAAAAAATAATGCTTCTCAACTGCTTGGATGTCACAGTCCTTCAGCATGGTGGAGGAATAATGTCTGTGGCAAAACCTTGTAAAATGACTGTGGACCCAGGCAGAGATGATAATACAGACACACTAAAACAGCACACTTGATTTTTCTGTCTCTGATCCCCCAGCTTCTGAGGGTAGGCAGGACTAACTTAGGGGAGTTTGCGGACATAACTATCATGCAGTATGTACTGTTATCCCACCCCCACCTCCACTGTGGTTTCCTGGATTTTAATCTGCTTCAAGGTCTTTTTGATGACTTTTTTTTGAAGCTACTTTTTTGCTAGCTTTGTTGACACTGATGTTACCATGGCTACCACTGAGCTCAAGACAAACCTAAACCAAACTACACTTAGATAGATTTCCTTCCTACCTCAACCTGGCCAAAGGCATCACAACTTTTGAGGTTTCTGATATATCCATGCCTCAGCTATAAAGATCTGATATACAAGTTGAAGTTGCTAAAGAAGTTGGAAAACTTCCTTTTCTTCACCATTGCCATATATTCGATGACACAGAGCCAAAAGAAATTTACACATGAAAATCAAGATGAGAGACATGGGTCTATTTAATGAGTTGGCAAGATCAAAATGTCTGATAAACTATTAGAGGGGGGATGGAGAAGGAGCTGCTGCCAGTGGACAATAAATTGATATAATCCTGTAGGAGAACCATTTGGTCATATCTGTCACAATTTAAAATGGCCATACCCTCGGATTAAACAAATCTGTCCTGAAGGGTGAGGGTATAGCTCAGTGGTAGTGCACTTGCCTTGCATGTAGAAGGACCATGCACAGTACCAAAAAAAGGTGGGAGGCTGGGGTTGTAGCTTAGTGGTTAAGCTTTTGCCTTGCATGCGTGAGGCACTGGGATCTATCCTCAGCCCCACATAAAAAAATAAATAAATAAAAGAAAGAGATTGTGTCTATCTACTACTAAAAAAATTTCCTTAAAAAGGAGTGGGATAAATTTACAAATTTACCTCTAATTTATACTTCAGTATGTAGAAAACGGCATACAGACAAAGAACATCAATGCAACAGCGTAAGTTGGAGATTAGAAACAATGTTATAGCAGACATAGTGCAGCCTTCCTATATTTCTTTGACTCAACTCCAAGTTCACGTGTAGCTAGGGACAAACTGACAAAACTTGCCACTTCCAGCCACCTTCAAGGCCCTCAAGGGAAATTTTCAACCGATGAGAATGGAAGATGGCACAAGAACTAGTCCACTTAGATTTCCACAACAAAATGCCACCAACTACGAGGCCTAAGTAACAGAAATTCACAGTTTTGAAGTCTAGCAGTTCAAGATCATGGTTCTGGCTGGTCTAATTTCTGGTGGGGGCTTTCATTCTGGCTTGCAGGTGACTACCTTCTGGCCATGGTCTCCCGTGGCCTTTCTTCAAAGTATAGACAAAGAGAGGCAAAAATAACCTCTCTGTTGTCTCTTAGATGGACACTAATTCTATCCTCCACCCTCATGATCTCAATTAACCCTAATGACTTCCTTGAAGGCCCATCTCCACATACAGCCAAATAGAGAGTTAGGATTTAAACATATGAATTTGGGACAGAGGCACAAATATTCAGTCTCTCCACTCTTTGGTGTGATAGTCCCAAGACAGTTTCCACCCAGTTTCTCAGAGGGTCCCCAGTGGGATTCAGAGTTACCTTAAGTTGTGAGTTGCTTTTATGACTTCTCTTTCTGTAAAGGTAAAATTTCTAAGCTGATTCTAAGCTGCAAAAGCTTGAGTTAAAGTGTAAAAGACTGGGCATTGTAAAACTTCTAAATGGCAAGGCCTGGGCTAAAAAGTAAAGACTAGGTATTGTTAAAATTCTTCTGCTACCCCCGGAACCTGTAATCTCTGTAGCTGTTAGGACAATGCTGGAACTGCTCAGTAAATATCTCCATTGATTCCCTGGTTGTTTAATAGCTAAGGGCTCCAGGTAGCATGGCACGTAAGCATCTAGGCTCCAAAACCAATCAGTTTAAATGTGTACCCCGCTTAGGAGTGACCAATCACCCCCGCCCGCCCTGTTCCCGCCAATGAATGTACTAATCCCGTCTCAGAGTTGTTGTTCAATTTTCCCGTGCCTCATGATGATTTGTTCTGATGTATGCAAAGCCCACCGCCCTCTCCAGAAAGTGTACTTAAGCTCTGCTTGACCTCTGCTCTGGGCTCTGGGCTGCTCTCCCTTCTTGAGTGAGCACAGAGCCCCAGCGCGCTGGAATGGATCCCCAATAAATCCCCTTTTGCCAATTGCATGGAGTAAGTCTCTTGTGTGGTCTCTCCCTCCGATGCTCTGCCGGACCCTTACATTTCCTCTTTCCCACTGAGCTTCCTGAGGTCACCCCCCAAGGAAAGGGTCTACACCTAGGTCCTTGTGTCTAGAGAACTCAGACTGAGCAATGTTTCAAATAACTAGTGAATATTGTTTTGTTTTTGGTTTGTTTGTTTGTTTTGGTAGTAGAGATAGAACCTAGAGGCACTTACCACTGAGCCACATCCCTAGACCCCCTTCTTTTTTCCCCCCTTAAGAATTGAACCCAGTGCTGGGGATGTGGCTCAAGCGGTAGCGCGCTCGCCTGGCATGCATGCGGCCTGGGTTCAATCCTCAGCACCACATACCAACAAAGATGTTGTGTCCGCCGAGAACTAAAAAATAAATATTAAAAATTCCAAAAAAAAAAAAAAAAAAGAATTGAACCCAGTGGCAATTTACTTCTGAGCTTCATCCCCAGAACCCTTTCCCCTTTAAGACAGGGTCTCCCTAAGTTGCTGAGGCTGGCCTTGAACTTGGTATCCTCCTGCCTCAGCCTCCCAAACCCTGGGATTACAGGTGAGCACTACCATGCCTGACAATAACGAGCAGTTTGAACTTGGGCCTATATGTATGTCTGTGTTCCCCACCCCAAGGTCATATGTTGAAGCCTAATCACCAATGGGATGGTATTTTGAAATAGGGCCTTGGGGAGGGGATTAGATTCTGAGGACTCCCCATCATGAATGGGTCTAGTGCCCTTATAAATGAGGCCCTAGAGAGCTAGCTCAACCCTCCCACCATGTGAAGACACAGCTAAAAAGTGCTATCTATGAGGCAGAAAATGGGCCCTTGATGAACACAACCTAATTCTATCCTAAGATTGGGAGCCATCTCGTCAAAAGTTAAGAAAAGTTCATTTCTGTTTTACTAAGATATTTATTCGGCCTGACCATACTCTGAGGGCTAATCTTGTTTAACTCCAAACTCACCCATACCTGGCTCTCCTTGACCAGATAACAACCCTCCCTTCAACCTTAGTGGCCCCTCATAAATTCTGAGGTTGGAATCTCAATTTACTCCCTTCCTTGAGATTATTAACATGCAATCTGCCTTTGTATTATGCTTGACAGAATCCTGTTAGCTGTAAGTTCCCAAGACACCCCCATAGGTAACCTTTTGTGCTATAAAACCTTTTACCTGGAGAGCTGGGGTGCTCTTCTCTAGCCCGGCTTTGGGTGAGACAGTTGCTGACCAGTTAGCTCTCTCTGTGTACACAATATAAGCTTGCTTTAATTTGACTTAAAATTGGAGTTGGTGGTCTTTTCAACACCCTCACTTGACTCCAAATTTACCAGAACCTTGATCTTGGACTTCCCAGCTTCCGGAGTTGTGTCTCTTCCACACCGGCTTTTCCATGTGGGCTCTCTGAATAGGCTAGTTTGGGTTTTCTCACCCACCATAATCCCCTGGAGTAAGCATCCCAAAGACAGAGCCAGGCAGTGGGATTTTGTGACCTGCCCTTGGAAATTGCATAGCATCCCTTCCCCTGGACTCTTGGAATATCCACAAACCAAGTGCAGGGCCAGGGGAGGGGACATGGAATCCACCTTGTGATGGTAGAGTTGCAATAGTGGAAGATCATGCCCTGGCCATTTTTGGAGAATACAAATAGGCTTATTCTATAAGAAGCCAGGGAAAACTTGAAAATCTAGATCTTTTAACACTATAGATAAAGGTGAGAGGAAGGGCCTGCAAATGACTACAAGGTGATACAAATGTTTCTGCCTCATAAAAAAAAATCCCAATTTAAATACACATTCATAAATACACGCCCATGCCCGGAAGTATCAACTCATCTTTACTACTTTCTCTTTGAGCAAATACCTTATCTGGGGTGGGGGGAGAGCCAGCATCTCATTAAGGAGTTTTTCTTTCTGCCCAGGATAATCCAAGCCACCCTAAAATTTACAATCTCAAATTAACAAATAACAAAGCATAAATACTCAGAAATATATTTACAGAGAGTGAAGCCCCTGATAGATCTAGTCCACATGAGTTCTGGAACTAGACAAAGACAAAATAGCACCAGTGGTTTATTTAAGGGGGTACATCAAAGGCAGGGATAAGGTTTCAAGGGCAAACTCTTGCTTCAGTGATGTCTAGCAGTCAGCAGGTTGATTGGCATCTTGTCAGGTCACACCTATCTATCTCAGGTGCTGTGTGGGATCTTTGGCAGAGCTTGAGGGGGGACATTGACCACCTGAATCAGGTGGTCAATCCCTTTGGGGGGTGCCACGGGGAGTTCCCAATGCCAGACTTATCCCCTAGGGAGGTTGCTATGCGTAACAGTCCATATACAGCCCACAGGTGCCTTGTGACACTTATCTACTCTTTGCCTTTGCTTCCTCATCTACAAAATGGGAGAATACCACTTTAAGATTAAAAGAGCTGGCTGCCATGGCACACACCTGTAATCCCAGTTCAGGAGGCTGAGGTAGGAGGATCACTGAGTTCAAAGCCAGCCTCAGCAAAAGCGAGGCACTAAGCAACTCAGTGAGACCCTGTCTCTAAACATAATATAAAATAGAGCTGGGGATGTGGCTCAGTGGTCAGGTGCTCCTGAGTGCAATCCCTGGTACCAAACAAACAAACAAACAAAAAAGAATCAATGACTATTAAAGTTCTTTGGGCAGATTGCATTTTCCAAGGATGGCTCAACAACAGATCCTGTCCAACCTATTTCTACACAATGTGACCTCATCATTCCCATATCAAGAGATAATCTCTACTGGGCACAGTGGTGCATGTGCCTGTAATCCCAGTGACTCTGGAGGTTGAGGCAGGTGGATCACAAGTTCGAGGCAGCCTTAGCACATTAGCATGACTTTTAGCAACTTAGCAATACCCTACCTCAAAAAATAAAAAAAGATTGGGGATGTAGTTCAGTAGCAAAATATCTCTGGGTTCAATCTCCAGTATATTGAGAAGGAGAGAGAGAGAGAGAGAAACTCATCCCCACCGCCGCCCCAGTGTGCTGTGACAGCTCTAACCAATGGCATACATGGAAATGATGTGGTTGGGTTTCCAGAACTGGCTCAGAAAAGATCAGGTAGTTCCTGCCCTGTTCATGGAACATCCACTCTGGGAGCCCTGGGCTGCCAGGTAAGAAGCCTGGAAATGCTGAAACTGCCATGCTGTAGCGCATCATAAGGTCACACGTAGACATTTAGTTAGCAATCCCAGTCTCTGAGCCATCCCAGCCCAGGAATCAGGGAAGAGAACAATTCCAGATGATTCCAGCCTCCATCTGACAAGTCCCCACCAGCCCTCAAATCTTCCCAGCTGAGCCTCCATATGTCATGGAGCAGAGACGTATTCTCATTCCACCCTGTATGAAATTGATATTCACAGTGTATGGTGGAATATGCCTATAATCCCAGCAGCATGGCAGGAGGATCTTGAGTTCAAAGCTAGCCTCAGCAAAAATGAAGCACTAAGCAACTCAATGAGACCCAGTCTCTAAAGAAAATACAAAATAGAGCTGGGGATGTGGCTCAGGGGTCAAGAGCCTGGTACCCCCACCCCCCCAAAAATAGATATTAAAATTAATTTTCTTTTTTAACCCAGAGGTATTTAACTACTGAGACACATCTCTAGCATGGTTTTTATTTTTTATTTTGAGGCCCAAGGGTCTCTCTAAGTTGCTGAGGCTAGCCTCAAACTTGTGATCCTCCTGCTCACCTGCTTCGCATCCCAAGCCACTGGGGTTTCAGGTGTGTGCCACTGCACCTGGCTCTTTATTTATTTATTTATTTATTTTTGACACAGGATTTTGCTATATTTCTCAGGCTAATCTCAAACTCACAATCCTCCTGCCTCAGCCTCCTAAGTTGCTGGAATTAAAGGTGTGTGCTACCAAACCTGGTCTAGTGCAAAGCGTTTTGTTTTTTTTTTTTGTTTTGTTGCAGTACTGGGGATGGAACCCAGGACCTTGTGCATACTAGGCAAGGGCTCTACACTGAGCTGTAGTCCAGTCCCCAGCTCTTTTACTTTCTTGCATTGTTCCAAACAACATACGAAGCCACAGGAATCATCTGACAATGTTGGGGATCTAGAAGAACAACACATTTGTAAGTAACTACAACAAATGTTACATCATCTATATGCCACAAAGAGAAGCCAAGGGAGCAGAGGTTAGATACTCATCCCTGGCAAAGCTACTGTGGATTTCATGCCAGGAGGCAGGTGCCCAGAGTTCAGAGCTAGGCAAAGGATCAGGAAACAATCGATCAGTCAAGCCCAACAAGTGACAGCTGAGCAAGGAATTGTTCCTGGGGTTTTCCAGTCGCATATAGCACTTTGGAAGAGGGAGGAACCTAGTGTTATTTAGTCCTGGGGTTTGGACTGTTGCAATGTGGAGATGATTAGTATGAGAGGGAATGGAAACTGATTGTATGATCCACCTCAAAGTGGAAAAACACCATAAACTACCCATTATCTCAGGGAGCATGGTGCCAAGGGTTGTTGGTATCCTAGATAATCAAAACCAGTGGTTGAGACAAGGCAGCAAATCCTCATAGATGGCAGGTCTTCCTTCAAGTAAAGCAGGTATCAGTCTTGTGATTTCCCAGTCTATTTTCCAGCAGGAAACCAATGTCACCAGCAAATGAAGTAACTGAGGAAATTTTCATAGACTATTTAGAAAGACCTTTGCAGGTTAAGGGAGACCAAAATGAATAGGGTAATATGGAGGCTAGCAAGAGTGGGAGCCATTTATATTTCCAAGCCTGAAGGGCCAATGGGCAGTAGCAGTGAGTAGCAACTTCTTGGTACCTCTGATTTTCAGCCGAAGGACACAGTCTACCTGTAGCAATCTGGGGAAGACTTTGGGAAAATGGAGTCTCTAGTCTTACTATTTGCTAGATCCAAAGGAAAGGCAGGGGGAGGGGCCCATTGAAGCAGTCCATAGGTTAGCATCCAGTATACAAAACAGAATGGAGAAAGGTTGGGATTGGATTTGGAGAAGCAAAGGTAAGATATCAAACACACTTGTTACCAGAATAAGGTCCAGGCTGTTCACCACTCAAAGGTCAATAATCCATGAAAGGACAGTTTATAGGAAGGAAACATGTTTATTCAAGGATTTTTTAAAAATTTAGTTGCAGATGGACACAATATATTTATTTTATTTGTTTATTTTTACATGGTATAGGGGATTGAACCCAGTGCCTCACACATGCTAGGCAAGCACTCTACCACTGAGCCACAACCCCAGCCCTAGGACCGGGGTCTTGATTAGATAGAGGGGGTCAACCTCAAAGCTCTATCTTGGGATAATCAGGAGCACAAAGGACTTTTATAGGAGGGAAAGGAAGGTCAGGACAGGAAACCTATGTGCTAAGCACAGTCTCAGTCATCTGGGGAGGTGTGTCTCCTTTTTCCTTCTTCTTTGTAACAATGCAATGGACTTCCATTTCCTGGGGCTAGTTCCTGTAGCTCTTTTTAGACATATTCGTTTTCTGCACATCAAATCTCACAGTAATTTACATGCCTTGTGTCAGTTGATGCATAGAACTAAGGAGGGGTATGACTAAGGGCGCCAGATGTTCTGGGTTCTGTAAATCCAAAGAGAGATTATTTAGCAGTTAACATAATAACCGTCTAGGTAGGTCTTCTCTTTAGAATTTAGATTGCTGGGATAAAGAAAGGGGGATGTAATCATTTCAAAAAGAATTAGGGATGGCAAGCAAAAGTAACTCTGCCAAGGACAACTCCCAGTGTAATAGCCCATCTGCACCAGGTCATCTGCACATCCAATTTAGGATAACAGTTCAATGCTAGAGCAGGAGTTAGCATCCCTGAAAGAGGTTGGTTGGCAAAAGCTAGGCATGGGCTAGCCTGAGTTTGTTTATATGGTGGCAGAAGATCTTCTAGCAATAGGAGGTAAACCTCCATGCACAAGTATTTTTCAAGTCTCTGTATCCTATTGCTGACATCCCGTTGGATAAAGTAATTTACATAACCAAGTCCAAATTCAAAATTGTCTTCATCACTAAATGGGAGAAGCTGCCATGTATCCGTGTCGCTCCTCACTGTCTCCAATCTGTTGCCTTGTGTGTGTGTGTGTGTGTGTGTGTGTGTAAAGCAATGGTAGAGATTTGTAAGAAAACCACTGCAGACAAGCCAACTAATGTTGACAATACAAATGAACTGAATTTACCCTATAATTATCTGAGATTGCTCACTTGGCCTTTGTACTAAGTGCATAACCACCAGAGTGGTAATATATAAAGTGGTAAATGTAATGAAACAAGGATCTAGACTCTTCACTTTTGCCTGCAAATGTCCAATGGGTGGCTAACAGCAAGATTAGACTTGGCAGCCCTGCCTCCATTTTGCATCTGTCTCCTTTGCTCCAAGTCACCTTGGATTCCAGAAACAGGATCTGAATCAATAAACATCTTGTGATGAGTGGAAGCTACCCTACCCTCACCCGGCATTCCAGGCAATAGCAACTTTCTTATCCAGTAGGAGGCTTTGCCTGACCAATCCTGAGATAATGAGGGACAGACCACACCTAATCAAGCTGGTCTCCAGCTGCTGGGCGTGGTGGCACACACCTGTAATCCCAGAGGCTCAACAGGCTGAGGTAAGAGGATCATGAGTTCAAAGCCAGCCTCAGCAATTTAGCAAGGCCCTAAGCAACATAGGGAGACCTGGTCTCATAATCAAATCTAAAAAAGGGCTGAGGATGTGGCTCAGTGGTTAAGTGCCCTTGGGTGGTTCAATCCCTGATTAAAAAAAAAAAAAAAGAATGAACGAAAGAAAGGTCTCCAGTTGTCCAAAACCCCCACTGTCATTCCCACGGTCAGCCCCTCAGAAAGGGCTACAGTGTTCCCCTTATGGCTAAACTGATATAAACTGATAAAGTTCCTTTCATGCTTTTCACTTTATCTTTTCTGTTTGGTTTTTGTGATAAGAGGCTGGACCTGATTCATTGGATCCCCAAAGTCAAGCCCCTGGCCAAGGACTCCAGGAACAACATGAAAGAAAGACAGACTGGTCACCTAAGTGACCGATGAAGCCTGTCCATCTTGCCTGGAATATTCATGAGAAGTTAGCCACATTCACCTAAATATTCCTGGCGTGAGCATGCTCTCAGGTTTTATTTCAGAAGCCTCGGCAGTTTCTGAAAACTGATTGTTGCACTGGAAAATGTTGTGCAAGCCAGATCCAACAGGAAATGGATGCCAGTCATAAACACGTCCCTTCCAAGAATGTGTTCGCCAAAACAATACGTCCTATTTCTCTTTGAATCAAAATTGAGTACAAAAGATCATTTGCTTCTGACTGTTGATTAGTGGGCAGGCAAGCTTAGAGCAGGAGCCAAATGCACCAGCAATTTGGTCTTAGAATTTTTGTTTTTGATTTTTTTTTTTAAGAAAAGAAATATAAACTCTCAATGGCAACATGATTTAATGGCTAAAAGCACAGACTCTGAAGTCAAGAGTTCTGGGTTCAGACTCATTGGCCCACTCCCTGTGGGCTTTGGATAAATTATTTAACATAATCTGTGCCTCCCTTTCCTTGCCTTTATTTATATTATTGTACTTGGGATTGAACCCAAGCGTGCTTTACCACTAAGATATATCCCCAGACCTTTTAATTTTGAGACAGATTATCACTAATTTGCTAAGGGTTTCACTAAATTGCCCAGGCTGGCCTCCAACTTGTGATTCTCCTTTTCCAGCCTCCCAAATCACAGGGATTACAGTCATGCAACAATGTTCCCAGCTTCTTTGTCTTTAAAATGAGCATGAGAGGCTGGGAGTGTAGCACAACTGTACAGCACTTGCCTACCCTGCACAAGGTCTGGGTTCAACTCCCAGGGATTGAACCATGGTGCTTAACCACTGAGCCATATTCCCAGCCCTTTTTATTTTTTATTTGAGAAGTGGTCTCTCTAAGTAGCTCAGGGCCTTGCTAAGTGGCTGAGGCTGACTTCAAACTTGTGATCCTCTTGCCTTCGCCTCCAGAGCCACTGGGATTACAGGCATGAGCCACCATGCCCAGCCCCTCCTAAGGTTTTTAAAAGGACCAAATAAGTTAATCTTCTGGAAATTTTGAAATTCTAACATCTGCTTTGGTTAAAACTAATGAGACACAACTTGAAACTTTTTTTTTTTTTTTTTGGTACTGGGGATTGATCCCGGGGTGCTTTACTACTGAGCCACAGCCCTTTTTAATTTTGACACAGGATATCTCTAAGTTGCTGAGATTGGCCTCAAACTTGAAATCTTCCTCTCTCAGTCTCCTGAGTTGCTGGAATCACTGGGATGCACACGGGCACCCCACCTTGCCATCAGCTTTTTGAGGCTGATAGGAAAGAGGTGACAGTGTCAACACTGTGGCTAGAGAATGTCAGAAGATTTCAATCATCCATGCTTTTTCAGTCATCTATTTCCTCAAGTTGTGCTTTTCAGTGAAGCAGAGTGTTAATAAAGTGTGAAAATCACAGTCTGTAGACATCGACCCACACACATAAGCTTGCTTTGGCTCTTGAGCCACCCAATGCAAAAATCGTAAACTGGGCATGGTGGTGCATACCCACAGCTCCAGCTATGTGGCAGGCTAAGTAAGGCAGGAGGATTCCTTGAGCCCAGGAGTTGAAGTCCAGCCAGGAGTTGAAGTCTAGCCAGGGCAACACAGGGAAACCCCCCATCTCAACAAACAAACAACAAAAGAGTAAAATTCAAAAAAATAAGTAGCTGCTATTAAAAAAGAACAGGGGCTGGGATGTGGCTCAAGCGGTAGCGCGCTCGCCTGGCATGCGTGCGGCCCGGGTTCGATCCTCAGCACCACATACCGACAAAGATGTTGTGTCCGCCGAGAACTAAAAAATAAATTTTAAAAATTCTCTCTTCTCTCTCTCTCTCTCTCTCTCTCTCTCTCTCTCTCTCTCTCTCTCTCTCTCTCTCCCCCCTCTCTCACTCTCTCTTTAAAAAAAAAGAACAAATATTTGATATACAAAATTATTCAGGAAATATTATTAAATAAGTAAATTCTAAAAGAACTTCAAGGAACACAAATTGAGATTAAATGACTCTAGGGCTGGGGATGTGGCTCAGTGGTAGAGCACTTGCCTAGCCTGTGTGAGGCACTGGGATTGATTCTCAGCACCACATAAAAATGAATAAATAAAACAAAGATATTGTGTCCATCTACAACTAAAAAAATAAAATGAAACATTAAATGACTCTTCATGCAGGGCATGGTGACACATGCCTGTGATCTCAGTGACTCAGGAGGCTGGGGAAGAAGGATTATATGTTCCAGGCCAGCCAAAAACTTAATGAGACCCTGTTTCAGAATTTTAAAAATTAACAATAAAAAAGGGCTGGGGATGTAGTTCAGCAGTAAAGCATCTTTGGTTCAATCCCCAGGACAGGGAAAAAAAAAAAAAGATTAAATGACTCTACAGAAGAACAAGTAAATTCCTTGGGACTGGTGTTGGAGCATTTCATAAAATCACATAGCACTTTATTTTAGATTGATTAAATCAACCGTCTGTCCTACCCCAGATTCTTGTTTCACACATCCTCTCTTCTTGAAGTCCTTTCCTTCCACAGAGCCAACATAAATATTTTTTGAATGAAAGAATTAATAGTTTCCTCAATGTAACTGATTTTTAAAAAACACTCTATCAGGAAATGATTACTCTGTGAAGTCTGAATCAACAGATACTGTTGAAGGGTGGGCAGATAGTTGAAGAGGGATTTATGCTAGCAAAATTGATGATAAAATTATCTTAGAAAAAGATTCTATTTCAACAGCATTGCTGATATTTTAAGGATGGGGAAGCCTCAGATAAGTGAAAATAAGGATTTTCTTTTCCCTCCCAACTGGATTATTATCTGCAGTCTCACTCTCAAGTTTTGTCGTCTGGAAAACCTCCCAAAAGAGGGTTTCCTTCTTGTTTGATGCTTCATTTTATAAAATATATATACAGTGGTACTGGGGATTACATAACCTCGTGCATGCCAGGCAAGCACTCTACCAACTGAGCTATGTCCCCAGCCCCAAAAATAAATTTTAAGGAAAAATTTCCATGAAATTACGTAAAATCTCTAAGAGCAATGAATTTTGGCCACATCAATTGCTGGGAAAAGATGAATTGAATTGGGGGAAAGAGGAAAGGTCAGCTCTGGATTCTATTAGTAGGGTTGAAACATTTGTTATTAAGAAACAAGCCAGGGCTGGGTGTGGTGGTGCATGCCTGTAATCCTAGCAACTCTGGAGGCTGAGATAGGAGGATGCCAAGTTTGAGGCCAGCTTCAGCAAATTAATGAAACCCTAAGCAACTTAATAAGATCTTGTCTAAAAACTAAAAAATAACATGGGCTGGGGTTGTGCTCAATGATAAAGTGCCCCTGGGCTCAATCCCTAGTACCAAGGAAAAGAAAGAATGCTAGGAAGGAAGGAAGGAAGGAAGGAAGGAAGGAAGGAAGGAAGGAAGGAAGGAAGGAAGGAAGGAAGGAAGGAAGGAAGGAGGAAGGGAGAAAGAAAGAAGGAAGGAAGCTGGGGAAGAGCTTCAGATATCTTGTTATAGTTATCGTGTTTGCTGGGGAGAAAGCGCGTCTGCTATTTTTCGATACTTACATGTACCTGAGTATTCTGGGAAGGAGTGCCATAGCAAAAACTGTTCCAAACTTGTCAGCATAAAACAACCAGCTTTTATTTTGAGTGTGTATCCTTGGGTGAGGAATTCAGAAAAAGAACAGCAGGGACACATCGTCACTGCCTGGTGATGGGTGGGACCTTATCTGGGAAGGCTCATGCAGCAGGGAGTGACTTTCCAAGTTTGGCTGAAACCGTCTAAAAGTTGCTTACTCACAAGCCTGGCATGGGTCCTGGCTGTTAGCTAGGAACTCAACTGGACTTTTGTCTGGGACATCCACACATGGCCTCTCCATGCAACTGCTTGGGCTTCCTCATGGCACAGTGGCTGGGTTCTGAGAATGAGTTTCCCAAGAGAATCCCAGGGAACCTGTCCTCTTTTATAATCTGGCTTTGGAAGTCCTGTAATGTCCCTTCCACCAGTCACAAGTCCACTCTGATTCAAGGGGAGAGAGCAAGGCTGTACCTGCAAATAGGAGGATGGTCCATTACATTGTAAGATGAGGTAGAAGGCAGGTATTGTGTCCATCTCTATAAAATGTAAATCGCAACATTGGTCATAAAATACAATTCATTTTTTCTCAAATAGTGTAGAGTTGATTTTTTAAATTTTATTTTTGGTACCAGGGATTGAACCCAGAGGTACTTAACCACTGAGCCACATCCCCAGCCCTTTTTGTAAAAAAAAAAAAAAAAAAGAAAAAAAAGAAATATATATATATATATATATATATATATATATATATATATATATATATTGGAATTGTAGATGGATACAATACCTTTTATTTATTTATTTATCTTTTTTTTTTCAGAATTAAATTTTATTTCACATTTATAGAAACTGTGAAAAACACCGACATTTTCCCATGTTACAGCACAACATTTCAACGGAATATTTCTTGCCATAAATAAGATCTTACTGATTTGTATAACTGAAATTAGACAGTTTTTGCTCTTCAAGTTAAAATAAAAATGACTTAGTAAATGATTGTTTAAAATTTTCAAATCCACACATAAACATATGGCTTCATTATTAACATCCTATATTGTCCATTACAAAATTATTTCCATTAACAATTAGCACCCATTTATAAAGATGCATTCTTAACATTGTTTTGGTCAGTTGGAGTACAGAAAAAAAATTAACAGTTCAGAAATATTAAGCATACATTTTTGCAATATACTAAATTGTGAGGGTACTACATCATATATATAGGGGGGTCTGATTAATTTTTATTACCCATAAATTTGTTTTCAAATAATTTTTATCAGTAATCTGGAAATTCTGATGCATATTAACTAAAGAATTGCTTTTTTGATACTGAAAATTTAACCCAGGGGTACTTTACCACTGAGTTTTATCCTCACCCCTTTTTATTTTTTATGTTGAAGACAGGGTCTTGCTAAATTGCTTAGGGTCTCTCTAAGTTGGTGAGGCTGGCCTTGAAATTGTGATCCTCCTGCCTCAGCCTCCAGAGTTGCTGGGATTACAGGCATAATATTAAAAATCATTTGACTCAAGTGAAAATTTCAAATAAGTACACTGGCAGACAAAAATAAAGCAACTTTTTCTAATGGACAGCTCATTTTCTGTAGTAGTTGGTTTCAAACATATATATATAGAGAGAGAGAGAAAAAGTAAATCTAAACCGTATGCTACAAGACCCAATCATTTTAGAAACCAGTTTTTAAGATCAATCTCAAATATTTCAGAAAATGCCAAAATATGACCTAATTAGTCTTTCAGTTGTTTACAGAAAAAAATAAAAGTACAGACAGAATTGTTCTTATTGATTGAATATTCTAATAACTAAACAGGTCTAAATTTGGACTAAGGTATAGTTTTTGAAATATGTAGTACAGGAAGTTTAAATAATGTTCAATTTCTTTTAAAGCATACATTGATCTTAAATATCCTATGTCAGTGATTCAGATGTCTATGGCAAGGAAGCAATAACTGGTCTGCTACTGAAGGACAATCAAGAAAGAAAGGACTTTTATTTTTCTCGAGAGAAAAGACTATTAAATAGAAATAATATCAAGGAAAAGAACAGCCTGGTCCCCCAAATAAAAGGACAATTAATTGAAAAGAGCAACACTATTCTCTGTTGACACTTATAAGCATTATCCCTATTATCAGGAATAATGTAACACCATCTAATTTTATGTATTACCATCATTATGTATATACGAATATATATATATATATTAAAAAATACAGATACTGCATGGTGACTAAGCAATTTTGGAATAAATCCATAGACCAAGTCACAGCATGCATAAATTGTTTATATCTTGATTGCTTGTTTATACTGAAACAAATTTTTGTCAAGCATACTAGTAATTTTCAAATTATATGATAAAAAAAATTTGGTTGTAGTATTTTATTTTGCTGAATTACATTTAAGAAAAAGAAGCTAGGTGCTTCACCTATTTTAATACTAGTGTAGTCTGGATCATCGTATACAAATACATATATAGAAACTTAAAAGATCCTAGGTTTCCCACGAGGAGCCATTATTTTGTCTGTATCATTGGTGTGTATCTGCAAAACATTTCAACACTGCAAACATTAGAAGTTTTAAAGTTGAGCATGGGAAAAGGTTTAGACTCTACTGCAATGAATGCTGGTGTACGTCTACACAAGGCCTCTTAGTGACGTCAATCAACCGGAGGTAGGAGTTTATCAATGAATTGCTTGACATCCATCATTTCCTGTTGACATGAACAGTGCATCATGCCTTCATAGATTTTGAAAGTTACATTTGCTGGATTTACCAAAGTCTTTAGTTTTTCAACAGTAAGAGAACCAAACATTAGCGGAACTAAAGGATCACAATCTCCATGGCACTGAAGAATAGATATCTCTCTATTAGGACCACTGATGGGATTCTGTGGGAATGAAGCCCGGAGTGGAAGCCAACAACTGAGTGCAGTGACACCTGCCAGTTTCTGCTGTGTGGTGAGAGCAGTGTACAAAGACAAGGCTCCTCCCTGAGAAAATCCTCCCAAAATAATTCTGTTAGATGGAATGCTATTCTTCACTTCTTGATCTATCAAAGCTTTTACATTTTCTGCCGCTTGTTTAATTCCAGGTTCATCCTCCTGAGCATCTGGTGAAAGTCCAATGATATCAAACCAAGATGGCATAGCCATTTTCATATTCAATGTAACAGGCATAACTGGCGCATGCGGGCAGATATATTTGATATGTGAACTTCTGATACCTGCAAAAGCTTCTGCCCATCCGTGCCCAGTATCTCCCAATCCATGAAGGAAAATAACCGTGGCGGTGGCCTTCCGGGCAGCAGGAACGACGGAGGGCAATGGGGCAGACATGTTATTGCCGCACATCCACCGGCTCGCTGGACCGCGCGTCGGAAGCGGAAAGCAGAGCGGGCTCCCGGCCGCGGCCCAAGGGCGTGCGAGCGGCGAGTCCCGGCCGGCGAGTCCGGTCCCGCCCTACCGGGGGCGCGCTCAGGCGCGTGCGCCTTATTTATTTATCTTTATGTGGTGCTGAGGATCAAACCCAGGGCCTTATACATGCTAGGCAAGCACTCTACCATTGAGCTACAACCCCAGCCTCTTCTTCATTTATTTTTATTTTGAGATAGGATCTTGCTAAATTGCTTAGAGACTTGCTAAGTTGCTGAGGCTGGCTTTGAACTCATGATCCTCCTGCCTTAGCTTCCCAAATCACTGGGATTACCTGCATGGTAATTACTGCATGGGCCACCATGCCTGGCTCATGTAGTATAGAGTTTAACAGTGTCTTTAGCCTTTGTTTCTATTTGTGTAGTTTGAACAAAATTAATTAATATTCTTTTCTGTACACTGGTAAGGGGGAAAATAATCTTTTGTTAACACAGAGCCAAGATAGAGACTGTGAGAATCACTGGTAAATATCCATATCTCCATAATAATGGGTCCTTTTTGGAAACTAAGAATATAATAGTTCTAAGCAAAAAGGAGTTATAGTGAGCAGGGTTTGGTGGCACACACCTGTAATCCCAATGACTCAGGAGGCTGAGGCAGAGGGATTGCAAGTTCAAGGTCAGCCTCAGCAATTTAGTAAGGCCCTAAGCAATTTAGCAAGACCCTATCTCAAGTAAAAAATTAAAAAGGGCCTGTGAATGTGGATCACTGGTAAAAATGCCTCTGGGTTCAATTCCAGGTACCCAAAAAAGAAAGAAAGAAAAAAGAAAGGGGCTGGGGATGTAGCTCAAGCGGTAGCGCGCTCTCCTGACATGCGTGCGGCCCGGGTTCGATCCTCAGCACCACATACCAACAAAGATGTTGTGTCTGCCAAAATCTAAAATAAATAAATAAATAAATATTAAAATTCTCTCTCTCTCTCTCTCTCTCTCTCTCTAAAAAAAAAAAGAAAAAGAAAAAGAAAGAAAAGGTGTTATGGTGAATAGGAGAGGAAGTTTGATTAGATAAACAGCATCCTGGCATGAGAAAAGCCCAATCTGGCAAAGCCAAGTATCAATGAAGCAGGAGCTTCTCTGAAGAATCAGCCCAAACTATAAGAGAATTCTTGGGTTTAAGGTAGCCCTGAGGCCTGCCATCTTTTCCCCTGTCCTGAGAATCTAATTTCCTAAGTGTTAGGGAGGGTCAGTGTAACCTGTTTTTGCAAATAAACTCCTCTGCCCTAATATTTCCTCCTCTTTCTTATTGTGCTTTCTGCAGCACCCAATTCTAACTAGATGCGAGTTAAGTTTCAACTTCAAAAGGGCAAATTTCTCTGACAAATTGCTGGGAGAGACTGCTCTTTCGCCCTGCTGGATTTCCTATAAATTTCTTCTAACGACAGACTTGAGATCCTTCCTCGGTTACTATGAGGGGTTCCTACAACCACCTGAAAATGTACGATGCTCCTTTTTTTTTTTTGTACCAGGGATTGAACCTGGGGTGCTTAACCACTGAGCCACATCTCCAGTTCCCCCCACCCCTTTTAAGATTTTATTTAGAAACTGGGTCTTGCTAAGTTGCTTAGGCCTCACTAAGTTGCTCAGGCTGGCTTTCAACTTGCAATCCTCCTGCCTCAACCTCCTGAGTTGTTGGGATTACAGGCATGCATCACGGTACTTGGCTAGAACTCTTCCTTCTGAAACAGTTTGGGATGTTCATAAATTGTCAAGGGAATAACCCTAACAACAATGCAGTAGACAGACTTATGCCCTCTTCCCACCCAAAGGTATTCACATTCATATTCCTGGAACCTTGAGTATATTCCTTTACCTGGCAAACAGATTTTGCAGAGGTCATTAAGTGAATGAGATAATGCAGAGATTATTCTAGATTCTCTGGGTGGGATCAAGGCAATCACAAGAGTCCTTATAAGAAGGAGGCAGGAGGTTTAGTGTCAGAGAAGGAGATGAAATAGCACGCAGAAGTGGTACCACAGGGAAAATGGGAAAGCAGAGAGAAAAAGAGAGAGGGAGGGAGACTTGAAGATATACTGCCATCTTTCCTTTTCTTTTTTCTTTTTTTGGTACTGGGGATTAAACTCAGAGGTACTTTGCCACTGAGCTACATCCCCAGTTATTTTTATTTGTTTTGAGACATGATTTCACTAAGTTGCTGAGGCTGACCTCGAACTTGCAATCCTCCTGCCTCAGCTTTCCCAGTTGCTGGGCTTGAAGACCTGTGCCATCACAACTGGCTGTCTAAGTCTTTATGGGATGAAATTGGTTCATTATTAGGGGAGTTTAAATGAAGCTCTGGACATTGACTTCTGAAAGTAATATATTAAGATATGGAGAAGAGCAAAATTTCTAAGTTTACTGTTCTGAAATCAACACTTTTTTTATTAGGACACAATTACTCACATGAGGTTTAATGTAGACATATCGTACCAGCCACCTGCATTTGTGACATTTGTTATGGAAAGCCTAGCTCCTAGTTATATAAATCTAAATATGCTTACATTCCAGAACAAAATTTTTTGACACATCTGACTCCAGGTTGTACAAAACAGTGATGAATGTCATATGGATAGACCATTCCAATCTCATATATGGTAATTGTGAAAGTGGGTGTGCCTAAATGTTACAATTACCTACAATTTAAAAAAAAAAATGGAATGCTTTATTTTACAAATGTGTACTAGGAGCCGGGAACAGTGGCACATGCCTATAATCCCAATAGCCAGGGAGGCTGAGGCAGGAGGATCGAAAATTCAAAGCCAGCCTCAGCAAAAGCGAGGTACTAAGCCACTCAGTGAGACCCTGTCTCTAAATAAAATACAAAAATAGGGCCAGAAATGTGGCTCAGTGGCCAAGTGCCCCTAAGTTCAATCCCCAGTACCCCCCAAAAAAATGTTTATTAGGATATGATTCTCTTGAGAAAAGTATGCATTATATCTTCCATTTGCCCTTCAGACTTTGGCAAATAGAGAGACCCAGCAGGTGATCAAAGGGAATGAGGAGGGTCTGGTGGGATTATATGTTCTTTCAACTTCTTTCCAATAGACCACTATTAGTCTAGTAGTAGACTAGTACTGGTACTTAGATCCTTTAAAAAAATATTTATTTTTTAGTTGTAGTTGGACAAAATACCTTTTTATTTATTTATTTTTATGTGGTGCTGAGGATTGAACCCAGGGCCTCGTACATGCTAGGTGAACGCTCTACCACTGAGCCACAACCCCAGCACCCCCCCACCCCCATCCCCACCCCCCCGCCCGTACTTGGATCCTTGATGTAGATTCTGCTTCTGGGGGAGCCCAATCTAAAACAGCATGACACCTATGGCATCTGAGAATTGCCCCTGCCCTTAGGATGAACCCCTGTACCTTGTTAGTACTACACAGAGTTGGCTGGACCCAGGTTGGGCACCTGATTCAAGCAGAACCCACCTCTTTAAATTCTCACGTTGGACTGGGAGAATGTCGGTGTCTGCAGGAGGCTGGGGCTCTCCCACGTGAACTCAGGAACTTTGCAAAGTCATGGTGTATCACTCGAGGAGGAAAAGCAGAGAAAGGTGGTCTGGGGTGAGGAGGTGATAGAAGGATGAGTGGGAGGACTGGAAATGAGAGCTAGCTTCCTATCTTCCCAAAGCCCTCCTACTCCGGTCCTGGTCTATGAATTATGTCCATATACCTTTAACAATAGCTTGTCTTTCAAGCTAGCTCAACCAACTTTTATTCCATACTGCCAAAGAGTCATCGAGAAGAACATCATAAAATTACATCCTCACTCAGTGTGCCAGAAAGTTCTGCTCCGCTACACTCCTTGTAAGACTTTCTTTCTCACTGCCCTGAAAGCACAATGAGTGTTAATCTCCCCACGGGTGAATGAACAACTACCCTCAACTACCCTCCAGCATTTACAAGACCTGACCTGAAAACCTGGCTGGCACCTAAAGCAAAGTGCTTGTGGTCTAAGACAGTCCAGAATGAAACAGTTTATTCCCTAATTACCTTAGCTGAGGCAGCACAAGCTCACCACCTGCTCCAGATTTAGAGATATGTGGCAGTAGGAGTGAGTCAGGGAAATCAACTATGCCGGAACAGGAACAGGCTGGAATACCAGTTCTGCAAACTCTTTGACTCCTACTTGCTTTTCCACCAGAGTTCCCAAATCCTCACTTCTCTGCCTTTGCTATTGAGTCACTTGGATGTGTGGGTAGAATAGGCAGCTCCCAGTAAGATGCTGTTATTAGCATCTGTCCTTTGACCAGAAATATCTTTTTTTTTTTTTTGCCAGTCTATCCTAGTTCATAAAATTCTCATTACTGAGTTGTCTTGTGATTGATGTATTATTTATACAGAGGATTGCTACAAAGAACATAAATATACTATAAAAATGCAGAAAGAAGACTGGCAGCATGGTCACTGCCTTTAGGGTACTGCCACTCTGGTGGGCCATGGAGTGGCCACCAGAGATCTTCCTGCTACTCTAACATCCATAAACATCGATCCATAGATCTGTCCCATGGAGGGAGGTCCAGCCACCTTGCAGGAACTCTCGTAGAGGCAGGTGCTGGACCTGCCATAGGCCTTTCGTCTCAGTGGGAGGGTAGGGTGAGTAAAGTGGAAAATGTAACATCACCTCTCCACACACACTCACCCACACACACCTTATCCTGGAAAAATAAAACCCTTTTCTCTTCTCTCTCTGGAACAATTGATGCAATTCTCCAGAATGGACCAGATTTTTTAAACAAAGGCCTGAGACCAGAAATGTCTTCGGTTCCTATGTTCTTGTCCAAAGAAACTCAGGAGTCTGTCCTTTCTGATCATGGTAGGGTGGTGACAGAGAGATTTCTTTTTATGATTTTTGGTGATGAGAGAAAGGATATAAGAAAGGAAGAAGAAATCATCAAAGGGCCTTCACTGCTGTTGGAATTAGATGTATTCATTTATTAAACAAGTCGAGTACCTATCTGTGGCACTGGGAATACAAAAACATTGTGAAATTTAGAGATTAAAGAAGATACACAGAAATCAAAGGGTCAGCAGGGGATGGTGGTGCATGCCTGTAATCCCAGCAATGTCAGAGGCTGAGGCAGGAAAATCACAAGTTTAAGATTAGCCTCAGCAATTTAGTGATACTCTGTCTCATACTAAAAAACAAAAAGGGCTGGAGATGTAGCTCAGTGATAAAGCACCACTGGGTTCATTCCCCAGTTTAAGAAGAAAGAAAGAAAACAGAAAAGAAAAAAAAATCAAAGAGATTTCATAATAGTGGTTCTAAACAAGGGACAATTTTGCTCTTCAGGGAGACATTTGGGAATAATCTGAGACATTTTTGGCATAATGGGAGGGGCCACTGACCACATATAGTGAGTAGAGGAGAAGGATGAAGCTAAACATCCATTAATGTACAGAATAACTGCTCCACAATAAGGAATTACTTGGCTCAAAATGTCAATAGAGCCAAGGCTAAGAAACCTTGCACTAAATCAATGATTCTTGTGTGATCCCAGGACAGCATCATCAGCATTACCTGGGAACTTATTACACATGCAAATTCTTAGGTCTCATCTAAAACCACTGTATCAGAAACTCTAGAGATGGAAGCTAGCCATTTATGTTTTAACGATCCCTCTAGGGAATTTGGAGGCACACTAATGTTTGAGAATCACTTAATTAAGGAATAGAAGGTATCTGTCAACAGATGGATGCTGAGACAAATACTCTGAAGGAAAAGAACTCCAGACCAACACTTCTCAAAAGCAATTTTCCCACTATCAGCAGCTCAGTGCCATTTGAAAGTTTGTTAGAAGTACTACTGAAAGGCAGTCTAAGTCATCAAGACTTTACATACTGGGCAACAGTGGCTGTAGGAGTAGGGTTGGGATTGACACATGCCAGTAATCCCAGCAATTTAGGATGCTGAGGCAGGAAGATTGCAGGTTCAAGGCCAGCCTCAGCAATTTAGCAAGATCCTCAATAACCTAGCAGGACCCTGTATCAAAAAATAAATAAATAAATAAATAAAAATAAGTACAACCAGAGAAGTGAAAAATTGTGATCCATTTGTGTACAATGAATTGAAGAGCATTCCACTGTTATTATAACTGATTAGAACAATTATAAAAAAAACTCAGCCAAAAATTTAAAATTTTAGGAGCACTGTATTTAGTGGGGAGTGGGCTAGCATTAAAAGCAAGAGCACAAAGAAATTTGAATGAATTAAAGGGAAAAATGTATTAGTAAAAAATAAAATAATTAAAAAAATAAAAATGGGGTGTAGCTCAGTGGTAAAGTGCCCTTGGGTTTAATCTCCAGTACTCCAAAATAGATAGATAGATAGATAAAAACTTTGTATACTTGGAAATCAGGAGTCTCTGAATGATTCAGATGTTGGCAATAAAAAGGATTTGTTTGAAAAAATATTACAGGTAGAGAGACCATTTGCAAAGCTACTGAAACAATTCCATGGGGTTATGAATCAAGGTTGCAGAGATAAGCTGAAGGAAATACAGGTGAAAAACCTCGGAAGCTAGAGTGAATGGGATGCGACAACTGACTAGGGAATGGAATGAAAGCATATCAGGAATTCTTTTTTTTTTTTTTTTTTTTTTTTTACAGTGCTGGGAATAAATCCAGGGTCTCCCACACGCTAGGCAAATGCTCTACCTCTGAGTTACATCCCTTAGCACATTTTATCTTTTATTCTGAGACATGGTTTTGTTAAGTTGCCACTCACTGACCTCAAACTTGCAGTCTTTCTGCCTCAGCCTCCCAAGTAGCTGTGCCTAGAATCTCAGGAATTCTTTTCTTTTGGGTGAGGGGCGGTTACTGGGGATTGAACTCAGGGGCACTTGACTACTGAGCCACGTACCCAAACCTATTTTATTTAGAGACAGGGTCTCACTGAGTTGCTTAGTGCCTCGCTTTTCCTGAGACAGGCTTTGAACTCACGATCATCCTGCCTCAGCTTCTCTGAGCCATTGGGATTACAAGCATGTGTCACTGAGCCCAGCTAGGAATTCTTCTGATTGAAAATCCCAATCAAAGGGCTGGGGATGTGGCTCAAGCGGTAGCGGGTTGGCATACCAACAAAGATGTTGTGTCCGCCGAGAACTAAAAAATAAATATTAAAAAAAAATCCCAATCAAAAATAACAAAGAGAGGGGCTGAGTGGTGGCTCAGTGGTAGAGTGCTCGCCTAGTATTAATGAGGCACTGGGTTCGATCCTCGGCACCACATAAAAACAAACTAATGTATTCACCTAAAACTAAAGATACGTAAATAAATAAATATTTTAAAAAATAAATAAACAAAGAGTTTATTTTTCTTCTATAACAAGAAGTTTGACTTGAGGCAACTGCTGCTTTTGGTTCAATGAGTCAACACTATTAAGGCTGATTTTATATATATATGTATCTGTAATAGGGATTAAACCCAGGGGCATTTAACCACTGAGCCACATCCCTAGCCATTTTATTTTTTATTTTGAGACAGGGTCTTGCTAAGTTACTTAGGGCCTCACTATGTTGCTGAGGCTGGTTTTCAACTTGCAATCCCCCTGTCTCAGTCTTCTGAATCACTGGGATTACAGGCACGTGCTGCTGACCTTTCATAATGTTTGTCATTTAATGTCATAAAAGGCTGCTGCAGCTTTAGACATCTTGTCTATTCAGGAATGGAAGGAGGGAATAAAGGCAGAATCTGTTCCTTTATTAAGAAAGCAAAAAAGAATTCACTAAATCAGTCACAGAGTGCTGAGAGTATAACCTAGTGATAGAGTGTTTGCCTAGCATGCTCAAGGTTCCGGGTTTAATCCCCAGCACTGAAATAAAGAAAAGTTGCAAACTTCTATGAGTTGGCCAGAATTTCATCCCAGTAGCTTCAGAACTGTGTGAGAAAGGCACATCTATTTAATATCTGCATAATAGAGAAAGGGGATGGGAACTGATATCAAGTTCTCCATCCTATGGTATCTGCTGCAAAGAATGAGAGAGCAGACCTAGAACAAGTCTGGCTGGAGTGAGTGAGTGGTACAGAAACAACACTGGCATGTTCCCAGGGATAGAAGAGACAGGTTTGGAAAAGGAAGAATATTGTTCGTGGAGAGCCAGCCATGGACTGTGTGTGTGAGCTATGCACATTTGAGCATTTGAGGGAACCGGACTGATGTTGCTGCTCTGACTAAGCTACGTGACATATTTGTCCTTTTCGCTGTCTCTGCCTGGGATCCCCACACAACACCTGAGATGAGTGTGGCTTTCCAAGATGTTAGTCAATCTGCCGACAACAAGACATCACCAAGTGACCCCCTGAAGCCCAATCATGCCTTATTCGGGTAGAACTTTCTCGAATGTCTTTCCCCCCAATAAATAGTAGAGTTTCAGGCATACTCGCTCTTTTGCTTCCTTTGTGGTAGCTGAGGTTGAGGAGCCATCACTGAACCCCTGTTTTCATGAGCTTTTTTGTCACTGTGACCAAAGACCCAATAAGAACAATTAGAGGCCAGGTGCGGTGGTGCCCGCCTGTAATCCCAGTGGTTTGGGAGGCTGACACAGGAGGATTGAGAGTTCAAAGCCAGCTTCAGCAAAACCAAGGCAGTAAGCAACTCAATGGGACCCTGTCTCTAAATAAAATATATTTTTAAAAGGTCTGGGGATGTGGCTCAGTGGGTAAGTGCCCCCGGGTTCAATCCCTGGTACGAAGAAAAATAAATAAATAAATAAAGTTTGGCTCCATTTATGGATTTTCTCCAATTTTGTTCCCTACAAACTAGCTCTTATTTTAATTCTTCTAATTATATGTTGGGGCAGAGACTGTTTCTTATACCCCGTAATTCATGCTAATGTTTAACTGGGCACATAGCTTCTTGAATAACGGTTAAACTTCCAAGTGTGTTTTCCACCTAGAAGACAAGGCTTCCTGTTTACCCTGCCTAGAATGCAGGCACAATAATTTGAATTTAAGCAATCATTTTGGATGAAGGAGAAGACACGTGTTTAAATAAACAAAATGGGAGTTTTGGTCTCATTATCATCTGGAGCCAGTATATAAACACTAGATCAGCTGCCTCTGGATTTCATTGCCATGAACTTCTATCATGTTTAAGTTTTATGTTATATGTAACTGAAGCTAATTCTGAGTCATTCACACTCATTGATAGTCTGTTGATTTCAGATGCCTACATCTTCTTCAGCTCACACTTCATCTTCCTCTAAGGTCTTTTTGAACATCTACTTTATGGTTTAACCTGATGTCAGCTCTGCTTGTTTAAATCTCTGAACAAAGTTTTGTCATGTTTCCCTTTCGAACATCTCTGCTTGTATTTTATTTCTGATAAAATTGCAATAGAAATTCTCCACACTATTCTTCAATTATTTTTAGTGTGATTTTCATAATGTTATTAATAACCATTCCATCATATATTATGCATCTGTTAATTCATTTATGCAATATTGATTGAATATCTCCTATGTGTTTTGAAGTAATGGTTCCCACAGGGACCCTAAAATCAATAAGACATAAAGTCATCTATTGAGAATCTGATAATCCAGGTGGGAGGAGAGGCACATACCTATAAACTCAGTGATTCAGGAGGTTGAGGTAGGAGGATGGGAAGTTCATGGCTAGCCTGGCCAATTTAGGGAAACTCTTTCTCAAAAATAAAAAAGGATAGGCACTATAGTTCCATGATAAAGCGCCCCTGGATTCAATTCCCAATACTGGAAAGAAAGAAAGAAAGAAAGAAAGAAAGAAAGAAAGAAAGAAAGAAAGAAAGAAAGAAAGAAAGAGAGAGAGAGAGAGAGAGAGAGAGAGAGAGAGAGAGAGAGAGAGAGAGAGAAAGAAAGAAAGAAAGAAAGAAAGAAAGAAAGAAAGAAAGAAAGAAAGAAAGAAGAATCTGAGAACCCAGTAGAAGAGGGAAATACTGAAATAACTAATATAATGAAAGTTAAAAAGAGGCAGCCATATTTTGAATGCCTTCAAGAAGTCCACAAAATTTAAAATCTTTTTGAATTTACCATTGAAACTTTTGACTGGAGTTAGAAGTAGAGGTCTTTTATTCTCAATATCCTGGTCACAGTATCAGAGTCTGACTTGCATTCCACGTCTCTTAAAAACAGTTTAAAGCTAGGCACCATGGCACAGCCTATAATCTTAGAGACTCAAGAAGCTGAGGTAGGAGGATCACAAGTTGGAGGCCAGCCTGGGCAACTAAGCGAGGCCCTGTCTCAAAATAAGGAATAAAAATGCCTGGGGATGTGACTCAGTAGTAGAATGAGTGTGCACCTCTGAGTTTAAACCCTGGTACCAGGGAAAGAAGGAAGGAAGGAAGGAAGGAAGGAAGGAAGGAAGGAAGGAAGGAAGGAAGGAAGGAAGGAAGGAAGGAAGGAAGGAAGGAAGATTGATTTGCATAGCAAAAAATACAATAAACAAACAAACAAAAATCACCATAAACAATGTCAAAAGTGGTGTAAGCCACCCATGAAATGTGCGTGAACCCAATTGGCATGGAAGCCATTGAGTAGTAGGAAAGTCTGCTATCTGGGAACTCCCAGTGGCGCTCCTGCTGGTTCGAGACCGCCCAGTGCAAAGCTCGGTCAGGTTCAGCACTGCACTGGAGCTGGGGTGACCTGCTGGAGCCACATAGTCACACAGCCTCTCAGAGATGGGTGTGACTTGCCAAGATGCCAATCAACCTGTTGACTGCAAGACACCATGAAGCAAGATTCCACCCGCTGAAACCTCATCCCTGCCTTTGATATATTCTCCCTTAATAAAGGATCGGAGCCATTTTCTAGCCATTCAGTTCTAGCTTCTGTGTGGACTGGATTTATCAGGCACTTCACTTCCTTGGAATCTAACTCTGGCTCTGTCTCTTATTTATTTACTAAATTTTTCAGACTTTCATTTTGTCAGGTGGCTCATCACCTTCTGAGCAGGAAATGACCCTGGTGGGCTGCTGGCTGCTCTGGTGGGGTGCTGGCTGTCCCAAAATACAAAAGAAAAATAACAAACTTGAAGGTAATAGATGCAATGCATTGTATCTATTTTTAAAACTTTATTTCCTGATTTTTATTTGTTCTTTTTAGTTATATAAGACAATAGAATGTATTTTGACATATCGTACATACATGAAGTATAACTTCCCATTTTTGTGGTTGTACTCAATGTGGAGTTACACTGGTGGTGTATTCGTATATGAACATAGGAAAGTTCTATCGGATTCTTTCTACTTTCCCATTCCCACGGCCCCCCCTTCTTCTCACTCTTCCTTATCCAATCCAGTGAACCTCTGCACCTATTGTGAGTCAGCATCTGCATATCAGAAAGAACATTTGACCTTTGTTTTTTGGGGATTGGGTTGTTTTACTTAGCATGATATGTCTCCAGTTCCTAAATCTCTAGTTCCATCTATTTACCAGCAAATACCATAATTTCATTCTTCTTTATGGCCGAGTAATATTTCATTGTGTATGTGTACCGCACATTATAACTATTTTTTTAAAAATAGATATTTTTTAGTTTTAGGTGGACACAATACCTTTATTTTATTTTTATGCGGTGCTGAGGATCAAACCCAGTGTCTCACGCATGCCAGGCAAGCACGCTACCACTTGAGCCACATCTCCAGCCCTGAATCTATTTTAAGTATTATAGATTCAGCGGCTTATCTATCTATCCATAGACCAGATGAGAGGGAGAAATTGGCAAGGTAACGGAAGGGAGGACCAGTAGTGTGAATGTCCTGTGAACATGCTGGGGCAGAGGATCAGGCAAAGAAAGACAAGAAGGGGCTGTCTGTCACTTCTGAGATAAAGGAGGGAAGGGGAAGGTCATGGTCTGGATTTGAATGGATTAGGAAGCAAGTCAGCAACTGAGAGGGAGAGGAGGGAAATCTGAGATAATCATGGTGGAGGGGAGAAGCTTGCGATGGCCCAAGTCCCTGTTGAGTGAGCACACCCTAGTGAGAGAACGAATTTACAAAGGAGCCGTTGTGCCCCGTGAGTGATTTTTACCTGGCTCTTCTCAGAGAACTGAATTTGATTTTTTATGGTCTTCTTGGGAAAAGGAGTGCCTTCTATTTGGACTACCGTCATGGGAACCTGCCTCCTGTAGATCTACCGGGAGGGAGGAAAGGAAGGAATGGCCAGCAAGAAGCACTTGAATTTATGTTAGAAATATTATGTCCAACTCATTAAATTTCTCATATAAAACAGGTGAGCAATGTCAGACGCACAGAGAGGCAGAGAAACCCAAAAGATTCTGAGAGGATACTGCCAGGAGAAGGCTGGTGATATTGATCTTGTCACCTTCATTCAGGGAATGTATTCACTGCTCTTTGTAACATGATGGGCTACTAACCCCTTGTTCAGGGTGCAAAGTCCGAATGCTATTAATTTCTGAGATGAGCCCTGGAGAGGCGGGGTGTGGGAGTGTCTGCCTCCAGACTCTGAATGTAGCAGATACCTAAACATCGGCAGCTTGTGAATTTCTTCTTTGCTACCTTCCAACCCCATGCAGATTTGTTGTTGTTGTTGTTTATTTGTCTTGAGACCGGTTCTCACTAAGTTGCCCAGGCTGGCCTTGAATTTGTGATGTTTCTGCCTTAGCCTCCTGGGTTGCTGGGATTACAGGTGTGCGCTATTGTGCCCAGCCCAGCGCAGGCTTGCCTGTGTGTGTGTGTGTGTGTGTGTGTGTGTGTGTGTGTTTGTACATGCATGCTGGTGATTAAACCTAGGGCCTCACACAAGCTGAGCCTGTGCTCTATCATTGAGCTACCCACTGGAACTTCTTCAGTCTGTAGATTACTTATGCACTAATAGTTTTCTGTTATGAAAACCTCTTCACATTCACTGTTGGTGGAAATGGTTCTTAGTTTTATATTGTTGGATTTTAGTGAACAGTGCAGTGCATGGTAAGAGCAAGAATATGGATATAATTAGTTATTTTGCAAGAGGGAAAACACATTAAGAACTTGGGATTCTCTCTCTCTCTCTCTCTTAGTTGTAAATGGACACAATACCTTTATTTTATCAATTTTGTTTATTTATGTGGTGCCGGGGACCATACCCAGTGCCCCATCCATGTGAGACAAGTGCTCAAACCCCAGTTTGGGATTCTTAATCAGAGTAGAATACTGACTCATTCCCTATGGAAAAGATTAGAAAATCTGTAGTGACAATTTAATAATAGTAATTAAAGAAAAGTCAGTCCTTTGGGATGCAGAGGAAGGAAAAATCCCTAGGTTTCTTGCTTATCAACATCTAATCTCTGCCAGAGCCCAGCCCCAGGGGTCTGCAGGGCCTCAAACCAGAAGAGAGAAATTATGTCAGTGAGTCTGCTTTGACTGATGGCTCTTTGCTGGGAAACTGCTTTTCAGTGTGTGGAGGGAGGTGACATCAGAGAGAGCCCAGCCTGAGTTGAGGTTTTCATGTAGTTAGAAAGTAGACCATCAGCTTGGCCTTGGTCAGATAATGACCTAGAAGTGTGATAGTCCTCAGTTACAGGGTTTGTCCTACGCAAAATAGTCTGTGTCTCCTGTCTGGGGAGGCTGACACCATCTAAGTCTCATGGGGCTTTTGAAACACCATTGTCTAAACCCAATCTAGAACTCACTACCCACATATAGGGCTGAAGTGAGACCTTTTGCATTTTGAAGGGGACTCTACAGAATTCAGAGGAATGCATTTCTAATGGTGAAACTTCAATACACACAGTGACAAAAATAATTTGAGGCAGTACCTACCTTGTGCTATTCAAAATACCAGAGAGATTGCCATGAACTTCACCCTTTTTTTTTAGAGGGGGGTACTGTGGGTTGAACCCTGGGTTGCTTAACTACTGAGCCACAACCCCAGCCTCTTTTTAAATATTTCATTAGAGACAGGGTCCTGCTGAGTTGCTAAGTTGCTGACACTGACTTTGAATGATCTTCCTTCTTCTCCTGGGATTACAGGTATGCTCCGGGCTTCAAACAACACCCTTTTCAAAAAACAAAATTACAACAATTTAGTTCAGCTGCTGTGATTAAAGGACCTAACCAGAACAATGGAAGAGGAAGAAAAGTTTATTTGAGGGTCACGGTTTCAGAGGTCTTAGTCCATAGAAGGCCAGCTCCATTCCTCGGGGCTCAAAGTAAGGCAGAACATAATGGCAGAAGAATGTGACAGAGGGAAACAGCTCGTGTGATGATCAGAAAGCAGATAGAGTGACTCTACTCACCAAATACAAATATATACCTAATAGCCACGCCCCCCAATGCCTACCTCCTCCAGCCACACCCTACACTTCAGTTACCACTCAGTTAATCCCTATCTGAGGATGAATTCACTGATTGTGGTAAGACTCTCACAACCCAATCATTTCTCCTCTGAGCCTTCTTGCATTGTCTCACATGTGAGCCTTTGGGGGACACCTCACATCCAAACCATAATAGTTCAGAGATCTTAATTGGCTTTATTTTCAATTATAGAATTGGGCAACATTATGTTCCCTAAAATAGAATAAGTATTTCAATGAGCCAAGCAGAGGAGGTTGATTTTATTGACAAAAAAGAAAAATAGAAACAGAGAGCAAAAAGCAGATTGGTTGTTTAAAAAAAATTTTTTTTTTCTTTACTGCAATGCCAGGGATTGAACCCAGGGCCTCACAAATTCTAGGTCAGTGCTCAACTCTGGTTTACTTTTCTTATAAAGTGTAGGAAGGGAGATAGAACAATAGGAAAATAACTGATGGGTTGACATCAGGTCACTTTTTTTGGTGTAAGGATTAAAGCAGAGGCAACTTCATTATCTTGACGACTGAAACTGGTCCACTGGGGAAATTTAGCTCTGTCTCTCTAATCCTGATTTCTTGGAAGGCCAAATGAGCAGCTTAGTTATAGCTTAATGATGGGAACTTAAACATGAGTTGACTCCATTTAAATTTTTAGCCTTGTCTGTTAGGGCTTAATAAAGGAGCTTAGTCCAAAATAATGGCCTCCTGTAATTTTTATTAACACTCTCTTGAGAGGTTGGCTCTGCCTTTTGGAACTCCAGAAACATTTGGCTGGCTGTGCTCCTGAGAAATTCATTGATTTCTGCTAGAAACTGCAAGAATTTATTGATAATGAGTATTTATAAGAGATGCTATCAGTAGACAGTACGTCATTGCTTCTCTCAGAGAAAAGAGAGTAGCAAGAGCAGTGCCTTTGATGACTTAGGAAGACTATGCTTCATGCGCAGGTCTCTGCCTTCAGGTACTTGGCGAGATAGTTTTTATTACCTCCATTTTATAGAACAGGAACATCTGAAGCCATAGGAGCTGCCCACTCCAAGTACCACTGCAGACATGAGGTTAGCACTTTGCCTCTCTCCCAAGTCTATATGGCCATCCACAACAAAGGAGGGAGCCAATTTAAGATAATAAGCCCATGGGAAGGAAGAGCTGTCTTCGTGTTTATTTTCTACATCAATCAGCATGGGGCATGTAAGATTCATAATTACACATTTCTCCTCATTTATCCTTTTATTAGTGATTTTTCCCTCTGTTGGCTTTTAAGCAAGCCACTTTAGCAATGAGACAATCTGACATTGGAGGTTTTATAGCACACACGAGTGATGCTTCTAAAACTCACAAAGAGAGCTGGGCTTGGTTGTGAAAGTCTGTAATCCCCGCAGCTCAGGAGGCTGAGGCAGGAGGATCACAAGTTCAAGACCAAGCTCAGCAACTTGTTGAAGACCTAAGCAGCTTAGTCAGACCCTGTCTTAAAATAAAAAATAAAAAGAGCTGGAGATGTGGTTCACTTGTTAAAGCACCTCTGGGTTCGATCCCTAGTACCCTCCCCATCCCACAAAAATCCTCACAAAGAAGGGGTTGGGGATTTAACCAGTGACAGAGTGCTTGTCTAGCATGTGCAAGACCCTGGATTTGGTCCTCAGGCCTGAAAACATACACAAATACACACACACACACACACACACACACACAGAATTTGGGTCACAGATAATTCAAAACCTGGTTGTTTATTGTATCTTTTTTTTTTTTTCCCTGAAGTATTAGGAACCCAGATCCTTGTGCATGGAAAAAAAATGCTTCTACCACTGAGGTACATTACCAGACCTACTGTATTTATTTTAATAATATTTTTAGAAATTTATGAGTTCAGTATGCTCTGACTCAATTGTTCTTCAATTAAAACTTACCTTTATTTTAGTTTTTGGTAATGGGGATTGAACCACCACTGAGCCACATTTTCAATCCTTTTTTAAAATTTTTCATTTTGAGACAGGGTCTCTCTAAGTTGCTGAAAGTCTTGCCAATTTCTGGGGCTGGCCTTGAATTTACCATCCTCCTCTCTCAGCCTCCCAAGTCTCTGGGATTACAGGTTTGTGCCATCATACCTGACTCAAACTTAACTTTTAAATTATTTGCTAAAGGTATCAACTTCAGGTTCTTGCAGGTGCCTGAAATCTGTGAATTTCTCACTGTATCAACTTTCCATCACAGTGACAAAATACATGAGATAATCAGCTTATAAGGAGGAAAGGTTTATTTTGGATCATGGGTTTCAGAGGTTTCAGTCCATGGTTGCTTGGCCCTATTGCTTTTGGGTCTGTGGTGGCACTGTATATCATGGCAGAAGCACATGGCAGAAAAGTTCTGTTAACCTTATAGTAGCTAGGAAACACAGAGAGAAGAGGGGTCAGGGTTCCAATGTCTCTTTCAAGGGCACACCTCCCAGTGACCTAACTTTCTTCCACTAATCCCCACCTCCTAAAAATTACATCACCTTCCATTAATATATATATATATATATCCCTATATATTTGTCACACATCTGTCTTTATTGTGAGCAGCAGGTGAGACACTTCTAGCAATAGTTAAAACATTGATCTACATGGGGCTGGGGTTGTGGCTCAGCGGGAGAGCACTTGCCTAGCATGCGTGAGGAACTGGGTTCCATCCCGGCATCACATAAAAGTGGTTTATTTGTAAAAACAAATAAAATAAAGGTATTGTGGCCATCTACAACTAAAGAAATATTTGAAAAAATTAATTTACAAAAGCAGGGATTTAGGTGAAGCTACCTGGTGGGTACCTAGGAGAGTTCATATGTAGATGCTGATGCTGACCCAGAGCAGAAGGAAGAGAACGCCATTGCCCTTGAAGGTTGAGGCCAACAAGGAGATGAAGAGCTCTTTGTAGCTATCCCACGTGTACTTGGTGGAGGTAATACCATAAATGAGGAGCCAGGTGGTGAAGAACATGCCAATAGCCAGAAGCACCGTGCTCAGATGAGGGGGAAGAGAGTGTTACTGCTGGTTATCGGTGACGAGTCCTGCTTCCTCAAACATGTTGAAGTTTGAACATTAGAGAAGCTCACCGAGGCAAGCATATGAAGCAGGGATTATTTAAAAAGGGGTAACATAGACTTCTCCCGGGAGGGAGAAGGGGGCCGTAGCTGGTATCCTGGTACCCCAAGAAGCAAGGTGCTCTGCCCTTTTTCTATGTCCAAGGCTTCCTTTGTTCTCCTGCCCTCTTCTCTTTATCTTTCTCCCTCCCGTGTAAGTGACTAGGCCCAGGAATGCTCAGTGGGACGGCCAAAAGGTGGGAAACAGGTGGGCTGAAGGGGGAAGGGCAGGATGGTGCAGCCCAGGACTCATTAACAAACTTACAGCTCCCTGTAGGGAGCTGGGACAGGTTACCTTGGCAACAGGTTGGAGCAGGGAGAGATTCTTGATAGAGTGAAGGAAGGGCTCTGAAGGAATTAATACATGAGACAATCAGCTTATAAGGAGGAAAGGTTTATTTTGGATCATGGGTTTCAGAGGCACAGTCTCCAACTTACGGGACTCACTCAAAATGCCTCCTTGATCTGACCTGACTTGATTTACCTATCTATATTGACTGCCTTTCTAATTCTGGCTTCAAGAGCTGGGTTGACTGGACTGGTATATCTGTTCATGGTTCTATTTTGCACATAGTAAGCCACTGCTTTGGCCCCACCCCCACCCCAAGCCATCACCTCCCATTGGAATCAAATTCTTTATCATCTGAGCTTTTGGGGAACATTCAGGATCTAAACTGTAGCAGTAAATATCATTCTTTTTGGATAATAGGATATTTACAGTTTATATCTCTCATCTAGTTTGGCTATTTATGAGTTCTGTCACAAGTTATTATAATCTCTGTGCGTCAGTTTCTTCATCTGTGCAACAATATAACAATAGTAGCATATCACAGCATTGTTATGAAAATTAAATAAGGAAATTCACATAATTAGTGCCCTTAGTACAGTTTAGAGCACTCTACCAAGATTAGCTATCATTAGCATTATTATAATTGTTTTGAATTACAAAAGTAACATAGGCTTATAGAAAAATACTCTAGCAAAATAAATATAGAACTTTAAAAATTTTTTAAATTTTTGGTACCGGGGATTGAACTTAGAGGCATTCAACAACGAGTCACATCCCCAGCCCTATTTTGTATTTTATTTAGAGACAGGGTCTCACTGAGTTGCTTAGCGCCTTATCCTTGCTGAGGCTGACCTGGAACTTGCAATCCTCTTGTCTCAGCCTCCTGAACCACTGTGATTATAAGCATATACCAACACTGGAAAGCATTTATTGTTCCCTTTTTGCAGATGAGGAAATCAAGGCTCAGAGACAGGTTAAATGGCCTTAGTCATATAATTGGTTGGTAGGAGAGCAGAACTCAACCACTTGAATCCATATTGAGTCCACTCCTGACTCCACATTCAGGGCACTTGCTGCTTTGCTGTTGAGTGTAGACAGTTGAGGGTGGCTATGGGTTGGATCAGACATATCTGCCCCTAATATCGTGAAATGTTGTGCTCTTTATTAAATGCTTGAATACTTGAGCTGCCAGGAAAGTCTTCTTCCTAGTACTATGGAATGTCCATCAAGTAGGATTTTAAAAGTCTTTACTATTTGCCTAGCATTGTGTTAGTATTGATTTTAGTTTTTACTGTCCAAGCTTTTTGTTCTTTGTAAATATACAAGAAGATATTGACTGAAACATTATCCAAGTGCTGGGAATTTCTTGGGAAATAAAACCCACACTTCCTTGTAGACCTTCAAGTCTAGCTGGGGAGGCTCACAGTCTAGCTGACAGCTAGCCTGTTCTTTCCTTTCCTGCCCACTGCCTCAGCCTTTCTTTCTTTTCTTTTCTTTCTTTCTTTTTTTTTTTTTTTTGGTACTATGGATTGAACTCAAGGGCATTCTATCACTGAGTTATTTCCCTGGTTCTTCGTTTTCTATTTTTTAATTTGGGACTGGGTCTCAAAGTTAAGTTGATGAGAGACTGGCCTCAAACTTGCAATCCTTTTCCCTCCACGTCCCCAGTAGCTGCGATTTCAGGCCTGTGCCACTGCACCCATCCATATTTTTCTTTGATTGTCAGTTTATTAATTATGACATTAGAGTATTGCATGATTGAACAAGCAATAAAATATCTTGAAGCTTATTAATTTTTTAACCCTTGAACTTTTTTAAAAGTATTTGTTTTTTAGTTGTAGTTGGACACAATACATTTATTTTATCTTTTTATTTTTATGTGGTGCTGAGGATCGAACCCAGGGCCTCACACATGCTAGGGGAGCGCTCTACTGCTGAGCCACAATCCAAGTCCCTAACCCTCAAACTTTTGCTATTTCCTTTCTCATTTCTTAAAGTCAAGTTCTCAAGTAAAAGAGCAATTAGATAGATCGAGGTTCATCATGACAAAGAGTGACAAGATAATTGCAAATAACCTTACCCTATTTTGAAAAAGCTATTTTGGTTTTTCAACTAAAATGACTTCTTTCTGCTGAAAAGAGATTTGTTTGAAGTAGCTGGCTTAGCTGATGGCAGAAAATCAACCGTGAAATATAAAGAGCTTCATAAAATTGTGACATAACTCACTTTTACAACCTTTATATAATCAATGACAAAAGAGCAGGGAATCCAAAATGATTTATAATTTACATTTGGAATGCAACAAACTCGATTTTGCTCTCTCTGTGCAGAGTTAAAATTTTGTTTCCATAATTACTTCAATTAGTTTTCATTTTTTGTGTACTGAAATTAATGAGAGAGGATGGTCAGAGATGTGCTATATGGCAAGGAAAGTCACTCTAGACTAAGAAACATGCTCCCAGAAGCTCACTGGAAAGACAAGCCCCATTATGGAAAAACCACCAGAGAATACCCGAGAGTTCAGTTAGACACAGTTTTTTCCCTCCAGTACAGGTGACATGGCAAAAAGGCTTCAAGGTTTGTTTCACTGTTAAGAAGGTTATGAACAAATCATGTCTTTGAGAGTTCTGGGAAGGTGTAATGGTTGAGTAGGGTGTGTATGGAAAATGCCTGGGTGAGATCTATTCATTCATCCACGAAACTGCAATTTCTAAGCAGTTATATGTGAGTCATTGAGCTGGGGTTTGGAGTACAAGATAGACTGATCTTTGCCCCTGAGACAGGTACAGTTTGGCAGGGAAAGTGGAAAGGGCAAAGGAATATAGAATAATCAGGATAAACAGAGGAACATGGACAACTAACTCCTGTTTGACAAATCAGAGAAGGTTCCAGGAGGTAGAATTCTCTAAAATTGAGATGTATGAAAAAGAGCAAAGAAGAGAGGAATGTTTCTAAGGGAGGAAACTTGTATGAGAGAAAAACTCAGCGATAAGAGAGGGCAAACATGGAGTACTTAACGAGAAAACAACAACAAAATCCCCAAAACCCAGTCATTGTATAGGTATGGGGTTGGGAGATAGTGATGGGAATATCTCCTGTGTATCTTCATGGCAGCTGGCATGTGGTTAGCCAAACCTCAGCCAGGGTTGTTTAAAAATATTCATCTTAAATTCAGGACTTCTAATTTGTGGGGTCTTATCCCAGTTGTAGACAACTTCGCGAGGCTATGAGTATTTAGGATTAGCTCAAGAAGATACTAAAATAGAAAAATTGCTGTCACTCTTGTTAAAGTTTATGTAAGGCCTTTAATTTGGATTGGACTCTGTAGTGGGCCCCAGGAGGCCAAACTAAATCAGAATGGTATCACCTGTGCTAAGTGCCACATAAACCAACTTGAAAACTTGGAAGTCAATTTTCCCTAAACTGGAAGTTCTAGTCAGACTGTCAGGGTAATAAGGAAGTCTTCTGTTTTGTTTTGGTACTGGGGATTGAACCCAGGAACGCGTTGTCACTGAGCTCTAGCCCCAGCTCATATAGATATATAAAATTATTTATTTATTTATTGAGACATGGTCTCACTAAGTTGCTTAGGGCCTCCCTAGTTGCTGAAGCTGGCTTTGAACTTTTGATGTTCCTGCTTCAGCCTCTCCTGCCACCACCTCACCGGTCTGTCTTGTTTTAGCCCAAAGATAAAAGTAACTCTGAAGCCGACAATTCGTTTTTTGTTCTCTTTCTGCTTTCTTCAGTCCTTTTCTGTTTGTAAAGCCAACCTCCTCTGCTTAGCTCTTCAGAACACTGATTAGACTTTGTTGTCATTTTGTCTTTTACAGTCCCTTTTCTCTCTTTTGATATGGTCCTACAATTCTGGTAGTTGTGTCCAGCTGTCTGAATGAATCAATGTATTAAAATATTTTCATGCTCTTTATTTAACTTCTAGTTAAAAATTTTTTTTAATAGTAAGAATTTAACTCTTTTTTTTTTTTTTTTTTTTTTGTTGGGGGGAGCGGTGCGTGGGTACCAGGGATTGAACTCAGGGGCACTCAACCACTGAGGCACATCCCCAGCCTTATTCTGTATTTTATTTTAGAGAGAGGCTTTCACTGAGTTGCTTAGCGCATTGCTGTTGCTGAGGCTGCGGATCCTCCTATCTCTGCCTCTGGAGCTGAGGAATTTAACTTTTTAAAGACTTTAAATATTTTTTCTGTTCCCCGGGAATCTACCAAGCATACTTAAAAATAAGCGTCCTCTCCAGATCACCAAAGTGCTGTGAAGTGCTTACCTCGGAAAATGCCCTCAGTTAAGATGGCCGGGCTCCCTTCTATTGTCCTCTCCTGCCCATAGCAAGGATGGTTCCAGTAACCTCCTTTCACGCCTCGGTTTTCCCGTAACAAAGATGGTGCCGCCACTTCCGGATCCGGGCTCTGGCTGTGGAGGGGCGGTGAGTGCAACTGGGGCCCCCGCTGATTTCTTTTGCTCCACTTTTCTTCATCAACTTTGCGCTTTGGGAAGGGCGCAGGAAAGAGACCCCAGAAGCCACAGCCACGCGTTGGATCATTCCAATTTCACAATTGGAAAGCTGTGACGATTTCCGTAGGCTATTACCATTTCTTCCCCGCCCCCTCGCTCCTCTGCCTCAACCCTAGGCGCTCTGTGGCTGCCTGGGCTTTGGGAGTTCCGGAAACGTACAGGCAGCGGGGGATGGATGATTTTCGGTTCTTCTGATTTTTTTACAAAAAATGGTTTTCTTAAGAAATTTCACGTACTGTAAAATTTGCCTATTTAAAGTGTAAGATTCATTGGGTTTTGTTTATTTATTTTTATGTGGTGCTGAGGATCGAAACCAGTGCCTTACATATGCAAGGCAGGAGCTCTACCATGGAGCCCCAACCCCAGCCCCAGATTCATTGGGTTTTGTGCGTTCACAGCCCTGGGCAGCCATTATTACTTTTAAAATAGTTTCATCACTCCAAAGGAAAACTCTGTATCCGCAGGACTATAGTGCATTTCTGCACCCAGTAGCATCATTCTTCATTTACCATTAATCCCCCAGAGCTAGGCAATTACTGGTGTACTTTATAATTTTCTAATTAATATAAGTGGAATCATATATGTGAGTACGTATGTTTTCAAAGCTTGTCTGTGTAGCTTGTATCAAAACTAAATTTCTTTATTGCTCAACAATATTCCATTGTATGCATATATCATTTTTTCTGTTAATCATTTGATGGATGTCTGGGTAACATTTTGGGGCCATAATGAAGTTGCTGTTAACATTTGTGAAAAGTTCTACTGTGGATATATGCTTTTCTCTGGAGCACATACCTAGGCATTCGCCAGATCAAAGTGTAAATCTATGTTTAACCTCTTGAGGAACTGCTAACCTGTTTTTCACATTGCGTCATCTATTGCCCATAAATGTATGATTTTACTCTTGAACTTGCAGTTCTGTTCCATTGATCTGTATGTCTGTCCTTCTGCTAGTATTACACACCCTTCACTAATATGTATTTTTAGTAAGTTTTGAAATCAGAAAATATGAGTCTTCCAACTTTGTTTTTCCTTTTCAACATTGTTTTGACTATTCTGAATTCCTTGCATTTTCATATGAATTTTGGAACAATTTTGTCAATGTTTGCAAAATAGCCAGCTGGAATATTGATAGAAGTTGTGCTGACTTTTAGGTCAGTTGGGTAATATTAAAATATTAAGTCTTCTGATCTTAAAATATTAAGTGTTCTGGTCCATGAACATGGTATGTCTTTCCCTTCCTTCAGCTACTTAATTTCTTTCAACATTTAAAATATAGGTTTTAATGTATGTGCCTTACACTTATTTAATATGTTTCTATTTTTTCTTTTTATACTAATTTAATGTTTTTCTTTTTTCTTTTTATACTATTATAAGTGAAATGTGCTTAGTTTCATTTTCAGATGTTTATTGCTAATGTATATATATGCAAATGATTTTTCTATGTTGATTTTGTATCCTGTAATTTTATTTAATTCTAGTTTTTTAAAAAAGCAGATTCCTTAGGGTTTTCTATACGTAAGATTATGTCTTTTATGGATAAGAGTTTTGCTGCTCACTTTGCAATCTGAATGCCTCATGTTTTATTTTTTTGTTTGATTGTCCAGGTTTAAGCTTCTAGTACAGTGTTGAATAGAAATGATGAGAGCAGACACCCTTATCTTGTTCTTGCTCTTAGAACATAATTTAGTCTTTTTCCATAAAGTAGAATGTTAGCTATGTGTTTTCAAGAACATCATTTATAAGGCTGAGAGGGTTCCCTTCTATGCCTAGTTTGCTGAGGGCTTTGATAAGAAAAGGGTGTTTGACTTTGTTGAAAGTTTGTGTGTGAGTGTGTGTGTGTGTTGGTTTTATACCTTATTCTTCTAATATAGTGTATTACATTGATTTTCAGATATGAAAACAATTTTGAGTTTCTAGGATTCCACTTAGTTGTGGAATAAATAAATAAATAATCCTTTCTATTTTTCTTTTCTTTTGAGGTGGTGATTATTAAACCCAGGGCCTTGTGTTTGCTAAGTACAACTCAACCACTGAATTATACCCCCAGCCCCCGGAGTGTAATCCTTTTTATATTTTGCTAGATTTGGTTTGCTAGTATTCTATGGAGGATTTTTGTGCTGTTGTTCATAATATCAGTTGGTAGTTTTCTTTTTTTTAATTTTTATTTTTTATTAGTTGCTTGAGACAATACAATGATCTTGACATATCATACATTTGATTCAAATGGGGTATGAATTCTCATTGGTAGTTTTCTTATGATGTCTTTTTTTCCCCACTTTTTTGTCAGTATAATTCTGGATGCATAGAGCCCTTGAGTATATCATTGTAATCCCAGCTACTTGGGATGATGAGGTAGGAGAATCTCCATTTCCAGGCCAGTCTGGGCAACTCAGCAAAACTCTGACTCAAAAAATGAAAAAGGCTGGGTGTCTCTCAGTGGTAAAGGACCTGGGGTTCAAACCCCAATATTGTGGGGGAGGGAAAGAGAAAATATTCCCCCTTTTGGTCTTATTTATTTATTTATTCATTCAGTACTTGGAATTGAACCCAGGGGCACTATATCCCCATCCCTAATCTTTTTCTTGAAACAGGGTCTCCCTAAGTTGCCTAGGCTGGCCCTTGAATTTATGATCCTGCTGCCTAGGCTCCCAAGTTGCTGGAATTACAGTCCTGTGGCACTATTCCTGTCTCTCTTCCAGTTTTTAGAAGCATAATACAGGAGAGGAAGATGCACTCCTGATGGAAGGAGGGCAAGTGTAGGGGGAAGAAGCAGGACATATGGGAGAACCTGAGGGAAAGCCATTATGCCTGAAGCAGGGAAGGAGAGGGGGCCCAACATGCAAGGAGGATTGGGCTAGAGAGAGATTTTCTCATGGTCATTACTGTCCCCGAGGAGGAAAGGAAAGGAGAGAGCTTTGGAGAATAGGAACAGGCAACAAGGTGGGAGAACAACCAAGAGAAAGACTTTGAACTTGGCATTCTCCTGCCTCAGCTTCCTGAGTTGCTGGTATTACAGATGTGTGCTACCACATCCACCAACAACTTTATACACACACACACTTTTATACCTTAACTATGCCTGGGGGCATAGTTCAGAGATAGAGTGCTTGCCTAGCTGTGTGAGGCTCTGGGTTCACTTTTAGCACTACAAAAGAAAAATAAAATTTTCAAGGAATTCCCAAACAACATTTTCCAAATTTGCTAATTGTCTACATTTGCTCTATTTACTTTATCTTTCTCCCTCCCTTCCCCCCATATATGATAATAACAATAAAGTATTATTATTATCACACATAATATAGTCATATTTGTTAACTTTCCCCATATATATCTATATTTATATATGTATCTATCTCTCTATATATCTTTCTATCTATATATGTATATGTAGGTATATAACTATATATATATAGAGAGAGAGAGAGAAAGAGAAAATTAACAAATATGACCATATTATCTGTGATAATAATACTTTAAATGAGCAAACTGAGGAAAAGTTGCCACAGGTAACATAGTTAAACAGTGACAAGAGGGCTTGAGCCTGACTCTCAAACTCCAGGGATGTTTAGGATCTTCCAGTTTGTGTTTCATTCAGCTAAGAGTGAGCATTTGAAAATTCAAATTTGTGGGCTGGGGATGTGGCTCAAGCGGTAGTGCGCTCGCCTGGCATGCATGCGGCCTGGGTTCGATCCTCAGCACCACATACAAACAAAGATGTTGTGTCTGCCGAAAACTAAAATAAATAAATAAATAAAAATTCTCTCTCTCTCTTTCTCTCTGTCTCTCTCAAAAATAAATAAATAAAATAAAATTTAAAAAGAATTCAAATTGATCATATTACATGCCAGCTCAACTTCCATTATTTTAAGATTCAATGAAAATATCTATTAAAATAAGATGAATAGAGTTGAAAAGATGGGTAGTTATGAAATAAATTATAATAAAATATGAAGGAATTTAGGTGGTTGCTTTGTGGTTGTTCATTGTATAATTCTTTCTACTTTGTTTGCATGTGTGTGTTCCTGGGGATTGAAATACTCAGGGTCTTGTTGCTAAGCAAATACTCTACCACTGAGTCATATCCCCATCCCTTCCCACTATTCTTTAAGTTTGAAAATTTTCATGCAAAATATTAGGAGGGGCCGGATGAGGTGGCATAGGCTGTAATCCCAGTGGCTCAGGAGGATCACGAGTTCAAAACCAGCTTCAGCAATTTAGGGAGATCCTAAGCAATTTAGCTTAGGACCTGTCTCAAAATGATTAAAAAGGGCTAGGGATGTGATTCAGCGGTTAAGCACCCTTGGGTTCAATTCCCAGTACCAACAACAACAACAACAACAAAATAATGGTGGGGATGTAGCTCAGTGGAAGGCATCCTTGGGTTCCCCAGGAACCCAACCCACTTGGGAGGGAAGTGACTTAATTGAAAAAAAATGTAAGTCAAGTTAAAACACTTCTTGTATGTGGACCTTATGGACTTGTATTTGTAGGTTGTAAGAATCTATAAGTAATAGAATAGTGGCTGCTTTCTTCTGGTAAATAGGCTTTTATGTAATTAGGGATTTCTTATGCCCAACTCCAGGACAAAGTAGACTTCTAGTATTGAAAAATAATATTTTGGGGCTAGAGATGTGGCTCAAGCGTTAGCGCGCTCGCCTGGCATGCGTGCAGCCTGGGTTTGATCCTCAGCACCACATACAAACAAAGATGTTGTGTCCACCAAAAAAAACTAAAAAATAAATATTAAGACTCTCTCTCTCTCTCTCAAAAAAAAAAAAAAAAAAAGAGAGAAAGAAAAATAATATTTATTTAGATTGTGTAATTAGGGAAGTTTTTTTTTTTTTTTCTTTTCATGGTATTAGGTATTGAACCCAGAGGCTCTTAACCACTGAGCCACATCCCCAGCCTTTTAAAAAAAATTTTATTTTATTTAGAGACAGGGTCTCACTGAGTTGCCTAGGGCCTAAGTTGCTGAGGCTGGCTTTGAACTCAAGATCCTCCTGCCTTGCTGGGATTACAGGTGGGTACCACTGTGCCTGGTGGGAAGTTTTAAGAGTGAAAGATAAGTATTCCTGCTGGGAGAAGTTGAAACATATCAAAAGATTTGGGTAAGAAAGGGCTGAGCTGGGGTTTAGCTCAATGGTAGAACATTTGCCTAGCATGTGCAAGGCCCTGGGTTTCATACCCAGCCCTGGGGGGCGGGGGGAGTTTTGGTCCAAGGATAATCATTGCATCCTTCTTGTTATCAGGCTGTTCAGACTACAGGAAGGGGCTCCTCTGTCTCACTGCTTGCTTTTCCCTGTACATATACACTGCTTCCCAAACAATATATTTAGAAGAAGAAGATGCACAGATCTTATTTTGTAATTAAAAGTATTTACCTTTCAGCAGACTTTTCCTCCTCTTTTGGTGGGCCAGTGCTAGTTTGTTTTGATTTGGCTTTTTTGGCAGTGGGTGGGTACCAGGGATTGAATCAGAGGCACTTAATCACTGAGCCACATGCCCAGCCCTATTTTGTGTTTTATTTAGAGACTGGGTCTCACTGAGCACCTTAGTGCCTCACTGTTGTTTGAGGCTGGATCTGAACTTGCGATCCTCCTGTCTCAGCCTTCCTGAACTGCTGGGATTACAAGTGGTTATATTATATATATTATATGCCACTGTGCCTGGCTATATTTGGCTTTTAATGTAAGCGTTTCTAAAAGCAAAGAATATATATCACATCACTATGCTAATTGTTGCAGAAAGGATTCCTTTTCTTTCTCTTTACTTTTTGGCTCAGGGGCGCTTTATCACCAAGCTACTTTTATTTTTACTTTGAGATAGGGTCTTGCTAAATTGGGAAGGATTTTGCTAAATTGCTGAGGCTGACCTTGAATTTGCTGTCCTCCTGCCTCAGCCCATCCCCTCCCCCCAGAGTCACTGAGATTATAGGCATGTGCCACACTATGCCTGGCTGATTCCTTTTATTTCATCACACTCTCAGTTGATGGTTTACTCAAGGCAACTTTTTTTTTAACCTTCTGGTTATATTTTTATCATTTTAAATTAAATTATTCTAATTTGTTATACACAATGACAGAATGCAATTCATTTCATATTACACATATAGAGCACAATTTTTCAAGTCACTGATTATACACTCAAGGCACCTTTGAAAGCAGGCAGGATATGCCAGTATCATTCAGTGACCTGTTTGTGCCATTCTGGAAGTCCACAGAGCAGAGTGTTAGATAACTGGAGGAGAAGGGGAAGCCAAAGGTTCCTGTCACAGAGGTCTTTGCTGAAACTTCAGAGTTGGTTGACTAATACAGCACGTGTGAATAGACAGGACGTTCTGGCTTCTTTGGGAACCTTGATCATTCCACTGGGTTCAGGAGAAATCAGCTGATATGTTGGCTCCCTCTCTAAGTGAAGGCATGTCCACAACAGCACATGACTGCGTGACCGACTGGGTGTCCGCAAACAAGAAGGATCTCCCCAGGTTTCAGTGTTGATTTGTTTCTGTATGTTTCCTGTCTTTGCTGTCACGTGGAGTTTAGGCTACAGCATTGGGGCTGTGCCTGCAAGCAGGGCTCATCCTAGTGTAGCTGTTTCTAAGTCTGGCTGTAAATGAGGGTAATAATAGAATTACTTGCCTTGTAGGTTTATTGCAGATGAAGCTCTTAGGACTATGGCTGGAATCTAACAAGCACTCAGTAAATGTCAAGTACTCTTATTATGCTGCTCACTGTCGGGGTTGCCCTGAACAGGAGCTAAGCACCTCTTTAAGTCTGGAGTAAAGGGGTACATGCAATGCATGTGGGTTTGCCCTTGCCCCTTAAGAGAGTTGCAGCTCTGGGGTGGGCGATACCCAGTGAGATGGGCGTGGCCTTCCAAGATGTCAGTCAATCTGCTGACCTAAAGACATCCCGAAGCTAGACTCAACCCTCAGAAACCTGACCCCATGCCTTATTTGGGGTGGAATTTTCTTAAGTGTCTTCCCCTCAATAAAAAAGCTCAGAACCTGCTTCTCCCTTTTTTTTCCCCTTGCCTGTCTTGCCCCTCTTGTGGGTGCTGTGGCTGAGGAACCATCATTGAACCCAAAGAAAAAGGTATTTTGTTTGTCTGTGTGATTATTTCGTGCCAGCCCAGTTCACCTGGAGTCACCCTGACTGATTTAGTCATGTGTCACGGCAGCTCACATTATTCTGAAATTGCTTCTTTTATTCAAACATGTCTTTGAGATCTTTTAAGTACTGATTAACAGCCCTGCCCCATGTCCCGTGTTGGGGACTGAACTCAGGGCTCATGCTAGGTGAATGTTCTGCCCTAGAGCTACTTCCCCAGGCCCTGATTATCATTTTTAATAGCAGTGTAATATTCCTCAATTGGACAACTGCATCCTCCCAGCCTGAACCTAATTCAGTTGATAATAAAACCAGCCACTGAAATTGTCTCTCCTCATTAACTCAGTTTCTCTTTAACCTCTCTGTTCATTCAGTTATTAAGTTCTAGTTTATGATTGATTCTTTTTTTTTCCCCCGTACCAGGGATTGAACCCTGAGGTGCTTAACTACTAAGCCACATGAAGTTGCTTAAGGCCCCACTAAATTACTGAGGCTGGCTTTGAACTTGTGATCCTCCTGCCTCAGCCTCCCAAGCTGCTGGGATTACAGGCTTCAATCACCACGCCTGGTTTAAATGTATTCTTAATCTCCCTCCTGTTCTTGACCTGTAGGGCTCTGACCTGGTTCACATGGTTTCTTCTCACCTGGTCTGTATAGGTGAATGATTTCCTATTACAAGACTGCCTGCTACCATAATTAAGCAGGCTTAAATCTCAATCCATCTGCTGTCCAGCTACCAAACATGAATATTATGACTACATAAATTCTCTGCATGATTCAAGAAAGCTGGTAGCATTCATAACACCTGGTACTGGACATAATAAAATTTATTGATGATAGCAGCTTATGGGGCAGAGAGTAGCAAAGGTCCAGGATCTACCCAGGCCTGTAGTTATTTCATAGAGAGGTAGACTGGGCTGGGTACACTGCAGAGAGCCCTCTAGTAAGAATCCAGTGCCCCACAAGTAAACATAGACTAGGAGTGGTATGGAACACAAGAAATGCTAAATACTGAATCCAACAATTCACCTTCAAAGCCTCAAGAGCTCAGAAAGTTTTTGTATTCTAGGTTGCTGGCTGACAGCAGCAAGGCCTTACTTCAATACCAGGAGGAGGAGGGCTCCTTGACAATCCAGCTGAGACAACAGTGTTTGTCCCTACCCACTCCTTGTGTGATCAATACTTATCTCTCCCTTGAAACTCTCAATACCCCATGTCACATGTGGTTATCCAAACTGGTTCTTTTTGAGTTCATGCTTGCTTCTGTTCACAGCCATAGCCTGGACTGCCCCATGGTGGTGGTAAGTTCTTCCAGAAAGACTATGGCCCCCTTCTGGGCCTGCTCTGCCTTAACTCACTATGTTAACATAATAAGTCTCTGTGTTTGGATCACCCCAAACTATGAGCTCCTTGAGAGAAGTGCCTGTTAAATTCACCTTTTGTATCCTCCATGCTTGGCACCAAGCCTGATATGCTAACTAACTGCTGTTTGAATAAGCCACAGGGGAGCATGCAAATTGCCTTCATGGCATTGCACGTAATTTGTAATATATCCTTCTGGACTTTTTGCCCCTAGCTTTACATCTCTTTAATACACACACACACACACACACACACACACACACACACACGCAATATTTTGTTTTATAAAATTCAGATCAAACTTTAAAACCTTTCCATATTTATTATATTATGAACATTTCTCCTCATCAAAGAATTCTTTTTTAAAAAATTTTAAGGTACTGGGGATTGAACCCTACCACTGAGCTATATCCCTAGCCCTTTTAAATTTTATTTTGAGACAGGGTCTCACTAAGTTGCTTAGGGCCTGGCTAATTTGCTGGGGCTGGCTTTGAACTTGTGATCCTTCTGTTTCAGCTGTTCAAGCCGCTGGAATTATAGGCATGCCTCACTGCACCCAGCTATCAAATATTCTTGTGGCCCTTGAATCAGTCCTATATAGTATTTCAGTGGTGATGTGGTTTGTGATTGAACCTTTCCTATTTCCAAATATATAGCCTGTTTTCCAGCTGAAATGATTCATGGTGTCTTTTAGCTGAGAGTGTTTCTTTCCCATGATGACAAAAACATGGTAAACAAATGGTGGGTCTGAAGCAAAAACAAGGAAGACCATTAATAACAGGCAAAAAGAGATTATTCTGGTTTTACTGTTGTTTGACTTTAAGATTCTTCAAGCAATAGCTCTAATGAAGTCTTCTGCTATTAGTGCCTTTTGTGTTGAATTGTTATGTTTTTCCCCAGGATGATGGCAGCCCAGGAAGCCAGTCCAGGCAGCCACTCAGGAGAGAGTTGTGCTTTGGACTTACCATCAGCAAGCGACATAAGAGACTATGTGCTGCAGAGACCCAGCCAAGAGGCCAACAGCGAGGCTCTTAGTTCTGTGGAATGCCATTCTTTTCCTTGCTCTTCTGATGTGGATCCAGGTAATAAGCACAATTTAAAACAAACTAACATAAAAACAATTTAGCAGATACACTGGTGTGTGATTGTTTCTCCTTCTTCCAGTAGTAGATCTCAGAGAAATGATTTATTGTCCTACGTAGAAAAACATCATAACCCAAGCAAAGCTGTTAGGGAGAGACTTCAAAGGACAGCCTCCCCGATGTAACAATAAGGAGTAGGTGTTTCCTGGAGTTCTTTTTAATCTTGGGTCCCTTTCTGATCTCCATCCAAATGCACTCAGAGACAAACACTTAGTTCAAGAGGGAGAGAGTAGAATTGTTTTTTTTTGTTTTTTTTTTAATGTGTTACCATTAGTAATACAGACTGTTATTCCTATGGTGAAGCGTACTCTGGACTTAATCTTTTTTTGTGTATGTGTGGTGCTGGGGATCGAACCCAGGGCCTCGTGAATAAAAACTAGGCAAGTTCTTACCACTGAGATACACATCCAGCTACTCTTGATTTTTTAAAAAATATGTATTTATTTTATTGTTTTTGAGATATACATGACAGTGGAGTATATTTTGAGCTACACTGTATTTGAATAACAACTTTTCTATAAGTTTCCCTGATTCTGACTGAATTGTCAAAAAGTCTATTTTAAGCTTAACGATAATTCCCTGATGTAGCTAGTGACCATCTCTAGTTGAAAGCTCATCTTTTACCCATTCATTATCCAACCCTGAAGGTCTGCAGACCTGCCAAGTTCAGCTTTGCTGCTTCTGCTATATGACTTGGGGTATTTTTCTTGATTCCTCTGAGTTCACAGTCCTCTATAAAATGGTAATCAGAATGCTTGTGGAATAAGGTTTGACTCAAGGAATAATGTAAAGTACTTATCATGGTGTCTGCTGCATATGGGTGCTCATACTATGTTGTTTTTGTTATTGCTGTTATTAAGAAATCAAAATATATTATTTTTAATTAATTAGTTATTTCTGGTACTGGAGATTTTGTAAACCCAGGTATGCTCTACCACTGGGCCACTTCCCTAGTTCTTTTTATTTTTTGAGACAGGGTCTCACTGAATTGCTAAGGCTGGCCTCAAACTTGCAATTCTCCTGCTTCAACTCAGAAACTGCCTGAATTACAGGCATGTTCCATTGCACCTGGCTGAAATCTCTATTTTTAAAGAGAATTCATTGGATATGAAGAAAATGTATGGCTTTTGTGATGAATTCATTGATGACAGTCACAAAGATATGTGATATTAGCTTTCTATTGCCATAGAAAAATACCTGAGTTAATCAATGATAAAGAGAAAAGGGTTAACTCATGGTTTTAGAGAGTTTAAAGGTTCCAGTTCACGATTGGGTGCACCTATTGCTTTTAAGCCTCTAGTGAGTAGTTGGGGAGCATAGTATATCAGGATGGGAGTATGTGACAGGTTATGCTCACCTCATAACCAGATAGTGAAAGAGAGAGAAGAAGGAAGAGGCTGGGGTCCTACTGTCCTCAGGGCATGCCCTCTATGACCTAAAGACCTCTTACTACGCCTGACTTCCTAAGGTTTCCGCCATCTCCCCGCAGCACCAAGCTGGGACCAAGCCTTTATTTACCACACGGGCCTTTGAGGGCTCTTTAAGATCCAAACTATAGCACATGTGCTTGTCATTTTCTTGAAGTATTCTATGAAAAGAATTTTAAACTCCCTTGTGATTCTATTCTGATATAGAGTAATCAGGATCAGTAAGCCTCCTATTTAATTTAATTCCTGATCAAGAATTGGCTTCATCTTATTTCCTTTAACCTTCTCTCTTCCTCCTCCTGTACTACTGTTTCTACTTTAAGCCTCTAAAACTGATTTTGTTAATCATCTCTGATAACAGTTTTTCCTACAAGTTAATGGATGTAATTGAACAGACTTTAGAAATGTTGGCCTATTGAAATACTTCAGGGCAATGACTCTATTCCATATAAAGTACTGCATAACCTTTATGCTTAGTCTCCATAAAGTACCAGGTTTTATGGTTTGGTGATGAGGTGTCCCCCAAAACTCCTGTTAATGCAGGAATGAGGTGACATGATCAGATTGGGAGAGCTATAACCTAATCTGTTTCATTTTAGCTTGAACAGACTGGGTAGTAATGTACGCAGGTGGGGTGTGACCAGAGGAGGTAGGTCACTGGGGTTGGGCCTTGGAAGGGTGCATCTTCCTTGTGGCCCTTTCTCTCCCTCTCTCTGTTTCATGAGCTGAGCAGTTTTCCTCTGCTGGCTCTTCCCCCATGAAGTACTGTCTCACCTTGGGCCCACAGCAATGGAATCATCTGAATATGGGCTAAGATTTCTTGAAATCCTGAGCCCCAAACACACTTTTCCCCTTCCAAGTTGTTCTTGTTGGGTGTTTTGGTCACAGCATTGCAAAATCTGATAACAACATCTCCTGTCTTTTAAAAAATACCCATCCTTGACCCTAAATCTCTCTCTAGTTATAGTCTTGTTTCTTTGTTCTCTGTAGACTCTCAAAAGATCTTATCTATGCCTGCAGTCTCCAATTCCTCTCCTCCCAATTCCTTCCTAAACCCTCCAGCCTTGCTTTTATCCTAAGTCTTCTACAGAAATAGCTCTTGTCAGGGTCACCATTGATCTCCACATTTTAAAATTCTTTGGTCACATTTTAGGCCTTATCCTTTCAATATATTAGCAGGGCTTATGCAGTTGACTTTTTCCTTCTTTGAGGTTTTTCTTCTTGTCTCCTGGTTTTCTTAATACTTTTCTGGTTGTTTCCAGTCTCCTTTGCCAATTTCTTCTTTCTTACCTCTCCAGCATTTAATGATTGAAAACCCCAGGCTGAGACCTCAGAGCGCTCCTCTTGTTAGCATCACTCACTCCCTAAGGGATCTTATCCAAGCTGGGGTCCTTAGATGCCCTTGGTACCTTGCTCCATTCTGAATTCCTGTCTCCAGCTTAGACATTTAGACCGTCTGCAAACTTGATGTCTTCATCTTGTTCTACTTAGACTAATTAAATCTGCATATCCTAAACCAAATTAATAATTCATCTGCCTCCTTCCTAACCCCTTCTGAACACACATACATATTCACCTGCTCAGAAAAGGATTTTCATCCTTCTTTAAGCTTAGCCATAAAACCTAGGAGTTAACATAACTTCTACTTCTTTTTTCCTCTTAAACCTCACATCCTATTCTATTCTACCATTAAAATAAATCTAGAATCTAAACAGCCTTTGCCCTCTCCACTTTTTTTTTTTTTAAATTATTTATTTATTCTAATTAGATATATATAACAGCAGAATGCATTTTATTCATTGTATACAATTACAGCACAACTTTTCATTTCTCTGGTTGTACATGATGCAGCATCACACCATATGTACAGTCATACATGTACCTAGGGTAATGATGTCCATCTCATTCCACCATCTTTCCTGCTGCTATGCTTCTCCCCCAACTTTGCCTAATCACAGTTCCTTGAACTTCTGATCCTCCTGCCTCAGCCTTCTTACCTGCTAAAGTTATAGACTTGTGCTACCATACCCAGCACAAGCTCTTCTTTATATACATATATATATACGTGTGTGTATGTGTGTATGTCAGATCATGTTAGTCCTCAATACAAAACCCCTGTGGCTTCTCATCTAATTCAGAGCAAAAGCATCTTAGATCACCTTTCCCCACCACTGACCCTCCTTCCTGGTTTTATTTTCTATAGCACTTACTACCATTGCACCCTATATATTTGATTATTAACTTATTTGTTTGTCTCTTCCCATTAGGATATAAATTCCAGAATAGCAGATACTCAATAAATACTTATATGAGGAATAAATAAGAAAATTTTAACTGCTATTATTATATCATTAAGAGATAGGCCTAGGTGGGTGCAGTGGTACATGTCTGTAATCCCAGCAGTTTGCAAGGGTGAGAAAAGAGGATCACAAGTTCGAGGCCAGCCTGAGCAATTTAGTGAGGCCCTAAGCAATTTATCAAAACTGTGGTTCAAAACAAAAAGGGCTGGGGATGTCACTTAGTGGTAGAGCACCCCTGGGTTCAATCCCCAGTACAGTACCACCAAAAGAGAGAGAGAGAGAGAGAGAGAGAGAGAGAGAGAGAGAGAGAGAGAGAGAGAGAGAGAGAGAGAGAGAGAGAGAGGGAGGGAGAGAGAGAGAGAGAGAGAGAGAGACAGACAGACAGACACAGGTATAACAGGTATACAGATTTAGTGCTGAAGTTGTTCACAGCAAAAAGTTTCCATTCTTTTCAACCCCTTTACATAGTTTAGGGCTGGTGTGGATAACTTAGGGAAGTTTCATGTAGAATGAAAGAGAATCATATGTAGCACTGAATTACGTGAAGCCTGACTTAGTCCCCTAGTATGATCTGTGTTAGAAGAGGAGGTTATCAGGTTTTCTCTACCTCCTAGAAGTCAAGACACGTGGCTGCAGTAGATATGAAACAGAACTGTGAGCCATTTTAACATGGACAGAGTGAGTCATGAAGCATGCTGCCATAGTATAAACTCTATACCACTTTGTCAACATAGAAAACTTATGTAATGTATGCTCCACAAATAGGTGAGTCACTCTGCCTGTGTCCTTTGGAGTCCTGGTTCTTACTTTCCTTCTCCCTGCTTGGGCCTTCTCCCCAGCTCTAGGTGGCCAGTGCCTTCATGTGTCTCTTATTAAAGTTTCTCAATAAAGTTAGAAACTTATTCAGAATAGAATACAAAGGACTGACTATGGCTTCAAGTGCTAGCTTTTCCAGGCATGTGTTTATTGATGAGTATCTAACCTTAACCTAAAAGAATGGTTAGATTTCAGGAATCAAGAGTCAGATAGAAGACATAGTTGCAGAGAATGGCCTTTCTGGTGTCTTCAAAAGGCCTTCTATATTTTCCACCCCACATATTCTCACTCTTCTCTCTCTGCCTACCTCCAACTTGATCTTTCAAGGTGGGATCATTCTTGAGTAGCTGGGATTACAGGGGTACACTACTATGTCTGATCTAGGTAGGATCATTCTACTTCACTGATCATCCAAGCAGAGGTGATCTCTATTCTGTACAGCATATTTAGTATAGCTTTTTTTTTTTTTTTTTTGTACTAGGTATTGAACCAGGGTATTTTACCACTGAGCTACATCTCCAGACCTATTTATTTGTACCAGGGATTGAACCCAGGAGGGCTTAATCTCTGAGCCTCCTATTCAACCATTTTTAATTTTTTTTTTTTTTTTTTAATTTAGAGACAGGGTCTCACTAAGTTGCTTAGGGCCTCACTAAGTTGATGAGATTGGCTTTGAACTTGTGATCCTCCTGCCTCAGCAAGGAAGATTCTATATATAATAATTTTCTATGCATTCTAGACACTGGATGTTTTAGAGTCCATTAACAATTATCACTTTCAGTTATTCAGAACCTACTACCTCTAAGTAGTAAGTAGTTTTGTATTTCCAACTCAGTGCTACATATTTGATAAATCCAAGGGCACTCAACCTCTGAGCCACATCCCAGCCCATTTTTATTTTTTGTCGAGACAGGGTCTTGCTAAATTGCTTACGGCCTCACTAAGTTGCCAAGGCTGGCTTTGAACTTGGTGAGCCTCCTGCCTCAGTTTCCTCAGGTGCTGGGATGTCAGGTGTGTGCCATCACGCCCTGCACCCTTTTTTTTTTTTTTTTTTTTTTTTAGTTTTTAGTTTTTGGTGGACACAACATCTTTATTTTTATGTGGTGCTGAGGATCAAACCCAGCACCCGGTGCATGCTAGGCGAGCACGTTACCGCTTGAGCCACCTCCCCAGCCCATCCCTGCACCCTTTTAAAATTCTTATTATAGACCTACTAAGTGGGACTCATCCACCTTTTGTAAATGAGAAAACAGGCTTGGAGATGCTAGGAAGCTTGTCCAGTGTCATTAAATAGTTGACAGAGGTGGGTGAATGCAGAGGCAGTATTTTTACTTTTTGGTACTGGGATTGAACACAAGGGTGCTTTACCACTGAGCTACATTCCAACCCTCTTTATTTTTTATTTTGAGACAGGGTCTCACTGAGTTGCTAAGGATCTCACTAAGTTGTTAAGGCTGGCCTCAATGAGCCTCCTGAGTCTCTGGGATTACAGATGTGTGCTGTGGTGCCTGTCTGGGGCCGAGTTTTAAATTACATTTTTGTTGGGAAAAAAATTACATCTCTAACTTTGGGGATGACCAAAGGGATGGTACAACTAAGATAAGGAACTGCTGAAAATTTTAGGCAAGTTTTATTAGCTTGATAGAGCAAATAACTCATTTGGGATTAGGAGGAATTAGTTAAGTTTTTGATATATTTTATTCAGACCTCATACTTAAAAACAATTTTGATTTTGTTGTACCTTCTGCCATTCTCTATTAGTTTTGTGTATTATGCCATTTGTTGCTCATAGGTGTGATTACTAGGTGTGTTAAAAAAAAAAAAAGAAAAAACAGACTAGCTCACTCAGCTTTCTCAGAACTAAGATGGCATTTTTCAGTCATGATGGGAGTCAGACATTAGAATCAAATGGAAGACCAGCCACCGCGTTTATTTAATAATATCATCTCTAATAATAATTTATCCTATGCAGAAATACATATGCTCAGGTTTATCTACCCCAAGGGGAACTTTGTGTACATAGCATGGGGACATTAATTTTTGTCCTAGAGCTTCTGTCTACAAAGTTAGTACTGTCTTAAAGACTGTCTGCAAAGGTCATCACTGGAAAGGAAAGGTCACCACTGTTAATATGACCATTACCAAGCAATGAACTTGAGATGGACAACCCTGAACTATATGAGGGTGGTCACTGTCCCAATAGCCCAGTCTGATTTACTTAGATCTGACAATTTGTCATCTCTAGTTTCTCAAAATTACATAAGGGCCTGGGTTTTTCATTTGACATTTGCACTCACAGTCTACTTTCTCTCCCATCACTGCATGTTCGTTGGTAGTCGTAATTACGTGTTCTCTCCCCGCAGCTCCTCAATAGACTTTTTTTTTTTTTTTTTAATATTTATTTTTTAGTTCTCGGCGGACACAACATCTTTGTTGGTATGTGGTGCTGAGGATCGAACCCGGGCCGCACGCATGCCAGGCGAGCGCGCTACCGCTGAGCCACATCTCCAGCCCCTCAATAGACTTTTGCCAACATTTTAACCTTACTCTGACAATTCTGACTCTTGTCTGCTCAGAGGCATGCCAATCTTTATTTACATTGATCTCCAGTGGTGTTCTATCTCAAGATTCTTAACACATTCAGGTTCCCAGGCCAATCTGATATTCTTGGTTTATTTGTTTGCTGTTATGTGTTGTTATGAAATTAATCATTCAGGGATTGGTGAATACCAAAGCTTACAGTTGGATAGTCATTCATAGTAACTCTGCATTGGTCTGTGCCCACCATGGTACTCACTCAGTGAGGCATACTCTTGGCTACATTTGTGTTGCCTGTGCTTGGCTCTAAATAGAGTTGACTGTCTCAAGAATTGGCAGAGTATGGCAGATAGCTTACAGTGGAATGGGGGTGGGTCTAAGAGTGAACCTAGTGTGTGACTCTCCCAGCTACTAGGTGAAATATGGGCCAGGAATCCACTATTAAAATTCATCCAGGTCATCCCAGTTGTCAGAATCTCCAGTCACAAACCAGACACACAGTTGGCAATAGAGTGAGGTGGTCAGGTGAAGTAGCCTACTGACCATAGAGTATAGCCCTGAAACAGGTAAACTATCAAGAGAGCACTCAGAAACCCAGGCAAGTGGCAGATGGTATGCAGGTGGATTATCAGTGGGTAGTAGGGGCCCACTTTCAGGGTTGGAGTCGATGTCACAGATTCAAATCTCTGGAGAGTAGTAGGCAAGAGAAGAGTAGCCTCAGCTTTATGAGGCGGCAGGGACACTGCAAAAGCTTAGTTACAGTAATTTGGACCCAGGCTTAAGCCTCATTTTGGTAAAGAATTTCCTGTTTCATCTCTAGCTGTAGCATTCCTCTACCTTGCTTTTCTCAGCCATGCTTTGTGAAGAGGCTGCCTGCACTTTTTAAATTTTTGGTGCTAGAGATTGAACCCAGAGTCTTGTGCATGCTAAGCATGTGCTGTTCCCCTGAGCTACACTCCCAGTTCTACTCCTTTCTGCTTCTTCATCTTATGATTGCTCCTCTTGCCTAGGCACATGCCCTCCACCCCATCTACCCACTGGACTAAACCTGCTCTTAGGAGCCAAATTTAATGGACATTTCCCTGTCCTTATCTTATGTGTCCAACTACCATGTCACTGTTCATGCCCTGGAGGAGGCTATTAGTGGTAAGAAACATGAGTCTTAAGAGCACTTTCCAAGAAACTAATGGGTTGATAAGAATCCCAGGCTATTAGTCAGAAAAACCTCAAAAGTCTTGATCATTTCACTCTGGTATGCAAAGGCGTAAGGCTGGGCTGTGAGATGTCTTAGTAAACATATATCCTTCTGAAGTTATGAGGCAGCCACATCTCATGAAGCACTGGTGGAGGAAATTACTTTTCACTGGAGCCAGGCACAGGATTATGAAACTCCTCCCAGCTGCCCTTCTTGGTGAGATAAGGCAGAAGACCCACTGTTGCCAAAAAAAAAAAAAAAAAAAGTCTTCCTGGGATACTGCTTTCATTGCATTCCTTGTTTAAATCACTTTGAGATGTGTGTACTGCTTCTTAACTGCCAGTTCCAATCAAAATTTCTCTGCCTCATTTTCAGGACTCATTATAATCTGGTGTCCAGGTATTTATTAAAAATATTTAACTGCTGATATAACAGTTTTGCAGTATTTTAGCAACTGGCAGGTTTGTGTAGGTGCATGTAAGCTGCATATGGGCCCCTGGAGGTATCTAACTTCTAACTAACACAGGCCCAATACTCCTGCTTTAAAGCTGAGCCAAACTTCATTGTCTTTGTTCCTCTCCTTGGAATGTGCCCTCTTTTCCCTGATCAACTCTAATCTACTCCAGAGTCTACTGAATTGGATCCATCAATTAGTTCTAAGACTAGATGGACTTGAACTCCCTGTTAGGCATGTGTTCCCTTTCTCCATTGCTGCTGGACTCCAGGGAAGCGGAGAGTATACAGAATGGGAATAGCCCAATTAAGCTACAGATACTATTGGTTAAAGTAACTGCAGAAGCAAGGTCACAAAGGTTTCTTGGGAGCACAGTCCTGTTTATACTGCTGTGGGCTTCATAAGCTCCTGGTGGCTTCTGTGGCATAGCTTATCAGGGCCTGTGGAACCTTTGTCCTGCAGAGCACCCAAGGTGAATTCTAATACAGGACAAACAGTTTCTCTGAAGTTGTTGTTTAGACATTGCAATACGGATATAGGAAATCTCAACCCTTTCCTTATACGTGAACTTCTGTCTAAGAACAGTGTTGGGGAAATTAGTTGAATGTGTGCAGCAGATTTGAATGTTAAACACAATAAGTCTTTGATGATTAAAGGCCCTAGCTGGTGGGCGGCTATAAGTTTAAAGTAAATAGTGGTTTAATGTCCCTTTGTTCTTTTTTTTTTTTGGAATTTGTCAACATCCCAGTCTTCAAAAGCCCTTTATAACCTCTATCTTTAGATATTTCATCCAGGGCATTTAATATTTAAAAATGAATAAATATAATTCATATGGTTTCTCTTTGTAATTCTATAAAACTCTATTACTGTATAAAAGCAATTATAAGCTCTTAAGAGTCAAAAACTTAGTCTAGAAGTTTCCCAATAATTACAATATTCTGGCTATATTTTTGCTGTTTTTAAGTAGGAATTAGGGTATATTTTGGACATGTAAATAATGTTAAAGGCATCTTTTTATAGATATATGCAGTGATATCCAATCTAGTAGCTAATGATCCAGCATCTTCTACACTGGACCCAAGATGCAATGAAGAAAGGAAAGAACAGGACAGTAATCATTAAGCCAATTCTTTGAGACATGACTGAGCTTAAAACTGAGTATTTCCTATCATATGCTAAATTTATGGGTTTTATATAGAAGATTAAGGTATTTTGTATGGCATTGCATTTCTTCTTTCCCTTCTTCCCTTTCTTCTCCTTCCCGGATTCTTCCTCTTCCCCTTCCCCTCCTCCTCCCCTTCCTCCTCCTCTCCTTCCTCCTCCTCCTTCTTTCTACCCCAGGTTGAGTTACGCAGATTTAACCGTCTAGACTGAATTTTCAGATCTAAAACAGGATTCTTTTTTTTTTTTAAATTGTTTTAGTTGTAGATAGACACAATATCTTTATTTATTTTTATGTGGTGCTGAGGATCGAATCCAGTACCTTATGCATGTGAGGCAAGCGCTCTACCACTGAGCTCCAACCCCAGCCCCTAAAACAGGATTCTGAACACATTGCCTGCTGCTGGTGGAAGGCAACAATAGTGGGTCCTAATTGTGTGGCTCTAGTAGTGAAAGAAACCGTAAGTGTATATGACTGAGCATCACACGGTTAGAGCTTCTGGCCTGGTGGGTGCTCTAGACAGCCCTTTAGGAAATACAGATTTGGGATTACGAGAAAGTTGTAAGCTTTTAGGGGCCCTGGACTCTCCACCTGTGCATATCTGTATTAGCTTGTTTACAGTGTGGGCTTCCAGGCCAGCATTCATCCAAAGAAAAACTTCAGGACCAAAAGGAGTTTGGAACCACCAAGCTTCAGTAATTCTCTCTTTTTCCACATGGTGGAAGCTGAATCTCAGGATAATAAAGAAAATTACCGAGGGTCACAGCAAACTGGCAAGTCCTATTTCCTGAGTAACCTGCTATGTGCACAATTTATGTAAATCTGATCTCCCCCACATTTTTGGGCGGTACTACGGATTGAACTCAGGGGCACTCGACCACTGAGCCACATCCCCAGCCCTGTTTTGTATTTTATTTAGAGACAGAGTCTCACTGAGTTGCTTAGCACATTGCTTCTGCTGAGGCTGGCTTTGAACTCAGGATCCTTCTGCCTCAGCTTCCCAAGCCATTGGGATTACAGGCATGTACCACCATGCCCTCCCCCACCCCCACCCCCTTTTTAAGTAAAAAACAATATAGTTCTCTATTTAATTTTCTTTCTTTCTTTCTCTCTTTTCTTTCTTTCTTTCTTTCTTTCGACTTAACCCAGGTGCCCTTGACCACTGAGCCACATCCTTAGCCTTTTTAAAAATTTTGTTTTGAAACAGAGTCTCACTAGTTTGCTTAGGGATTCACTAAATTGTTGAGGCTCGGCTTGAACTTGCAGTTCTCCTGCCTCAGCACCCCCAGTTGCTAGAATTACAGGCATGCACCACCACACCTGGCAGTTCTCTGTTTTAGACTGCTAAATTGTAGTTCACATCAGATAGTCATTGGAGATGGTAATAGTTTAGAGAAAAACTATTTTTAAAAATTCAAGAATACTACTTGCTAATAAAGTATTTCTCTAAATAAATGAAAAGAAAGAATGCTACTCTCCATCTGTGACATAATTCATTGCTCCTCACTTTTGAATTTCAAGGACACCTGCTCTGAAAGAGAGACTTGTTTACTTCTGTGTACCTTGACTGCAATTATGGTTTTATTTAAAAGAAATCCTAACCGAGTTGAAAAACAGGTTCCTTGCGCTTCTGTCACCAGTCATAGCTGCAGGGCAATTATCTGTAGAGTCCACGTCTACAGCAGTGACATCATGGTCTGACCCAATAGCTTTCCTCAAAGGCTTCTCCAAGTGAACATTCACCCGTGACTTGTCACTCAGCTGTATCTTTTTAAAATATGAGAAAACAACTTGATTACAGTAGCCAGACAGACACCACCCCTAGTTTAAAAATTCATTATTACATGTCTATAGGACAAACAAGACCATCTGTAATTAAGGGAAGACTGAAATATTGATCATTTCTCAGTCATTGTACACATTCACTGCGGACACTGTGCCAAATGCATTTTATAGGCATTGTCCCCTTTGAGTCTACAGCCACTCCCAAGAAGTAAATACTGTTATGATTTCCATCTTTCCCATGAGGAAATAGAGCCTTAGAGAGGTTGGTTACATATTAATATATTACCCAAGAGTGGTAGAAAGCTGAGACTCAGTCTGGTCAGGCCGACTTCAAAGGAAGGACTTTAAAGAAATGTAAACATTGGGTATACTTGTGTACTATGTATTCAGCAATAAACTTTAAAACATTTGCAGATACCTCTTCAGTTCCCTGCTGGCTCTTTTTTGCTCACTCTGAATATCTTTAAAGTGATATCAGTACCCTCTCAGGGGCCACCATGCCTCCTGGCTCAGTTGACCAGCCTTGCATCCACTGTCCACAGAACTCTCAACCTCTAATCTTTCCACTGTGGAAGAAGCTCTAACTTGCAGACTAATTGGAGAGAAGGCATTGCCTTCCCAGTTCAGTTCCACACCAGGTAGGATTCAACTTTTGTTAAAACCTAGGAAAGAAAATAGGAATTTGAACTCTGTGGCAATGAATGAAACCTTTTTCTACTCAAAAGGAATTTTTCATCTGGCTCCAAAACCTTTGTATTTATTTATTTGGAGGGAATTGAACCCAGGGGCTCTTTACACTGAGTTACATCCCTAGTCTTTTTTGCTTTTTATTTTGAGACAGGGCCTCACTAAGTTGCTGAGGAGGTTGCTAAAGCTGCCCAGGGTAGCCTTGAACTTGTGATCCTCCTGCCTCAGACTCCCGAGTCGCTGGGATTATAGGCATATACCACAGCACCTGGCTTGTGGCTCTAGAACTGTTTTTATTCTTCCTTTTGCCCTTTGAAGTTGCTCTCTTTTTTTTCTGAGTGGCTGCCCTTTTGTTCCCTGGAGTTTTTCGTAGCTGGGTACTGACATACTTGAAGTTACAAAACCCAGTTTATTGGAACATAATTCCTCAGGGTAAGTGCTTTATTCATTCCTGGGTTCCCCATGCTTGACTGGCAGGATTCATGTTTTGCTTTCTGCCAATTCTGATCACACATTGCCTACAACTGCCTTCTGCCAAACCCAGACCCTGGTGTGTGAGTAGAGAATAAGGGGACAGTGTTTGGTGTGTAATAGGTGTTCAGTAAAGGCTGGTGGACTGAATAAACGAAAAACACATATAAATGAAATTTGATAAGATTTTAGGGCTGGGGATGTGGCTCAAGCAGTAGCGCGCTTGCCTGACATGCATGCGGCCCGGGTTCGATCCTCAGCACCACATACAAACAAAGATGTTGTGTCTGCCGATAACTAAAAAAAAATAAATATTAAAATTAAAAAGAAATTCAAAAAAGATTTTTAAATAGATAAATAACATTTATCACAGGTCTTCTCATCAATTTGTAACTTCATCAGCAAATTTCAGCTGTATTTGTATAGAATGGTATGTGAAAAAGTTTTTGAGTTAAAAACTAAATATTACTATAGGCCCTGCTTAATTGTTTAACTCTTATTTATATAAAAGTCTTATTTAGAAAGTCTGGACTAGCCCAAACTGGCCCCTGCCTTTTTTCTGTGAAAAGAAAATAGGAAAATGAACAACTGTAAGTAGAGACAGTGCTCCTGAGAGTAAAATTTTCCTCTACTTCCTGTTCATGAAGAAAGTATGTATATTCCTAGTGGATTATTTATTTATTCTGCAGAATTTCTCTAGTCACAATGTGTGAGGTTATGGCTTTAAGGATATGCAGAAAGATTGCTATTAAACCTACTTGGGGCTGGGCTTTTTTTTTTTTTTTTTTTTTTTTTTCTGGGGCTGGGCTTATAGCTCAGTGGCAGAGCACTTGCCTTGCGAATATGAGGCACTGGGTTCAATCCTCAGCACCACATAAAAATAAATAAAATAAAATAAAGATATTGTGTCCATCTTTAAAAAAATCTTTTTTAAAAAAGACCTACTTTCTTAACTATTCTTATCACATTTCATAGCACTGTGAGTTTTTTCCTAAATAAAAAATAATACAAGCTGGGTGTAGTGGCACGTGCCTGTAATCCCTGCAACTCAGGAGGCTGAGACAGGAGGATCATGAGTCCAAAGCCAGCTTCGGCAAAAGCAAGGCAGTAAGCAACTCAGTGAGACCCTGTTTCTAAATACAGTACAAAATAGGGCTGGGGATGTGGCTCAGTGGTTGAGTGTCCCTGAGTTCATTCCCCCGGCACTTCCGCCAAAAAAAAAAAAAAATACAATTGAGGTGAAAATTTAAGTAAATTCTAAAAATCAAACAAAATAGAAACGTTCCCATTTTTATACAATATATTCATATTTTTATTCACTATACCCCTGATTTTATATAAATATTCATTTTATACAATATGTATTTTATACTATATATTGTATATGTATTGTATATTGTATATATTTTATACAATATATTCAATATACAGAATCTTCTTTCACAAAGATCTTGAAAAATATTAGAGATTTTAAACAAATACAAATATAAGGAAGTTACTTACTGGCCAATTCCATTTTAGAAGTAGAGTTTTGGGGGAAATTGGTTCAAATAATATGCTGTGTTTTCAGTCAATAATTTCTAAACAGTATCTGTGGAGATAGGGCCTGGCTTTCTTGCCATAAGGCAGTGTTTGAATCTGTTGCCCTCTAGTGGCTACTTGTTGCACATTCCTGAACCTTACAAAGAAAAGGAATTTAAATGTACTAGATGGTAGACCTTTGACATTTATTCTTTGCAGAGTTCTGTGCCTACTAGAGGTAAAATTAAAAGTTGTTAGAGTTTACTTTACTTCACTGAAATCTAAGAAGCTAATTTCTCTTAAGGTCACCACTATTAGGTATATTCATTGTGCATGTGTTCTATGATTTGAAGAGACCTTTTCATTTATTCTGTTTGGTTGATTGCAGACTAGGATGCAAAGTATAGATAATGATGTCTGATTTTTATTTGTACATTTGCCAAGTTAAAGTAAAAGTTGTGGGTTTTTTAAAATTGTTGTTTGTTTTGTTGTTGTTGTTATTTTGACAAGACCAAAGGAATTTTAAGTTTCTCCTTCTTTGATGAAATTACAATATCATTTAAGGGCAATCATGCAATTTAAAAACTCTTGGGACTTCTAACCCAACAAAATAGCATGGACCTTGCTTTTCCCTGCTAAGTATAACTATAAACAACTTGAAATGCAAGAGGCAACCAAGGGAGATATGATAAGAAGAAGGTGAGGGCTGGGGATTCAGCTCAGTAGTAGAGTGCTTGATTAGCATGTAAGAGGCCCTAGGTTCAATTTCTAGCACTGCCCCTACCCCCCCTCCCCCACAAAAAAAAAGAGTAAAGAAAATGAATTGGTTTGGGCCCTAGGACTAGAGGAACAAAATAGCAGCAAGATGTCTGTGCCCTCTTATCCAACTGAAGAAGGTGACCCAGACCTTGTGCTTCCTGACTGGCAATCTGACAACAAGAAGGTGTCCCAGGAGGTTTGTTTCTCCCTAGGACTGACTGGCTGTCTACCTATCACTCAGAAAGCCTAGCACCCAGCAAGGGGGATCCAGTGGCCAAGGGAAGCACTTTTCTCTGCTGGGCCTAAAACATCCTTCCCCTGCTAAGCGATACCTTAGTGACTAGTAGACACAAAAGAGGATTTTTTAAAACAGAGGATTTTTAAAAAGAGGATTTTTCTAAACAACAAATGATCCAGCCTAGCAGGTCTCTTTGTCTTCAGGACCTGAGATTCCTATTCTCTAACCACACACACTGGGGCAGTCAGGGACACAGGCAAAGGGAACCCCAGCCCAAAAAGCAGCCTGGTCTAGGAGAGCCTTCACTCTCAGGGGGCTTGAGATCTTCTTTCCCCACTAAGAGATACCCAGACCTTGAAGCTAAGGCCTGGAGGCCACATCTAGATAAATGACTTCAGGTGGCACCAGTACCCTACTGTGCCAGATAAATCAAGCGAACCAAAATAAACATCAGATACTCAGAAAATTTAATTGTCATTGAAACTACATCCCTCAAAAGTAGGCTAGGACCTGTGTACTAAACCTAAACAGGATGACTAGCAGCCCAAGTAAAGGGTTTACATAGGACCCATACTCTGTAAACCTCATAGTTGGAAATGTTCAGGGTACAACCAAAGATCACCGTCACACCAAGAACTGAAAAATCACAATTTGAGTGTAAAAACACAGTCATAGAGGCCAACACTGAGAGGAATCAGATGGACTATGGCAAGGCATTTATAGCAGGCACTGTAAAAATGCTTCAGCAATCAATTATAAATTCTCTTGAAACATGAAAAAAAAATACAAAATCTGCAAAGAAGTAAGTTATAGAAAGAAACAGATGGAAATGATCAAACTAAAAAAACACAGTAGTCAAAAATTAGTTAATCTGGCCTTTTCAAATTAAAGACTTTTACTTTGTAAAAGCTCACATGACAAGAATGAGAAGTTATGGATTGGGAGAAAATATTTACAAATTCCATATCTGACAAAGGACTATTATCTAGAACATATAACTCAACTCCCCCCAGATTTATGCAATCCAGTTTTATAAAACAACGCCTAGTTCAGTTTTTCCACATCCTCACTTCACTACTTATTTTCTATTTTTTAATGGTGAAGTCCTTTGCTGTTTAAAAAAACTGAGTTATATGATTTTTTTATTGTTGAATTGTAGGAATTCTTTATATATTCTAGTTATTAACCCCCAATCAAATATATGACCTGCAAATATTTTCTCCCCAGCTGGGGATGTGGCTCAAGTGGTAGTGCGCCCGCCTAGCATGCGTGAGGCACTGGGTTCGGTTCTTGGCACCACATAAAGATAAAAATAAAGATATTGTGTCCACCTTAAAAATTTTTTTTTTCTCCCTTTCGATCTGTTGTGTCTTTTGATATGTAAAAGTTAAGTTTTGTAATCTCATTTGTCTGGTTTTGCTTTTGTTGCCTGTGCTTTTGTTATCATTTCCAAGAAATCATTGCCAGTTCCAACATCATGAAGGGAACCCCTGTATCTTCTTTTAGGAGTTTTATAGTTTTGGGTTTTTGTTTAAGTCTTTAATTTTTAAAAAAAAATATTTTTCTTTTAGTTATCAATAGGTCTTTATTTAATTTATTTATATTTGGTGCTGAGAATCAAACACAATGCCTCACACATGCTAGACAAGTGCTCTACCCCTGAGCCAAAACCCCAGCCCCAGGTCTTTAATTTTTTTTTTTTTTTGAGTTAATTTTGGTACATGGTATAAGATAAAGGGTCAACTTTATTCTTTTGCATATGGATATCCAGTTTCCCAGCACCATTTCCTTTCTTCATTGAGTAGTCTTGACATCCTTGTCAAAGATCATTTGACCATATATATGAGGGCTTATATCTGTTTTTTAAAAATTTTATTTGTTCTTTTTAGATATACATGACAGTAGAGTGTATTTTGACAGATTATATATACATGGAGTATAACTTATTCTAATTAGGATCCCATTCTTGAGGTTGTACATGATGTACATACAATGAAACTGGTTGTGTTTTCATATATTCATAGGAAAGTTATGTCAGTACTGGGGATTGAATGCAGGGTGCTCTATCACTGAGCCGTGTCACCTTTTCATTTTGAGACAAGGTCTTGCTAAGTTGCTTGAACTTGTGATCCTTCTGCTTCCCGCCACCATCTGGTTTCCTTTTGGTTTTAAATGTTCCCCTTACTTAACAAAACAAAACAAAACATAGTCCATATTTTTATTTTCAGTTTTGTCTGAACTTGAATTTGCCCTTGATTCTGTACCGATTAGCTTTCTGACTTTGGGCAAGTTGCTACATTTTGCTTTACTCAATTTCTTCATCTGTAGAACGAGATTGATAATATTGCCTGTTTCATTGCTTTCAGTGAGACACCCAGATAGCACGGTACACATAGTAAAGGCTAGCTGTCGTTACTGCTGTTGTTATAACTAGTAATGCTGCTAGCATTGGTTTCTGGTCTGCACTTCTTGGTTAAATTCCTTTATGTTGCTTAGAATGAGACAGATAGAAAGGTAGATAGGTAGGTAGATAGATAAAGGATTTGTACTGGGACAGAACTTCAGAAATTCTGACTAACACTGACCCAAAGTATCTATAGAAATACTTTCAAGCATTTGCCATTAGTTATGGCTGGCCCTCTGTATGTGTGGGTTTCACATATGTGAATTTAACCAACTGTGGATTGAAAAAAAGTTGGTTTTTTTTTTTTTTTTGATACCAGGGATTGAACTCAGGGGGCACTCAACCACTGAGCCACATCCGCAGGGTCTCATTGAGTTGCTTAGCATCTTGCTTTTGCTGAGGCTGGCTTTGAACTCATGACCTTCCTGCCTCAGCCTCTCGAGCCACTGGGATTACAGGCATGCGCCACAGTGCCTAGTTTGAAAATATTTTTTTTTTTTTAAATTGTGTTGGAACTGAACATATACAGACTTATTTTTCTTGTCATTGTTTTCTAAATAATATGACAACTACTAACATAGTATTTACATTGTATTAAGTATTATAAGTAATCTAGAGATTATTTAGAGTACATGGGAGGATTGCTTAGATTATATGCAAATCCTATGCCATTTTATATAAGGGACTTGGCACCTGAGGATTTGGGTATCCATAAGGGGTGTGGGGGGTGTTGGTCTTGGAACCAATACCTCAACAGTATTTTCTGCTGATGTTGCATATAATTGTAGGCAAATTATATAATCCTATTCTCATATAAACTTGTCATTGCATAAATTTTGTGTACTTGTCAAGATATGTTTCTCATTTACAAAATATTTTTATTTGTATTTGAAAGGTGTTCCTATGTAGTCTTTACAAATAATCCTTTTTTTTTTTTGAACCTGGTTTTGGATTGGGGGGGGGGCATGCTTAACCACTGAGCCACATCCCCAGCCCTTTTTTTTTTTTAATATATATTTTATTCAGAGACAGGGTCTCACTGAGTTGCTGCCTCAGCCTTCCAAGCCGCTAGGATTACAGGGATGCCAAGGGTCTTATGAAATTGCCAAGGCTGGCCTTCAACTTTTCATTCTCCCACCGTAGTCTCCTGAGTCCCTGGGATTTCAGGCATACACCACTGCATCTGGCTGCATATCACTTTTCAAATATTAACTCAACCTTCAACGGGCATGAGAGGTTGAAGTTGTTTGCAACTAGACAGAAAAATGAGAAGATTTATCAAATGTCTCTCAGCATAGTGAAAACAACTAGGAAGAAAAACAGAAACAGAGCTGTGGATTCTATATTTTACTCCCGTAATGACAGGAAACTTTATTCTTTATTTGTCTAACAGTGTGTAATGTAGCTTAAAATTACCTTTTTTTTTTTTTAATACCTGGGATTGAACCCAGGGATGCTCTACCACTGAACCATATCTCTAACCCTTTTTACTTCTAATTTTGACACAGGGTCTCATTAAGCTGCTGAGGGCCTAAATTACTGAGGCTGACGTTGAACTTGTGATCTTCCTGCCTCTGCCTACAAGTCACTGGGGTTACAGGCATGTGCCACCATGCCTAGCTAAAGCTACCCTTCTTGATGAAAGAAGGAAAAATAAGGAAAGAAGGAGGCAGGAAGGGAGAGAGAGAAGGAAAGAGGTAGAGAGGAATGAAAGATATAAGTCTGTTTACATCTTAAGGATGATGCACACTGCTTCCTTCCTGTAGTAGTCACACTGTTAATTTTGCCTCAAACCACCATTGTATTATCTCTCACAATTTTGTGGGTCGACTTGATTCAGTTGGGTGGTGTTTATGCTCCATATGATGTTGAGCTACAGTCAGCTGGGTGTTGAATGGTCTGGGAAATTCAAACTGCTCATTCACATGGCTGACAGTTGCTGTTGGCCATCTATGGAGCCCAGTTGGACTGTCAAATGGAGCAGCCACCCATGGCTTCTCCGTACCCATGAGGCTCAGGCTTCTAACAATATGGCAGCTGAATTCGGAAGGGGAAAATCCTGAGTGAGTCTTCTAAGAGAAGGAAAGCAGAAATTGGCAGTCCTCTTAAAGGCCCGCCCTTCTTTTCATGTCTTCTATAGGTCAAAGCAGTCACAGGCCAGCTCAGACTCAAGGGATGAGGGCATTGATGCAGTGTTTTTTTTTTTTTTTTTTTGGTTCCAGGTATTGAACCCAGGACTGAAGAAGGGCTAATCACTTAGGGATGTAGCAGCCACCATCCCAAATGTTGTTATGGCCACGTAGAGGGGAAATGAGAACTCTAGGGGGCTTTACATGGGCAATTAAATTATCTGCCCTAGAAATGACAAGCGTCAGGTATTGATTCTATTCACAGTTCATTGCCCAGAACTATTTACATGGTTCCATTTCCATAAAGGAACGAGGAAGTACAATCCTGACAATGGCTGGAGAGGGGAGGATTGGAAATATTTGTCATACAGCTTTATTGCCTCCTTCACAAAGGTAAATAAGAGAAGAAGCCACAGCTCAAAGTTGCACAGGACAGGGCTACTATAGAAGGTGGCAGTGTTTCCTAAAGTTATGAGGAGGAGGAGAGGACCCTGTACAAAACACAGTAATTTTTTAGAACATTGTAACAGGAATTCCTATGAGATTGGTATCCACTTGTATCCCAGAGATGGGAGAATTAGGATATGTGCTCTATTTTAATTTAGAAATTTCTTAATATTTGATAAGTATTTAATATGCTATGGAAGTTATACCAAGTCTTCATGAAAAGGTTTTGTGTTCAAAATTACTGTGCCTTGTAGCCTGGTACCTAGTATGTATTCAGTTAATACTTATTGAATTGAATGATGGCTGTAAACTTACCATACAAAAAAGCAAATGCTAGTTTTAAAAATTATCATTATTATTATTATCCTATTATTCTATCTTACACACAAGGTTTGTTTGGAAACAAGTTAGAGTCCTTACCCCTGTGATAGGGTACTTCTTCAAGGAATTGCTTCTGCCAAGCTGACTACTGCTAGGATCCAAATAAATGCCTTTTCCAGCATGAGGATTTAGACTCCAACTTCCCTTATTTTAGAGCTGAGTTCTTATTTTTCCTTGCAAGTCCCTTGACCCTCCCACCATGCCCCCCGCTCTTCTCACCTTCTCAGCTTTGCAAAAGGACGTCCTTGTCCTTCAAGCCCTACTTTCCTATTGGTGGCTTCTGTCTGCAGTTGATTTCTGGAGACAATAGGTTAGGAATGGGTTCAGGAGTCAGACTCCTGAACAGGCCAAACCTGTTACTCACTAACTGACTTATTTTTCTGGGCCTCATTTTCTTCATTTGTAAAACTTAAATATAGAACATACATCATAAGGCACTATGGTGAATATGAAATGAGGTAATGCTTAGAAAGTGCTTGGAATGGTACCTGGTACTTCATAAGTTTGGTCCATGTTAGCAGCCCTCACTGTTGCTGTCGTCACTAACTCCCAGGCTATATCCACATCCAGCTCCTAGGACTTCTCCTAGGGAGGTCCTTAGAAGAATCCTCATTTCTCCATCCCCACTTTATTCTGGATGGTAGTCTCTTTGACTTCATCTTTTTTTTTTAAGTCAATTTCTCAATACTTTAAATTCCCAGGATATCATTTTAAGGGCTTGCCTTAGTATAAAGTCATTGTTAGCATTTAACGTCATGTAACTTCAGAAAATTATTTAGTGACTATGTCCATTTTTTGCTCTATGAAAATGAGAAATATCTTTTCTTCCTCTTGCCCAGGGATTTTCAGTCCTTGTTTCTTTCTCTAGACTCTATTTTAATCATCTTGTAGACTTCTGTGAATCCTTAAAGCCACCTTCAGTCCTGATGGGAAAAAATAGGAGTATGTACAAATTGATTAATCAGTTAATTAATTTAAAGAGTTATGAAAGCATTGAGAAAAGTGAAAAGCACCATACATATTTATATATAAGACATTCTTGGGTAGTGTTATTGTTGTAGAGGTTGGAAAACCACTTTGTCATTATGTCCTTTGATCTTAGAAATATCCAAATCACTGTAGACCTCATGTCATATCTACATAAAATAGAATATAAGAAAAATTGTGATGCTTAGTATTATGGATCAACTTGACTGGCCAAAGGGATGCCTAGGTAGCTGGTAACATTATTACTGGTAGCAGAACTAAGAACATACTTTAAAAACATGTGGCCACAAGATTCTGAAATAGAAGAGTTAGCTTAGAGATCATAATAAATCTCCTTTAGTATTTACTGCAAAAGTCATAAAAATTATTACAAAGGGATTATTAAATCACCTGATAATAGTAATCATGATTTTTGACATTATTAAATATCTACTAGGCATTATCTCTCATAAACCTTCAGAAAGTAAAGGGAAAGATACTGTTTTATCCCCATTTCACAGTGGACAAAACTGAGGCTCAGCTAGTTTAAAGCTATAAGGACATGGTAGAATTAAGCAGTCTAAGTCTCTAGAGCTTTGTCAGAGACCATTATATGCAACACTACCCCTTGATTAAGCAATTTCTTTAAGCTCATATGCTAATATGCAGCAGTGCTTCTGGAGATTTATTCTAATAGCTGTGCTTCAGAATTCTCTGTTGCTCACACTGCAGGACCAGGGCCAGTTTTGGAATAGTGTAAGAGGGTTTCATTTTGCTCTGGCTCTCATCCGGCTTGATTCCCAGTCCTGATTACCTTCTCCCCATCCTAGTTTTATTCTCACCCATATTTTAATATGGTCTTTTTGAAGACCAGATTGCCTTTTGAAGACATTTGATCTTCACCTTGTGTGATTGCAGATCATTATGAGACTCTGATAAAATAAAAACTTTTGGATTGGTGGGAATTTGCTTCAAACATGGAGGTGTGTGGTTTTAGGGGAGTCACCAGAAACCTAGCCCTTGAGTTTAACAGTTAAAGGAATAAAACAGAAATGAGAAAAGAGCAGGTGAGTGGGCTTGCTGTTTGGGATTTGGAGGCCTGGGTCCTGACTCTTCAAAGGGGAAGTTGCCTACTCTTGTGGCTGGATCAATATAATTAGTGTAAAACATTCGTGTAGCTAGAGGTAAAAAGAATATAGTTCCTGTATATTTTTTATATGACCTTATAGTCCCTATAGGTCAGTTTTGTTTGTTCAGGGTCTGCTATATCTTGTGATCTTTCATTATCTCAGAGCTGATTTGTAACTATATGAGAACATTTAAATTATGGCCTAAAATAGTGTGTACCTCAAGAATTCCATTGCAGAACTTGCACTTGGCAAAGTGGCCACCTGCTATTTTTGTCACCTAACCATGTATGCCAGTGCCCCATACATTTGAGACTGGCATGGAAACTTGTGCATATTCCCCAAGACAGGAATTTACTTTAAGATGCGGGATCTCTTTCAGCTTTACATGCGGTGCTCCTGTTGTAGGGGTGGAGTGGGGAGAAGGTGGTGTTGGGGAGAGACAACCAAAGAGATTCTACATATTCAGACTCCACTGCAATTTGCTTATGAAACAGGGAATTGTCTGCTGGTAGTGAAATAAAGCCTTTGCTTTGCCCAGGACTTCTTGGTGGATGTCAGGAAGAGGAGTCCTGATAACAGTCCATAGTGATGAGCTGAGGAAAAATAAAAAAATCAGGCTGGGAATATAGCTCAGTGGTAGAGTGTTTGCCTAGCATGTCCAAGGCCCTGGGTTTGATCCCCAGTGGTACAAAAAAAATACTCCCCAAATCTGACAACACTAACCCAAATATCCTTTTTACCTCCCAGAAGATAATCTTGTCTAGGGCTGGGGATGTGGCTCAAGCGGTAGCGCACTCGCCTGGCATGCGTGTGGCCCGGGTTCGATCCTCAGCACCACATACCAACAAAGATGTTGTGTCCGCCGAGAACTAAAGAATAAATATTAAAAAATTCCCTCTCTCTCTCTCTCTCTCTCTTTCTCTCTCTCTCTCTCTCCTCTCTCACTCTCTTTTCAGAAGAAAAAAAAAAAAAGATAATCTTGTCTAGGAGAGTTGTACTGCCTGCCCAACTCTTGGTCTAACAGTCATGATGCTGCAGTAAAGATGAATATGGTCCCTTTGTCCACCCCTCCCCCAGGCATTGAATCTAGGGGTATTTTATCACTGAGCTATATCTCCAACCTTGGAGTCAATCCCTAGTACAAATACATAAGTAAATAGTAATTATTCACAATATAGCAATGTAAATTCTAGAACTGTCTGCTAAATTTGTTATCAGGCTGAGATGAGCTTAAGGTGGTAGGACTGATGGCTGGGCCTGGTAACCTCCATTGTTCTGTTGAGTGGAGAGAAACTGTGGCCTTTGGAGTTGGAAGGGCTTTATCACTTTTTACTTAATGTACTTAGGCAAGTTATCTGAACTCCAATTTTTTTTTTCACCTGTCTTGGACACATAAGAGGTGACACAGATAACAGTCCTCACCTCCATGCTATTAAACTCTGGCAAAACAATCACATTCAGGGCTCCTTAATGTGTGGGTTTCATCTTTTTCCTCCTTGGTAAAGATTAGACCATTTCCTTGTCTTATTTGTTTTTGTCACTTTCCCAATCCCTTATGACAGTTATGAAGAACTGATCATTTTCCTATATAAGTGGTTCCCAACTTAACAATGAATTAGTTGTGATTTTTTTTTTTGACTTTGTGATGGTGTAAAAGTCATACACATTCAGGAGAAACCGTACTTTGAATTTTGAAATTTGATCTTTTCCTAGACTTGCAATGTGTGGTATGTACTTTCTTGTGACACTGGGCATGGCAGTGAGCCACAGCTCCCAGTTAGCCTCACAACCACAGGAGGTAGTTGGTGCATTATACTTGTACATATTGTACATATTATACATATTGTACATATTGTTGGGATTTGTTGTTGTACATAATGTAACACTATAATTTGGTCAGTATCACTCCCCAGCATCTCCCTCCTCTGTTCATGCCTCCCACCCTTTCCTCTGTTCATCTCCCTTTGATTTTTAGGAGATCCATCCTCACCTTTGTTTTCCTTTTTCTTCTCTAGCTTCCTCATATGAGAGAAAACATACATCCTTAACCTTCTGAATTTGAGTTATTAAATGCATTTTCAACTTAAAATAAGCGTATTGGGGCATGATCTCTTTGTGAGATTACAGTGAGAAAGTGGATTATCTTCAATAAAAGCCATTTTGTTCATTTCTACTTTTACCAATGAAACATGAGGTTTTGATAAACTGCCTCCCAACTTTTGAAAGAATTAGGAATAGCTTGAAAGAAACCAAGCAATAGAATTTTGAAAGAAGTGGCAGAGGCTCACAGTGCTGTCTCAGTAGCTCCTGACCATAGACAGAAATTCTGGCCATGGACAGAAATTCAGCATCACCATGTTGTTGCAGAATGATGGCAGAGTTGGCTTTAGCCATCTTGTCTGCCCATGGCATGCAGATCAGTTAAGACACCAACATTTTGTATTTACATTCTGTGGTTTTGTTTCTGTGCACCCAGAGAGTGTGTAGGAGGTTTGGAGTGGTGGCAGTGAGGGCTGCCACCCTCTTCACTAGAATACCACTTCTTGTGTCTCTCCACAAAAGACCTGATTTTAGCACTTGAGTGAATGGTCTTGTAACCTTTACCTATAATTTTCTGCCTTGAATTCTCATTTTATTCATGAACACACTCTGGCTTAGAAATCAGTTACCTAGTAACTGTGTGCTAGGATTATATTCAGTGCTTCCAGCTGAAGCCCTGCAGGGCTGTGCCTCTCTGTGATCAACCTTTGCATCATTCCCCTCCTATGCTAGGCTCAGTGCTGCTCTTGGCTATGTTTGATTATACTTGAATTGTAATTCAGAATCACTTTCATTAAAAAAAATAAAATTTGGGAAATACAGTATAGACTCCTCACTTCTGAGAATATTTCTGACAATAATACCCATCCCAGTCCTTTAAAACAGTTTCATAAGTTACAGAGTCCTATTTCTGTGGAATGCTCCTAGTTTGCTAAATGAATTCTTGGGAAAGAAGTACCACTTACATTCCTTTGTCAGGACTATTTATTAAAAGTTATAAATAGAACAGAAGAGAAAGAAATGAAATATTGAAGTCCTGGATCTCCTCAATGCTTTTTCCTAGAAGTAATCATTATATAAGTTCTATATATCCTTCCAGATATTTCCCATGTGGGATGGGGGTATAGGTCAGTGGTAGAGCACTTGTCTAGCTCATACAAGCCCTGGATTCAATCCCAAGGACTGCCAAAAAGCCAAAAACAAAGCACCCAGGTATTTTCCATGCAATTATAAGCATGTATATATATATATATATATATATATATATATATATATATATAAACACATACATGGACATATATACCTAGGCACATGTATACCTGCACACAATTTTACACACACAAATAGCACACACATCTCTTAAAAACAAACAAACAAACAAAACTACAAATGGAATTTTACCACTCTACCATCTTGTATCTTGCTCTTTTCTTTTAGTGCTTTATCAAGGCCCCTTGCTATGTTAGCACATGTAGATTGCTCAATTTAGGAGCTTCATGGTTTTCCATTGTATGACTTAGCCACATGTAGTTAATGTGATGCTTGCCAATGGATGTTTAAGTTACCTCCGACATTTTTACTCTTATAAACAATATTGCAGTGGGTCTCTTACCCGACATATTTGGTGAATGAATATCCTCATTAATGTAGTCAAACTTGAATACTATATTGCTGTATTTTGAGTATTAGCAATTTAGTAGATTTTAGCAGAAAATATGTTGAAGCCTAATGACTAACAAATGATCTTCCTAAAAATGTATAGAAAACATATTTCCAGATGGTAGAGGTGTTTAGAAGTCAGGTTAGTTAGGTTTATTAATTTATTAATAATTTCAGAAAAATATTTTAGAGCATTAAATTAATAGTCCATGCAGGAATTTAAAAGGGTCACAATTTTTATGAGTTTCTGTAGTGGCAGATATAGCCCTGTGGCACATGCAACATTAGCCTGTACTTCCAGAGGTGGAATTGAGAATGAGTAATAACTCGTAAGAGGAGGTGAGAAATGTTGAGGGTGCACTTTTCTTTCTAAGAGTGTATTTATACATGATTAAAATAATAGCATTTAAAAATTACTTAAGAATTAAATATGTACTGAATGTATGTATTTGTACAAAAATAGGAAAGATTTTAATTACATGAAATGAATACTAACTGTTGTTTACAGTGAATCTTGAAAGCATTAATAGATATGACTGGGGTTTTTTGTTTGTTTGGTTGGTTTTTTTTGGTACCAGGGATTGAAACCAGGGACACTTAACTGAGCCATATCCCCAGCACCATCCCCACTTTTTTCCACAGCCCCTCCCCTTTTTTGTGATGCTGGGGATTGAACCCAGGGCCTTGTGCATGTGAGGCAAGCACTCTACCAACTGAGCTATATCCTCAGCACCTTTTTAAATTTTTTATTTTAAGACAAGTTTTCGCTAAGTTGCTTAGGGCCTTGCTGAGTAGCTGATGCTAGCTTTGAGTTTGTGATCCTCTGCCTCAGCCTCCCAAGCTGCTGGGATATGACTGTTTTTAAGTAAATCCTTGGAATTAGATTTATTTGCTGTGAGTTCACAGTTAAATCACATTTCCCTTTATGTCACATCCCTACAGTCAGGTGTCTGATTAGCAGCCTCCAGGTGGAAGCTATCTCATGTGAGGTGGGCCCCATTAAAACAGTTCAGCTTGTTCCTAAGGGGACTGCCACTCTGCCACCACTGATTGCCCAGTGCAATTGGCCTTTAGCAGCTCCAGCTCCAGCTGGACTGGTTTTTCTTCTAGCTGCTCTTATCCAACATCTTACAACAACTGCTTCCATCCTCTCTCAGTGTAAGTTAACTCAAGTATTTTCATCAATGCTTCTCAACTGCAGGCAGTTTTGCCTATGGGGTATCTGACAACATTTGGACTTAACATTTTTGGTTGTTATGGCCTTGGGTGTGCTAATGGCAGCTGGAGGGTAGAGACCCAGGGAAACCACTAAATATCCTACAATGCACAGAACTGCAACCCACACATAACTAAGAATTATCTAGCCCAGGTGTGCTGGGGTTATGAAACCCTGTTGTACTCAATGATGCCAAATACTGAGGTCTCTGGCTATTTTAAAATTACTATTTTAATTTTCTGGCATCTAGTTTATTATGTACTGTGCTTTTGACAAAAATTGTGTTGTTCAATAATGGACCGCCTTAGACTCAGAGTAACTAAGGGGACTGATACTGTGGTGGAGTGATATTAGCATTAGGCTAGATGGCAATTAGGAGATAGGAATTCTAAGCTCATTATTGCTTCTAATTAGAAGCAGGACCTTTGGCAAGCCATTTAATTATTTTTATCTGAAATGAGGGCATTTGCCTGAGTTATCTGCAGAGTCTCTTTAAGGCTTAAAATATCTCATCACTATACCATTGCAAATGTAATTTCCAAGGTGGGGTGAGGATGAACAGTAGGTACATACAGATGTGCTGTCCCATTGATTCTTTGAGACATTGTTTTGTCATCTGATTCTTTGATAACTCTACAGATATCCTGGATTTTGAGATCAACCTGTTCTTTGACTAGATCTCCAACTCTAAGACGCTCTGATGACCTAATAATAATGTATCACACTTGATTCTTAGTTTTCCTGCAACAGTAACACAGCATTAGTTCATTCAACATTCATTCTTTGGACACTTACTGAGCACTGATCTCTGCTAACTATTTGATCCAAAACAAGGCTGAAGACAGGTAGGAAAGGGCTCATTCTTCTATAATTAGGGTGCAGAAATCCAGCTTACAGAAATGTCTCAGGTCATATGGCCTCCTAAATGACAGTTTCAGGATGGCTATCTCCTAGATCCCCTTAATTCTTAAAGGGAGCATGTTTCTCTTGTGGTCCCATTAAGTCACAGGACAGCAGAACCATGGCCAGTTGCATCTGAGTCAAGGTCTTTACTGATCAGGTTAGAAAACATGTGCCCTCCTTAAGCGGTAGCGCGCTCGCCTGGCATGCGTGCGGCCCGGGTTCCATCCTCAGCACCACATACAAAAAAAGATGTTGTGTCCGCCAAAAACTAAAAAATAAATATTAAAATTCTCTTTCACTCTTTCTTAAAAAAAAAAAAAAAGAAAACATGTGCCCTCAGAAAGGTGACATCTCATGGGCTGGGGATGTGGCTCAAGCGGTAGCGCGCTCGCCTGGCGTTCGTGCGGCCCGGGTTCGATCCTCAGCACCACATACCAACAAAGATGTTGTGTCCGCCGAGAACTAAAAAATAAATATTAAAAAAAAAAAAAAAAGAAAGGTGACATCTCACAAAATGGACAAAAGTCTCAAGTGTTTAAAATTTCCTCTGTAAATAATGCATCTTTGACATTAAGGGTATTAGCACTAAATGGTCTCTCTGTGGCAACAGAATTGTAGACAAAAGAACATGTATTTGGCCAGGTGTAGTGGCACATGCCTGTAATCCCAGCAACTGGGGAGGCCAAGACAGGAGAATCATAATTTCAATACCAGCCTTAGCAAGCAACTTAGTAAGACTCTGTCTCAAAATAAGAAATCAAAAGGTATGGGGATGTGGTTCAGTGATATTTTGGAGTTGGAGTCTTGCATTGAATTCCATCTTCTCCACTTATCAGCAAGTTACTTTACCTCTGAACCTTAATTTTTCTCATCTGCAAAACTGAAATTAATAATATTTAATTTAGGGAGATCAGTATAGTAAAACAAAGGGACAAGGGGAGGGAGGAAGAGAAGGAAAGGAGAAATATTGGAGAATGATATCGCCCAAATTATTTTGTCACATTGTGTGCATATATGAATATGTAAAAACAAATCTCAACATTATGTATAATTATAATGCACCAATAAAATATGGAAAAAACCTTATAAATTTATAGGGTTACTATGAGGATAAAGTCAGGTAATTTATATTTAAGAGTCCTAGACTTTTTCTTCTCCTTTATTTTTTTTTGAGAGTCCATATAGATTAGCCCAACTTTTTACTTTGCCAAGGAAAGATGTTAAAAATAGTGTACACCATGGTCCCCACAAATCAACATGATCTTATAAAAGAAATTATATTTTAATATTGAAAATGAAAGTAAAGCCTAGTTAAAGATCAGCTTTCTGTAGTTCCTGGTTCTTTCACTTGACCATGGCTGGGAAGAATTTCATCATCTGTAGACCAGTGCTTAGGAAAGAAACTATGGTGTATGTAGCATATATAGCACTGTTCTCTGTACTGGGGGCTTACTGTAAGATGGTAAGAAATATTAATAACTATATTGCTTAAAGATCATGATGCGTAAAAACTTAGAAGAGTCCTTTCTTTCAGTTCTAAAAATAACTACAATCACTGAACAAGTGAATGGGTGGCCTCTATAAGAAAACAAGTTTAAAAGTTTTGTGGATCATATTTTTTTTAGATTATGTAAGTCTTTAAAGAGCTCATAAAAGTGTCTCTCTGCTTTATAAAGTAAATCATGAGGTTAATGAGCAGTGGCTTGCTGTGTGTGTTACTTTTCACTGGGTCTGTATCTCACCAACACACTGAGTTCTCTTCTGTTTTCTCCTTATCTTATTGGGGTGTTTATTTGAACCCCTCATGACTGGATTCTTTCCAGTGCAGTTGATGTTGTTCATTCAGCGTCTCTTCTGTTCCAGGCCCTATGCTTGGCTCTGGGGACACACAGTGAACAGAGCAAATATGCTGATGTCAAAGTGGCTTTTCTATTCTACCCAGGATTGGAGTGGGGTACTGAAGCCGGGATGGACTACAAAGAGCTATATGAGCTGGTGCTATGAAGAAAAGGAAAGCAGTATTAAAGATGGGGATGTGATTAATACAAGGTGTCCAGGAAGGTCCTCTGTGATGACACAAAATTTGTAGAGCCTGGAAGAACTCTGGGATTAAGGGAGTACATTCATATGTTTTCCTTTGCTTATGACACTAGTTCTGTGATAAAGTGCCTCTCTTCTGTGGAGGAAGAGAATATGTAAATATTAAATAAGAGAACAAGAAGTGGTCCTATGTTTATAGCACTATTTCTGCACATTACAAAGCAAAGAAAACACACACACACACACACACACACACACACACACAAACTGAGTTAATTGGTTGTTTTAAATTAGATTTTTTTTTTTTTTTTTTTTTGGCTAAGAAATGAGCCTGCTTTTTTTCCAAATACATTTTTTTAAATAGATTATTTCTTCACTCTGACTGCCTGGGTATAATTCTGAAACCATCTTTAAAGGCATTTAATATTTATTAACACTGGGTAAAGTAAGTCTCATGTGTGAAATTCCATAGAATCCAAGGATCTTGAAAAAAACGTACCGACCACTCATTGGTGGCCTATTTAGGAATAACTGAATAGTTTCAGTTAAATGTTCCAGATTGTAAATATTTTTTAGCACAACCCTAAAGTATTGAGCTAGATCCTTTAAATAGTTCCAAAGTTGAAAATGATGAATGTTAGGGAATATATATTTAAGAGTCCTAGACTATTTCTTCTCCTATATTATTATTTTTTTGAGACTCTATATAGCTTAGCCCATTAAACATTAGGTAAATGTTTAACTTTTGAGGCTGAAATTGCTAGCATCCTTTAAGATAAGTTCTATATTTCCAAATTGCTTTTTCTAGTGACACATACTACTAGAGCCTTGGAAGGAGATAGTAAGAATTTTCTCAATGTTCTTTGTCATCATTCTTGCTCCTTGCTAGACCTTGTGGCTCTGGAATCCATTCATCCCTGAAAAGGAATAGCCCCAGCAGAGAATTGGGCTGCTTTCCCTACTAACCAGATAAGCTTGATGATTGATTTGATTGAACTAAGAGAGAGAGTGTCTCTCTCTCTCTCTCTTTCTCTCTCTCTATCCCCTCATCTCCCTCTCCCTGTTCCCCTCTCTTTCTCTCTCTTCTGCACATGAAGTACTAGGGATTGAACCCAGGGGCACTTAACCACTGAGCCACATTCCCAGCCCTTTTTATTTTACTTTCTTTTTAAAAATTATTATTTAGAGACAGGATCTTGCTAAGTTGCTTAGGACTTCACTAAGTCACTGAGCCTGGCTTCAAACTTGAAATACTCCTGCCTCAGCCTCCCAAGCCACTGGGATTACAGGCATGTGACACTGTGCCTGGTCACTACATTTACTTTAAAAAATTCTTTAGTGGCCAGGTGCAGTTGCACACACCTGGAATCCCAGTAGCTCAGGAGGCTGAGGCAGGAGGATCACAAGTTCAAAGTTAGCCTTAGCAATGGCAAGGCACTAAGCAACTCAGTGAGACCCTATCTCTAAATAAAATACAAAATAGGGCTGGGTATGTGGCTCAGTGGTTGAGTGCCCCTGAGTTCAATGCCCAGTACCAAAAAAAAAAAAATTTTTTTTTTTTTAGTGATTTTATTGTAAATGTAACACCCAAAAGACACCTTCTCTTTGAGTGATGATTTTCTGTATTTATACACACATACATAGATACATACATATATACATATTGGGGATTGAACCCAGGAATGTTTTGCTTCTGAGCTATATCCTCAGCTCTTTTTATTTTGTTTCAGGAGGGGGTCTTGCTAAATTTCCAGACTAGTCTAGTACTCATGATCCTCATGCCTCAGCCTCCCAAGTACAGTTATGTTCTGTAGCATCTGGTAATTTTCTGGTTTTAAATAAGGGTTCCTTGGGCTGGGGATGTGGCTCAAGCGGTAGCGTGCTCGCCTGGCATGCATGCGGTCCAGGTTCAATCCTCAGCACCACTTACAAACAAAGATATTGTGTCCGACGAAAACTAAAAAAAAATTAAATATTAAAAAAATTCTCTCTCTCTCTCTGTCTCTCTCTCTCTCTTAAAAAAACAAATAAATAAGGGTTCCCAGGGAAGAAGGATTCAAAAATCACTGAAGATTTCTCTCTGGATATAAAAAGTTCCAGTATTGCAAACCCAGGATTTGTCAAACACAACCTGATTGAAAAATGAAAAGTGAAAATCAGGCGAAATGCTGAATAAGTGAATTCTTGTCTAAGAATAAACAGTATGAATCTAAAAATAGGAAAATTATTAAGGTCAACATCTATAATTTACAGATAGGGAAACTGAGGAAACTAGCTCTTAAAAAATTCAGGTAAGGATCTGAGGACCATAGCAAGACATTGGCAGAACTGGAACTTGATCTCCTGGTTGGACTCCATTTCATAGTTTTTTTTGTGACATCACATCCTACTCAAGAGTTAATTTATGACTAAAATGTATAACAGTATAAAAGGCCAGTTTAAAAACTTATCATGGATATTCCTATTCCTTTGTACATTATGTTCATGCTTTTCTTTAAGTTTTTGAGGATATTTATAACAGCTACTTTCAAATCTTTGCCTGCTAATTTCATCATCTCTGTAATTTCAACATCTGTTTCTACTGCCTGATTTTTCTTCTGGGTATAGATTGTATATTCCTGCTTCTCCTATCTAATATTTTTATTAAATGCTGGACTTAATGATATTACATTGTTGAGTGTCTGGATTTTGTTCTCTTTCTTCAAAAAATATTAAAGTTTGTTTTGGAAGGCAGTTAAGTTACTCGCTCATCATTATGATCCTTTCAAGGCTTGCTTTTAAGATCACGGGGGAGATTTTAGAATAGCATTTACTCTCTGACTAGATGCCATATTGACGTGTGGCATTTCTGGGTCTTTCGTGAATAATCCAGGTTTTCCACCAATCTCTCCACTCTGGCTGTCAGGACATGTGTGTTTCTCAACCCTGTGAGAGCTGTGGGAGCTGTTCAGTTCTCAGTTCCCCTGGCTTTGCCTGCTTTTATGGAGTTTCAACCTAAACATGAACAGTTTAATGATGAAGACTCAGAAGAATCCCTTTGCTGATTCCTGAAGCCCTTTCTCTGTGTGGCTGTCTCTCCCCAGGACTCTGCTGCACACATCCAAGCATCTGAATCTCTGATCTCTGTCTCAGTGGGGAGATTGGAGACTGCTGAGAGTCAGTAAGACTGCTATGCTCTGCTTAGATTCCCTCTTCCTACACTGTGGTCTAGATAGTGCTTCCAGGCAGAATGATAGGGCAATTGTAGGCTTACTTTACTTGTTTCCCTTTGCTCAGGGATCAAAGTTTTATACCACCAGAGTTCAGTATCTGAAAATAATTGTTTTATACATTTCACCCAGTTTTCTAATTGTTTACTGCAGAATAAAAAGTCTAGTCCAGTTATTCTGTCATTGCTGGAGGCTGTTTACTTAGATTTTTCTTTTGATATATGTATATATTTGGTAGTGGGGATTGAACCCAGAGGTGCTTTACCACTGAGCTACATTCACAGCCCTTATTTTTTATTTTGAGACAGGATCTTGCTAAATTGCTGAGGCTGTCTCAAACTTACAGTCATCCTGCTTCAGCCTCCCAAGTTGCTGGAGTTATAGGCATGTACCACCACACCCAGCATCTTGATATTTTTCTCTTGTAAGTAAATTCAGGATCCAGTCACCATTTTTGGGGGGGAGGGTACTGGGGGATTGACCCCAGGGGCACTTTACACTGAGCCACATCCCTAGTCCTTTTTACTTTTTATTTTGAGACAGGGTTTTGATAAATTTCTGAGGCTGGCCTAAAACTTGCAATCCTCCTGCATTAGTCTCCAGAGTCACTGGGAGTACAGGCATGCACACTATGCCTGGACCAGTTCCCATTTTATAGGTCAGATAATCCAGAGTTGCCAAGAGTGAGTAAGAGCTTGACAGCACATACTGGGTTGACAAGATGGCAGGAGCCCGGCCCTTGCCTCACTTGACTAAATCCCATATCCTTCCTTCTGCAGACCTAAGCACACTATGGGTATTACTGGTTTCAATTGGTGGAGACAAGGCCAGTGGAATAAAAAAAAAAAAAAAGTAGAGAAGAAAGAGTAAAACAGGTGATAGAAGAACAGAGCAGGGGAAGGCTGTATAGCTATGTGTTAGGAAGTAGTTTCAGGCCCGATAGAGTAACCCCAAGAGCTGCAACAAATATTACTCCCGTCACCCATAATGATATAGATATAGTAGGCACCTTTATCAGTATGCCAAGATCCTTCATTGTTTCATCTTTACAAATCCTCATTCTCTATCTAAAGAGGACCCTTTATCACTATTTCACAGATCAGGAAACTGAGCCTAAGAAAGGCAAAGTTATCCATTCAGAGACCCAGCTAATATGCAGCAGAGCTAAGATTTGAACCCATATCTGCAGACTTCAAAGCTCATGCTTTTGATCATATGGTTAACTACCAGGTATTATCTCTCCATGTACTAATTTTTATTGATTTGCCCGAATACTGTTTTCCCCCCTTCCATCCCTGTTGGAGGACCGTTTATTTTCTTCTGACTTTAAAACCAATCCATGCTAAGTATAGAAGAATCTGAACAGATATAGAACATCTGAAAGACTATAAAGAATCATCTATACCCTTATCTGTATCTATTATTTCCAATCCCAACTTTGCTTATTAACTATAATGCTCATCTTCATAATTGCTTTGCCTCCATCAAATATAGGAGGTACTCAATGAATGCCTTTTGATTTCAGGTACCAAAGGAATGGTATAGAATATTTAAATATTACATAACTTGCCAAGAAAGCCATATTTTTATGTTCATGCCTGAAAACCTACTGGATCCAAGTGGACAAACAATGAGGACTTGAGAATCTTTCTAAATACTTGCAGTAATATTCTATATCAAGTTTTATGGCCCTGGCAGCATTTATACTACGCTATAGTCATAAGCACTCAACAGATATTCTTTGGTAGACTTTCAGAGATGGAAAGCAAATTCAGTGCATTTATTCAGCAGATATTAATAAGCTAGCACAGTGCTGGCACTTATTAGGGGGGATGAAGTGTGAGTTAAATGCAATTAGTCTCTGCCATTTTGTAGTTTACTGCCTAGTGATGAAACAATCAACAAACCAGCCCCCAAAATATTGAGATTAGCAAAAACTCTCCCACAGTGATATTTTCACCTGGGAAAGTTTAAAAATGAATCATTGCAAAAGACAAGGGAAAGTTTATAAAATAAAGAAAAAAATATTACTTGAGACTGACCATACTATCTCACAGGGAAAGATTTTATTTATGTTCTCTTTGGTCTTGTCTCCTTTTCATCACCAGGTTTGACATATAGGTTTAGCTTGGGCCTTTGATTTATAGTGTTTTGAAGAAAGAGAAAAGAGAAGACAAATTCAGCCAGGATGTACCTAAACCCCTGATGTGTTGTCCTAGATCCTGAAATCCTTAGCTACCTCAGGGAGAACCTGCTGGGAAGGTAGTTCCCCTAAAGCCCCATAAAAGAAAGAGTTTCCCAACCCTTCTTTGACATTTATAATTTGCTTGGGTATTGGATAGTCCAGTGGTGATTTTGTAGTCCTTTGAACTATCTTTTAGCATTTGAGTTTAATTAGCTTCCTTCTCCGCCCACCCCTCTGCCCTATCTAGAGTTTGAGTGACCAATACTTTTTTAACCTGTAAAATACAGTTTGGTAGAGACTTCGTTTATAGCATACTAGATGTGGAAGGATAGGGAGTTTGATTATCTGTTGGGAGATATTACAAATTACCCCTCAAACAAGAGGCTTAAAGTGACAAACACTGACCATCTCACAGTTTCTGGATCAGAAATCCAGGTGGCTTAGCCGGATGCTTCTGAATCAGCTGTCTTATGGGATTGTGGTCAAACCTGGACCAGTGCTAGAGGGTCTGCTTCTATAAGAGCATCAGGTGACCCGTACCTGGAGTCTTTGGTTTTTCTCCAGAGGCTTCTCCCCAGGACTGCTGAGCATCCTCAATACATGGCTGTCAGTGTTCCTGACAGTAAGTCTTGAGAGAGACAGAGAGAGGAGACAGAGAGCAGGCTTCACTTCTGCCATATTCTGTAAGTCACACAGACCAGCCCAGGTACAATGTGGAATGCACAGGGTGTGACTACCAGGAGGTGAGGGCCATCTTGGAGGTTGGCCACCCCATGGACTATTGGACAGGCAGAATTTCACTTAGGTAATTGGTTTATTGTGTTGGCTCAGGTGAACTGACATTTACTGTAGCTATTTTTTCCCCCTCAAGAGCTGTATGGCTGTGTGTCTCAGCAATAAAACCAATTCTTATCATTCTAGGGGGTCCAAGAACTAACTCCTGAGAGGCAGGGATGAGTCAACAAGAAGACTTCAAAAGTTTTAAATCTCATCCTGAATAAGAACAATGCTTCAGGTCTAAGGACAACCCCTTCTCTTCCATGCTTTAGTTCACTACAGGGGGCACTGGCCAGGTTCACCCTGTGGGAAATCTGAGGAGGGAGCCTTTTTTCAGTGGAACTATTCTGGGAACACCTTCTCAAATGTGGCCTGGGTAGCTTTTCATCTT